>NW_027507785.1:56487403-56817403 GCF_037356315.1 Lithobates pipiens
ACAAATGACCCCATTTTAGAAAGTAGACACCCCAAGCTATTTGCTGAGAGGCATGTTGAGTCCATGGAATATTTTATATTTTGCCACAAGTTGCGGGAAAATTACAAACTTTTTTTTTATTTTTTTTTTTTTCACAAAGTTGTCACTAAATGATATATTGCTCACGCATGCCATGGGCATATGTGAAATGACACCCCAAAATAAATTCTGCTGCTTCTCCTGAGTACGGGGATACCACATATGTGGGACTTTTTGGGAGCCTAGCCGCGTACGGGGCCCCGAAAACCAAGCACCGCCTTCAGGCTTTCTAAGGGCGTTACAGTTTTGAAGGCCATAAAATGCCAAGATGGCACAAACCCCCCCCAAATGACCCCATTTTGGAAAGTAGACACCCCTAAATTTAGGGGTACACTAGTGAGACTAGGTAATAAATGGCGGGTGCCCTGAAACTATAAAAAAATAACTAACCAACCAGCGTCACCTGTAACAGTTATATGGTGATCACTGGTGAAAGGGTTAACTAGGGGGCAATCAGGGGGCTTTATGCGGTAGTATATGGGGGTCCCTGGCGCTATAAAAAGCTGCGGCGAACCTAAATACCTACTTGCCTAACTAGCGTCACCTGTGACACTAATACAGCGATCAGAAAAACGATCGCTTATTAGGCTGGGTTCACACTGGAGCGATGCGGGAACGCCACGAATGCGCGGCGGGTTCCCGCATCGCATGCCTCCCGGCGGCAGTTCACACTGCCCTATGCGAACTGCTGGGAGTGTCAGTGAAATGTTACTGACACCCCCAGATCAGTTCGCATATCGCAGTGCGATCTGCAAACTCGGATCGCATGGTGTGAACACCCATGCGATCCGATTCTGCTGCGGGCCAAAAAAAGGGTCCCGTGCGAATTTGCGGCGGGTGCGGCGGGTGTGGCGGGTGCGGCGAATGGCTGAACTCGAATCGCACAGAGATCGGATGTGATTTGCACTGCAGTGCGAATCACATCCGTTCTCAAACCGCTGCAATCTGAACCCAGCCTTAGTGACACTGGCGACGGGGGGTGATCACGGGGTTAAACCTTTATTGGGGGGGTTAGGGGGGTACCTTAGAACTAAAGGGGGCTAACCCTAACTGCCCTAACAGTTATTAGTCACAAATGACACCCGCCGGGTGATCAGGGGGTTAAACCTTTATTAGGTAATAAATGGCGGGTGCCCTGAAACTATAAAAAAATAACTAACCAACCAGCGTCACCTGTAACAGTTATATGGTGATCACTGGTGAAAGGGTTAACTAGGGGGCAATCAGGGGGCTTTATGCGGTAGTATATGGGGGTCCCTGGCGCTATAAAAAGCTGCGGCGAACCTAAATACCTACCTGCCTAACTAGCGTCACCTGGGACACTAATACGGCGATCAGAAAAATGATCGCTTATTAGGCTGGGTTCACACTGGAGCGATGCGGAAACGCCGCGAATCCGCGGCGGGTTCCCGCATCGCATGCCTCCCGGCGGCAGTTCACACTGCCCTATGCGAACTGCTGGGAGTGTCAGTGAAATGTTACTGACACCCCCAGATCAGTTCGCATATCGCAGTGCGATCTGCAAACTCGGATCGCATGGTGTGAACACCCATGCGATCCGATTCTGCTGCGGGCCAAAAAAAGGGTCCCGTGCGAATTTGCGGCGGGTGCGGCGGGTGTGGCGGGTGCGGCGGGTGCGGCGAATGGCTGAACTCGAATCGCACAGAGATCGGATGTGATTTGCACTGCAGTGCGGTGCGAATCACATTCGTTCTCATAAACCGCTGCAATGTGAACCCAGCCTTAGTGACACTGGCGACGGGGGGTGATCACGGGGTTAAACCTTTATTGGGGGGGTTAGGGGGGTACATTAGAACTAAAGGGGGCTAACTCTAACTGCCCTAACAGTTATTACAGTCACAAATGACACCAATGCAAAAAAAAAAAAAAAAAAAAAAAAAATGACATTGGTGTCACTGTGACTGGGGGGCAGGGGTAATTGGGGGGGTGATCGGGGGGTAAAGGGGGGGTGTGAGTGTGCCTGGCATGTTCTACTGTGTGTGGGATGTGTTGGTGCAACTCACTGATCCGCTCTCCTCCGTGTCGGAACGAAAAATACCGACACGGAGGAGAGAATACATCACTTCCTCTCCTGTGTTTACATTACAGGAGAGGAAGTGATGTCACCGGGGATTTCTATTCGTCGGGAGCGATCGCGAGGGGGTGGCCATGAATGAATGGCCGTCCCCTCGTCCGGGATCGCTCCCGAACGAAAACCGACCGCCGCAGGCACCGGGCGGGGGCCCGATCGGGCCCCCGACCCGCGGGAGGCAAATCACGTACATGTACGTGCTTATGCCTGCCCGTGCCATTCTGCCGACGTACATCGGCGTTAGGCGGTCGGCAAGTGGTTAAAGGAGAATTAACCGCAAAAAAAAAGGTTAATTAAATCCACAAGGACTTTTTTTCCTGACACTCCTATTCCTTTATATTCACCTTTTAACATTTAAAAAGGCGATTCAGTTCGCATTGTGCGCTATACGAGTATTTCATTCATTCATTCATTCATTTACAAATGCAGCCATTTAGAATTTGGATGAAAGGTTTAGCGCTGGGAAACACTTTTTGAAAGATAAAAAGTGCATTTTATATACAATTATACAGATCAGACCAAAATGAGGGACAAATGAGGGGGAAAGAGGGACAGAGGGACATTGCTCCAAATCAGGGACAGTCCTTCGAAATCAGGGACAGTTGGGGGCTATGGATGCGGGATCTCTGCATTCAATTAGCAATAGCAGGAGATTTTGACCGTCTCTCTATGGAGCCGATTCACATATCTCCGCAGCGGGTTCCGGTGCGTTTTGCACAAAAACGATGTGCGTCTTTTGGTCTGTTTCAGGTCCCAATTCAGCCCAAAATACGAGCTGAAATCGGACCTGAAATGGTGAACCAGCATACACCGGACCCCTGCTGTGAGACGCACGCGGCTCATTATTATACACAATTTATATAGCTTTATATATGAACCCAGCCTTAATAGACTGTTTGCTTTACAAGAGAAGTTGCACTTTGCATGGGAATTAACCTTATGCCGCGTACACACGACCAGACATTCGCCGGACTGAACTCCGGAGGACTTTTAGATGGACTTTTGATGGAGTTCCGACGAAACGGACTTGCCTACACACGATCATACCAAAGTCCGACTGATTCAAACGTGATGACGTACGACCGGACTAGAATAAGGAAGTTCGTAGCCAGTAGCCAATAGCTGCCCTCGCGTCGTTGTTTGTCCGTCAGACTGGCACAGTCTAAAGTCCGTCTGATTTTTGAACAGCAAAGGTCTGATGAAGCCCACACACGATCTAATTCGTTCCGTCGGACCTTCGCTGTCGAAAAGTCCGATAGTATGTACGCGGCATTAGAGTTTAGTGAAAAATGCAGCTTTGTTTTTATTTTTTTTATTTTTTTCATACACATTATTGCGTATTCTTTGCAAAGTAAAAATTTCCCACCTTCACTAAGCTCTGGGTAAAATTTCCCTTGCCAAAAGTGCAACTTCCCTTACAAAGCGAACAGCCTGTTACGCCTTTAGTAAATCAACCCTACAGAGATCAGCAACGCAAAACGCCAAATTGCGACAGGATGTGCTCTTTAAAAGGTGCTGTTTACGTACGCAGGAAGTTGGTTGAAATCCAGCTGTTAATCTATATGACAAGTAGCAACAACTCCAGGAGACTACAATTCCACCGCAGGAACAAAAAAAAAAAAAAAAAAAAAAAAAAAAGACAGCGTGTCTTCCCTTACTGCAGGCTGACATATCACACTATCATCTACAATCAGATATTTTTTTTTTTTTATTATGTAAAGTCATGTTGTACCTCTTTAATCTTGCAGAGTTTAAAACGTTTTAAAACGGACGCTAGACGTACGAAAAATTCCTCGCTACAAAAAAACTCAGAGGTACTCCGATAGAAAAAGTGAAAATGATTTTCACCATAGACTAAAAAAAAAAAAAAAAAAAAAAAAAAAAGGGGAAGTTGCTTTGTATGTGATTGGAGAATGAGAGATTTTTGGGGCAGGAGGTGTGGGAGGGGTGTAGGCGAAGAGCAACGTCTCTTCGTTATAAAAAGACTGACTCAGTGCCTACAGGTAACAGAGGGAGCCCCGGACAGATGGGTGAGTAATGACTAACTCTGCTAACTCGCTCCTGATATGCGCACGCCAACTTTTTAACTTTTTTTTTTAAACTTTTTATTCTTCTCGGAGGGTGAAGTCCTGTTTGCATGGAGTAGTGGGTGTTGTGTAGGCATTGTCAGATATAGAGTTAGATTTTTGTTACTTACTTTGTCATTTACTTTGTTACTTACTTTATTACTTACTTAGTTACTTACTTAGTCATTTACTTTGTTACTTACTTTGTCACCTACATACTTTACTTACTTTGTAACTTATATTTTATGGTGGTGTTTCTTAACAGTTTTTTCTTTTTTGTATAAGGCTGGATTCACACCTATGCATTTTTAGTGCTTTTTGCATTTTGCAGATATGTACTACAGTCCCTTTACCATGCTTTCCTATGGAACACGTTCTGTTGTGCAAATCTGCAGAATGCAAAAAGCACCAAAAATGCCATAGGTGTGAATCCAGCCTAACTCTTGCTGATATAAGGTGAATCTGAGCTCTCTGACCCTTTTATAAATAAGAGATCTGAGTATTCCTTCCACTATCTGGACCATGCACAGGTTCATTATAGGGGGAAGGTCTTCAAAAAGTTTCTTCACTTTTTTTTAATAAATATATATATATATATATATATATATATATATATATATATATATATATATATATATATATATATATATATATATATATATATATATAAAATAGAGTTTTTTAAAAAGTGCAGAAAAAACGAGTGGTCTTCAAAAAGTTTCCACGCTTTTTTTAATATATATTTAATAGAGTTTTAAAAAAAGTGCGGAAACTTTAAAAAAAAAAAAAAACGAGGGGTCTTCAAAAAGTTTCCGCACTTTTTTTTTATATAGTTAATAGAGTTTTTAAAAAAATGCGGAAACTTTTTGAAGAAAACGAGGGGTCTTCAAAAAGTTTCCGCACTTTTTTTTTTTTTTTTATATTTAATAGAGTTTTAAAAAAAGTGCGGAAACTTTTTGAAGAATACGAGGGGGTCTTCAAAAAGTTTCCGCACTTTTTTTAAATATATATTTAATAGAGATTTTAAAAAAGTGCGGAAATTTTTTGAAGAAAACGAGGGGTCTTCAAAAAGTTTACGTACTTTTATTTTTTTATATATTTAATAGAGTCTTTAAAAAAAACTGCGGAAACTTTTTGAAGACCCCCTCGTAGAAGGATATTGCATTGATTAGCCATGATGATGAGTTTTTTCAGCTTGTTTGAAATTCTGAGAGTGCCCAACTTGTTGCTTTTTGTGCTAGCACCCCCCACATCCATTCACAGAATGGATTAGGGAAGCGGATGCAGAGGAATTCTAGCAAAAGCGACAGTTCATGTGAGGACTGGTAGAACTCGATGTACTAATCTACTAATCTGCTTGCCCAATTAATTGCTAGCTGTGCAATCAATATGGCCATTGCTAGCAGAAAAAATGTGGTTGTTGGGGGGGCGAGATAACGGTTGAAGGGGCACTTTAAGAGATTTTGAAGTCTCCGGCACTCATTTGGGTGGACCCTTTAAAATCAAAGGCAGCCCCCCCCCCCCCAAAAATTGAGACGGTTGCAGAGAGATTACGATCGCTGCTGCTGTGGCACGCAGGTGGAAGTCGGGACAGGAAGCAAGTCCTTCTAGTTGAAACAAAGGACAGGCAGGGACAATGTGGCACTGGTACGACAGGTGAACAGATGCTCCTTATCTTCCAAGTGTGCAATGCTGTAATACAAGGGGCCAGCTGCCGCGTTAACAGGTAACCCTTCCATGACGCCATATGCTTTTTTCATGTGCTATTTTTTTGTGATTGCTTGTGTAATGTTAATGCCAAAAAAAAAAAAACGCGAGAAGGCTTTGTTCTTTGCTGGTATGGTAAGATTGCCACAGAATAAAATCGCACAGGTTTCCTGGTTCACACCTATGCAGTTTGCTTTCGATCCATTTCTGCAGTGCTTTTTGTGTTATGCGTTTTTGCACACGCATTTTTTTTTTTTATACGGCTTTGATGCGCTTTTTGATGCATTTTACTTTTTTATGCTTTTTTTGGACAATTTGTTGTTGGGTCGATTAAAAAATGTGGCAAAAACGTGGTAAAAAAAAAATGCACTACATGCTTTTCGGCAGCTTCTCCATTGAAGTCTATTAAACCGTTTTGCGTTTTCATCATTTCATAGTTAGTAAGGTTGAATAAAGACACCAGTCCATCCAGTTCAACCTGTGTTAGTGTCTACAATTGTCCCTATGCCTGTACATTGCACACTCACATCGGTCCCTACCCTCAAGGAGGCCACAATCCAAGGTCCCCATTCATATACTAGGGCCAATTTTGGACAGAAGCCAATTAACCTACCTGCATGTCTTTGGAGTGTGGGAGGAAACCGGTGTACCCGGAGGAAACCCACGCAGGCACAGGGAGAACATGCAAACTCCAGGCAGGTAGTGTTGTGGTTGGGATTTGAACCAGCAACCCTTCTTACTGCTAGGTGAGAGTGCTAACCACTACACCACTGTGCTGCCCACGCCGCCACTGTGGATTCACGCCTATTGCATTTTTAACACTTTTTGCATTTTGCAGATTTGCGCTACAGAAAGTGTTCCATAGGAAACAATGTTCAATGGACTGTAGTGCAAATCTGCAAACCACTGTGCTGCCCACGCCGCCACTGTGGATTCACGCCTATTGCATTTTTAACGCTTTTTTGCATTTTGCAGATTTGCTTTACGGAACGTGTTCCATAGGAAACCATGTTAAATTGACTGTAGTGCAAATCTGAAAAAAAATGCAAAAAGCACTAAAACTGCCATAGGTGTGAATTCAGTCTTAAAAAAGTCCCAGAGCCTTTCTAAAAAACGCAGCGGCTGAAAAAAAAAAAAAAAAGCACATATGTGAACGTGTCCCTTAGGAAACCATGTTAAAATGGACTGTAGCCCATTTCTGCAAAAAGCACAAAAAAAGAAATGCATAGGTGCGAACCAGGCAATG
Organism: Lithobates pipiens; assembly: GCF_037356315.1. Lineage (NCBI taxonomy): Eukaryota > Metazoa > Chordata > Amphibia > Anura > Ranidae > Lithobates > Lithobates pipiens. Next base: position 56,494,593 of record NW_027507785.1, read on the forward strand.
AGGATGTAATGGAAATCTGTCGCAGCAATAAAAAAATAAATAATAATAAAAAAAAACATTTCTAGCTTGTATACATTTTTGTCACGCAAAAGTTTTTGAAAATTGACATATACGCTAAAACTGGGCAGAATCCTTGTGTTGTGTATGCTGTGTGGTTTAAATTGATCCAAAAGGGCCGGTAGAGGGGTATAGGCTGCATTCATATCTGCGCTTCTCATGTGGTACTTTTAAGGGCGTTTAAAGTATATGTAAAGCCACAACTTTTTTCTTTTTCCTTTTTTTTGATAGTGTGGGAATGGTTCAAACCCATGTCCATATTTTTTATTTTTTTGCCATCTTTGTCCCATTTAAAAAAAAATTCCTTTACTTCCTGTTCTACAGACACAGCAGGATGTGTGAACAAATCTCTCCAATATGAAGTAAATTTCATCTAAGTTGTCACCATATTTCCCTGTTGGGCGATTTCCCCTCTATTCCTGTTTTGGTGGCAACTCAAAAGGGATCGATTCTCCCTAGCAAGGTTACAAACAGCAATAAAAACCAAGGGTTCTAAAACTTCCACCAAAAAAAAAAAGAAAAGTTTTGTCTTTTATAAGACGCCTTTCACATGGGGGTGGAATCCGTCCAAGCGGATCCGCCCGATCAGTGGGTGATCCCTCTGTTAAGCAGGTGGATGACAGGTCCGTGTCTGCTCCGCTTATGCAGAGCAGACACGGACCCAGCCTGCTGTTCTCTATGGGGAGGTCGGATCGACTACATGTCCGTTTCCATCCAATTGTCATCCGACCCACCAAATGGATGGAGAACGTATCCCCATCCGTCTGTTTGTAGCGGACCAGATCGGATTGGATGCCAGCGGGTGACAGCGGCCGCTGACATCCGCCGGCCCATAGAGAACAATGGGTGGTCCAATCGGGTCCTCCTGAAAAACAGGCAGGCAGACCCAATCGGTCCGCTGATGTGAAAGGGGCCTGATACTTTAAAGTATGATGGGATTTACTTCCTCTTTTTTTCCCTGAAATGTAAACGCATAATGGGCTAGTATGCATCGCATACTAGTCCATTATGTTGCACTTACCTGCAAACAAAGCCTGCGATTTCCGCAATATCTCCGCTGGTGGCCGCATCAATTTTCACCCCTCTTCCTTCCGGGGCCATGGACTCTGGCTCTGTGACTGGCCGGAGCCACGTGACGTCACTCCCACGCACGCGCGTGGGAGCTGCTGGTCATGGCACGAGCCCCTTAGAAACAGCACAATCGCGTCCTTTCTTCAGTGTGAATGCGCTGATGACATCGGCACAAGGGTATATGGTAAATATTTCCTAAACCATGCAGGTTTAGAAGATATTTCCAGTACCTACAGGTAGGCCTTATGATAAGCTTACCTGTAGGTAAAAGTGGTGTAACTAGGTTTACAACCACTTTAAGGCTAAGGCTGGCCATAGAAGGATCATTTAAAACAAACGGATTCCTTCATCCATGCAATTGAGGTAGAACGAGAAGACGCTTTCACCGCTGAGACGTTCCGTTCTGACAGCGGGGACTCTTCTCTGTCAGAGTACACTGATCAGCGACTGCAGCCCATTGGCCACAGCCGCTGATCGAGATACATTTAATATATGTAATGCTTGATTGGACTTTCAGGTACTGCAGACCTAACAGAGCAGTGATTCTCAACTAGGGTTCCTCCAGAGGTTGCTAGGGGTTCCTTCAGCATTGGGCCATTTCTGCCTCTCGGATAAGTTCCCACCGACACCATTGATCTTTTTAGCTATCTGAAAGGAGGTAATTCTTCCCAATGACCACAAGTGTAAGGGCCATTCTTCTCGCTGACCATCACACTAATGTATCACGAGTTGTAGATTTCTAATTTTTAGCAGGGGTTTCCTGAGACCGAAGAACTATTTCAAGGGTTCCTCTGTGTTGAAAAGGTTGAGAAAGGCAGTAATAGAGTAATGAGGGTCAGAGCGTGTGGACGGGATACATGGTTGGCTGGGGAGATGCTTCAGAAGATAATATGAATCTGGAAACATGTTACATGACGCTAGTAGAGATCAATGCTATTACCCTAATCATTAGGGTTGATTTACTAAAGGTAAAGCGACTATGCACTTTGCAAAGTGCAGTTGATCCAGAGCTTAGTAAATGAGGGAAAAGTTCTCTTTGCATAAAGTACCCAATCATGTGCAAGGAAAATTTGAAAAAACAGCATTTTTTGCTTGCACATGATTGGATGATGGAAGTCAGCAAAGCTTCTGCTCATTTACTTAGCTCTGGAGCAACTCCACATTGCAAAGTGCACAGTCTCTTTGCCTTTAGTAAATCAACCCCAATGTCGCCACTACAGACTGCTGAGGACCAAGGGCCACACATCACATACCAAAGGGCCGCACATCACATACCAAAGGGCCGCAGCTTGGGCACTAGCTAGGGATCTGTGGCCAGCTTAAAGCGGAGGTCCGCCAAAAAAAACAAATATTAAAAGCCAGCAGCTACAAATACTGCAGCTGCTGACTTTTAATATATGGACACTTACCTGTCCAGGGAGCCCGCGAAGTCGGCAGCCGAAGCCGATTTTTCCGTCGGCTCTCGGCTGCTGCCGCTGCCATCCTCGGTGGGGGAATCAGGAAGTGAAGCCGCACGGGTTCCCTACTGCGCATTCGCGTGTCGCGCTGCGCATCCTCACTGGTCCCTGCTGTCTTCTGGGACCTGTGTGTCTCACAGAAGACAGCGGGAGAGGACAGAGTAGGTGCCGGAAGTGGCGTAGGTCACCGCGTTCACCGTGGCGATCTATGCCCGGAAGTGGGAGCAAATACCTGTATTAGACAGGTAATCTGCTCCCTCCTCCCCCCTGAAAGGTGCCAAATGTGACACCAGATGGGGGAGGATTCCAAAAAGTGGAAGTTCCATTTTTGAGTGGAACTCCACTTTAAGTTAAAACAGGTGGCTGTAGGGGGGGGGGGGGGGGGACAGTAAAAACAGTTGATTTATGTTTTACCGCCCCCACCTCCCAACCGTCCACTTACAATATGACATTCTGGCCACTCAGGTCTGTTTATCTTGCCGTGACACGTGCAAAATATGCCCATTCAAGTCAAGGGAGACCGCACCACAACTGCGTGCAAAGCCTTTGGCACACAGTTGCGTTGCCGTATTTCAATGTAAAATAAAGAATTAAATTAAAAAAGAAGAAACATTCAGGTAGCAGCAATATCGACTTCTGATGGCCTGTAAACTCTAAATGCCTCTGAAAAAACGCTCCACCGCAGATCGCTTTTCAAAGGGGAGCTAGAGCAGCCAATGAGCCCTTTGTGTATTATCTCAAACGCACCTATAACACACGGGGGGGGGGGGGGGATTGATTTACTAAAACTGGAGAGTGCAAAATCTGGTGCAGCTCAGCACAGAAACCAATCGGCTTCCGGGTTTTATTGCGAAAGCTTAAATTAACAAGCTGAAGTTAGAAGCTGATTGGTTACCATGCACAGCTGCACCAGATTCTGAGTGCTGCAGTTTTAGTAAATCCCCCCTCCCCCCAGAGCCTGAAATCTGCATTATAGATTTTTGTGCCTCCAGCATCTATTAACTAGTAAGGATTCTATCTTTAACCATTCACAATAAATCCCACGGTGTACAGCGGACGGTTAAACATCAGGAATTAAACACGCCCCTACCTCCCCCCTTTTTTTTTTTTTATCCCTAAATGCCAGGCTGCTGTGGAAGCTGTGGGAATGTGATCAGGTGTTTTCTTTGTTACCCCCCATTAAGCCGGACTAATTGAAGGGATCTGGTTTTCTTTGTGTTGGGAAGTTGGTGTAAGGTGAACCTCGGGCACACTTTGTGATCAATGGACGGGGCCAGGTGTTCCTTCCTAGAATGGCCTCGGCGCGGAATCCTTTTTGGCTCGGATGAGAAAACTCGTTACTATCATGGCTGGCAGAGCCATGTGCGTTGATGAGGAAGTGTGCCAGCTATCGCAGGGTGGGGCAGGCAAGACAATGGACCACGGTGTGTAGGAAACCAGCTCTACGGTTGGGCTTCACTTAAAGTGCCCCTGAGACAAATTGTTAGGATGGTTCATGTAAAAGAATTTTTTATTTTTTATCATTCCTAGATGAACGTGTAACATTTTTAGGATCTGATGATTTTTTAAAGGGCTCCTTCATACCCCTCTAGTTTTTTTAGTTTTTGCAGAGCAACATGGTATTCAGAGAGTTAGCCCCCCGTTCACATCGGCACGACTTGAGAAGTCGCACCCTACTGTCGGAACAACTTGTTCTGTTGTTGCAACGGAACTGTTCAAAATCAGCGCAGCGCCGACTTTGGCGCGCTGCTCCGATTCGAAGAAGTAGTTCCTGCACTACTTTTGGTCATTTCAGGTGCGACTTGCATACACATCTGTGCAACATGATGTCGCTCAGATGTCAGCCAAGTCGCACCGACATGCGGCTTTGAAATCGTGCGTTTTCAAATGAGGTCGCACAATTTCAAAGCCACATTCAGTGTTAACCAAGGGTTAGCGTGCATTAGGTTAAAGCGGGGTTCCACCCTAAAGTGGAACTTCCGCTGATCGGAACCCTCCCCCCCTCCGGTGTCACAATTGGCACCTTTCAGGGGGGAGGGGGGTGCAGATACCTGTCAAAGACAGGTATTTACACCCACTTCCGGGCATAGACTCTCGTGGGAGTCTACGCCATTTCCTGTCCTGCCGCGCTGTCTGCTGGGACACACACGGGTCCCAGAGACAGCGCGGACAATTCCTATTGCGCTGCGCGACTCGCATGCGCAGTAGGGAATCGGAAAGTGATTCCCTCACCCAGAATGGTGGCGGCAGCAGCCGAGAGCTGAGCGATCGATCGGCCTCGGCATCGCTGGACCCCGGGACAGGTGAGTGTCCATTTATTAAAAGTCAGCAGCTGTAGTATTTGTAGCTGCTGCCTTTTAATATTTTTTTCCGCAGTACAGTCCCGCTTTAACCGCTTCAGCCTCCGAAGATTTTACCCCCTTCCTGACCAGAGCACTTTATGCGATTTGGCACCGCGTCGCTTTAAGACCCCTTTCACACCGGGGGCGTTTTGCGGGCGCTATAGCGTTAAAAATAGTATATAGGCAAACATTTTGCCTTGCATTTCTAAGTTTGGTCTTTAAAATGAAAGTGTGGAATGACACCAAACTTTTACTGGGTGTCACATTGCACGATAGGGATGAGTGAAAACAAGACAAACGCTGTTTGTATTTTTGGCGGTCATATATGACGGGAAGTCAGACAATGTGATCAAAGTGCTAAAAAAGGAAGATCCGCTAATAATGAGATTGCCATTTGCTTTTCTATAAAAATTTCTGACTGATCCAGATAAATTAGCATGTTAGGAAGGCCGGCAGCATCTTGGGAAGATGATGGCAGCCAAAGGCCATAGTTCACCTTCACCAAAAAACTGCCCAAGCAAAGAAGAGGCATCTGTAGATAAAAACAAGCCGTGCAGCTTAGACCAAAATGAGCCACTTGCGGAGCGCCCCATGACCATACACGGTGTACACCTATACATGTACCGCATCTGGCATTCCATTGGTAGATGGCACGCGCCTGCCGCCCCAACTAGGCTGTGATTCAGTACAGAGCAAGATGGTCAGCAGCTTTGGGCCAATGATTTATGTCCGGGACCTGCTGATCGGCTCAGCGAATCACAGTAGAGGGCTCTGTGCACGGAGCAGTGGTGGTTTATTTCTCCCTGCAATCAGGGCAGGACTTACATTGGGCTTGACTGGGCTCAAGCCCATGGGCCCCACTCAATAGGGGGCCCCGCAGGCCCCGCTGAGATACATAGCCAAGTGTACTTGGCTAGGCTCCGCTCACAGTCCCGCCCTATGATATACATAACACAGGGACTGGATGTGACTGAGAGCCGAGCCGAGTACTCTCGGCTACTCTAGGGACTGCGAGAGGACCCGAGTGCCGCCGAGAGCCGCTGAGCGCCCCCGAGAGGCGGCGCCATTTTTAAACTTCAAGACTGCAATGACAAGGCTGCAAATGAAACTGACAAGGTTGCAATGACACTGGACAAGGCTGCAGATGGATGGGCAAGGCTGCAGATGGACACTGATAAGGCTGCATTGATGGGCATTTAAATGTAAGGTTTTTTTTTACCCTTAAACGTCCCTCCTAAAAGTTTTTTTCCTTAAAATTCCCTCCTAAACTTGGGGTGCGTGTTATACACCGGTGCATGTTATACGCTGATAAATACAGTAATGTATAGACGGTAGGGCCCGAAAGTGACTCAAGCCCAGGGGCCCCCATCACCCTAAGTCCTGCCCTGCCTGCAATGCAGATTGAAGTAGCTGAGAAACTATGGAATATATCAGAAGTCATTAAATGGCGGGCCGTGCAAAGCTTCTGTCCAGACCGTCAGCCTGCCAGTCTAATCTGCCAGATCCCTGCTGCCCAGGAGTCATTGGTTGCTAAGACCGCAGGCGTCCCAGCAACCAATAACGTTGCAAGTGCACCCCGCCTCGCTCTCTCTCCTGGCTCCAAGGGATGGTGTGATATCCCATGTGCAGCCCGCCCCCAGTGCAGCTCCCGCTCCCTTGCAGCTCGCTACCTCTGCTGGCTCCCGCTTCCTGCCTGCCCTCAAGGTATGGTGTGTGTGTGTGTGTGTGTGTCTGTGTGTGTGTGTGTATACTTCACAGAGATTTACAGGGGCACGCTGATTGGGCACACTTTATTTTAAAAGGGAACACTGCTGAGCACATATTATGTTAAGGGGGCATTCTGATGGGGACTCCTGATGTAAGGTGGCACTGTGATGTGGACACCTGATGTAAAAGAGCACTGTGATGGGCACACCTGATATGATCGGAACACTTAATGTAAGGGGGCACTCTGATGGGGACACCTGATGTAAGTGGGCACTCTGATGGGGACACCCTATGTAAGGGAATACTCTGCTGGGGGAACCTAATATAAAGGGGCACTCTGATGGGGACAAATGATTTAAGTAGGCACACTGATGCAGAAACTTGATGTAAGGTGGCACTCTGATGGGAACATGTTACTTAAAGTGGAGTTGCATACAAAAAAAATGGCTTGAATGTTGCTAAAAAAAATGTTTAAAAAACATTTGGAAATTTTTTTTTTTTACTCACCTCTAAATGGCTGTTGCTAGGGGGTCCCTCATAGTCTGCCTCCTTCAGTGCCTGGGCTGGTGACATCACTTCCCTTCAGTGCAGGAAGGGCTCAGCTCTGCCCCCTCCCTCTTGCCAATCATCTGTGACACGTGATAGGTCCATGACTGCGCAGCCAATCAGGAGCGCAGTGCCGCTCGCGCATGCACAGTGGGTGCCCACAGTTACAATGCCGGCACTGCCAAACGGAGGGGGAAATGAAAGGGGCTTCGATCCCCCGCATCGCTGGACCCTGGGACAGGTAAGTATCCGATTATTAAAAGTCAGCAGCTGCAGTATTTGTAGCTGCTGACTTTTATTTTTAGAATGGGAACTCCTCTTTAAGGGGGCACTCTGATGGGGACACCAGATATAAGGGGGCACTCTGATGGGGACACCAGATATAAGGGGGCACTCTGATGGGGACACCAGATATAAGGGGGCACTCTGATGGGGACACCAGATATAAGGGGGCACTCTGATGGGGACACCAGATATAAGGGGGCACTCTGATGGGGACACCAGATATAAGGGGGCACTCTGATGGGGACACCAGATATAAGGGGGCACTCTGATGGGGACACCAGATATAAGGGGGCACTCTGATGGGGACACCAGATATAAGGGGGCACTCTGATGGGGACACCAGATATAAGGGGGCACTCTGATGGGGACACCAGATATAAGGGGGCACTCTGATGGGGACACCAGATATAAGGGGGCACTCTGATGGGGACACCAGATATAAGGGGGCACTCTGATGGGGACACCAGATATAAGGGGGCACTCTGATGGGGACACCAGATATAAGGGGGCACTCTGATGGGGACACCAGATATAAGGGGGCACTCTGATGGGGACACCAGATATAAGGGGGCACTCTGATGGGGACACCAGATATAAGGGGGCACTCTGATGGGGACACCAGATATAAGGGGGCACTCTGATGGGGACACCAGATATAAGGGGGCACTCTGATGGGGACACCAGATATAAGGGGGTACCCTGACAGCAGAAACTGATTTATGGAGTAGTCTGATGGGGGCACCCAATGTAATGAACTACTCTTGTAGGGGCACCTGATGTAAGGGGGGAACACTAATGGAGACATTTACAGAATATTACCAGAGTTTGTGAAGGAAACAGTAACAAAAGCGCCAGAGAGCGCGGCTTGCGCCAATCAGAGTCATAGCACAGATTTAAGATTCAGACCTCAGCCGGAAGAAAATTTTAGTGACCGGACCTCCTTGAATTTTAATTCAATACCCCTGGTTTATATATTTTAAAATTCGATCAATCCTGATGTACTGACGGCCTGATCTCATTTCTTCTTTTAGACCCTTAAAATGTCAAGATAGTACAAATACCCCCCAAATTACCCCTTTTTGGAAAGTAGACAGCATGAGGTATTTAGAAAGAGGCATGGCGAGTTTTTTTTTGTAAGTTGTAAATTTTTGTCACAATTTTTTGTGTAAAATAAAGAAATGAAATAATTTTTTCACCATTTATTTTACTGTCCCCAGTGCAGTACAGCGTCATCATATGGTGGTGATCAGTGATCATCACCACTGACTGGTGATAATATGTTAAAAAAAAATAAAAAAATTGTAAATTATTTTTTTGTTACTTTTTTTTTTTTTTTTATATTTTTTGTTACATACTTCCATCAGAGTAGTTTGGGGTCACCATAATAACACTACCACTCTGAAGAAGGGTGGTCAGGGATCTTTAGCAATGTTTTCAACGGTCATGTTTTCAAACATTCATGACAGCTGTGCAGGGGCGGACTGACCATTCGGCCACTTGGGCACCGCCCGAGGGCCCCGGGCCACTAGGGGGCCCCATAAGGGTTGCCAGCCTCAGTAAAACCAGGGACGGTATGTAAAAATCTGTGTTTTCTTTACATCTGTCTCTGAAATGTCCCTTACCGACATCCTTTTGGTCTAAAAATCCTGAAATTATAGCTGCCCCACCTCTCCAGTACCTTCTCAGCCAATAGAAACATGTACGTGTATACTGTGTGTACATGTATGTGTATACTGTGTGATTGTATACTGTGTGGCTCCATAATCTCCTAATGCCTGGGGGCCCCATGAGTTGTCAGTTTGCCCCTGCAGCTGTGATTACTAGTGATCTGTGATCGGCTATAGCTAATCACAAGATACAGGGTGCTGTGACTGGCCCAGGTACCATTTGATATCTGTGGGCCAATCACAGATCACTGGCATAGGAAGCAGAGCTGTTATAAATGAGCTTTATTCATAACAGCTTTGTTTACATTGTGATCAAAGATGACCGGGTACCAGGATCCGCAATCCACTGTGCCCAGTGGACACAACCTATATTGCAGCTTAGCAATTCTTTTGCCCTGTACACACGGTCGGACTTTCCGACGGAAAATGTGCAATCGGATCTCGTTGTTGGAAAATCCGATCGTGTGTGGGCTCCGTCGGATTTTCCGACACACAACGTTTGAGAGCTGGATCTGAAATTTTCCGACAACAAAATCCGATTGTTTAAATTCCGATCGTGTGTAGACAATTCCGATGGACAAAGTGCCACGCATGCTCAGAATAAATTACGAGACGAAAGCTATTGGCTACTGCCCCCTTTATAGCCCCATCGTACGTGTTCTACGTCACCGCGTTCTGAGCGATCAGATTTTCCGACAACTTTGTGCGACTGTGTGTATGCAAGACAAGTTTGGGGCAAAATCCGTCTGAAAAAATCCGACGGATTTTGTCGTCGGAATGTCCGACCCTGTGTATGGGGCATAAGATGTGATGGCTGCATTTGTTTTCTTTTTTTTTTTTTAGGCTTTCATTCTTTTCACCTGGTGAGTTGGCTAGCAAGTCTGTTGTTTTTCAACAAATTAAGCTATCCTGCAGACGTAGCAGCTAAAAGTGTTGAGACAAACCATTTATCGCTGACAGGGGTGCTTAGAACGATCAGCATTTATTCATTGACGTAAAATCTTTATCCAAAATGAATAAAATCTCTGGCTGTAATTGATTATAAAGTGTGAGCTGATCGCTTTTTTCGGCCTATCGCCTAAGATCAAGTGTAGTATCTGTTCTTATTGGTTTACTTCCCATGTGTTTTTTGATGCAGAAAAAAAAAAACACTGTAAAATGCATCAAAAACATGTTGGAATGTACTGGAACGCATCAAAAACGCACTGCACTCAGTACAGTAAAAAAAAAACAGGATAAAAAAAAAAGCATCTGGAATGCACCCGGAAACATATATTCCAGTGCCAACATAGCACTGGAACGCACCTAAAACGCATTAAAAATGTGCATGCAAAGCGTTTTTGTGGTGTGAACCAGCCCTAAGGGAGATTGTATAATCCAATTGTAACGTGTGTGGTGAACTTTAGGACTGTTCAGTTAGAAAAAAAAAAAAAAAACGCATTGTACAACCTCCTTTGGAAAGACCAATCACAATGAAGTAGGAGGCTTACCTCATTGGACAGAAATTGAATAGGTTGTCCAGGTAGGTTCCTGTGCTAAACCGTTGTTGAATCTAAAGGAGATTGTATGTACTGTTTGTGTAGCCAGCTTCGCAAAGAGCAGTTGGCTATTTGATTGCACGGACTGGCTCCTGAACTCTGGGGGAGATTTACTAAAACTGGAACACTCAGAATGTGGTCCAGCTGTGAATGGTAGCGAATCAGAGTCTATCTTCAACTTGTTCAATTAAGATTTGACAATAAAAGCTGGAAGCTGATTGGTTTTTATGCAGAGCAGCACCAGATTTTGCACTCTGCAGTTTTAGTAAATCGCCTCCTCTGTATGGCGTTGTCTACACTTGCGGTTGGGGGTTCGAGACGCATTTTTACTGCCCCCTGGTCTTTCCACTTTAGGCTGCAAAAGCAGCTGTTCAAAACTCCAGGATTTATAACGCGTGTCTGACGTTTCAGATAATGGAGGGCGGGAGGAGCTGAGCTCTGAGAGCTGATTGGAGGGAAGGGATACACTCCTCTTCGCACAGCACACAAGAACACAGCTGAGGCTTTTAAAGAGGAAGTAAACCCTGATGGGTTTACTTCCTCTTTCATTCTCTGCAAAGGCAAAGCATAATGGACTACAATGCATCGCATACTACCCCATTATGTGTCACTTACCAGACACAGGAGCCAGCGAAGTCACCGCTGTCCCCTGTAGTCCGGCGCATCCATCTTCTCGGTGGGGTCTCGCAGCTCCGCCGCTGTCATTCGGCGAAGCCGCGATGACGTCACTCCCGCGCATGCGCAAGGGAGCCGACACGCGCGGCATCTCCGTCATTGAAGATGCCGCTCTCAGTGCGCCTGCGCGCCGCTGTCTACGGCGCATGCGCCGTAGTTAGCTGTGCCTGTCTTCGGGCAAATATCTCCTAAACCATATAGGTTTAGGAGATATTTCTTGGACCTACAGGTAAGCCTTAATCTAGGCCTACCTGTAGGTCAAAGTGTGTTGTAAGGGTTTACAACCACTTTAATCACTGGCTGTGTGCTGGAGATTCCTCCATGTCACCTTCTTTTTTTTTTCTTGGTGTCAAGAAAACTTGTCAGAAGTGGCTCATTGCAGATAGGAGAGGAAGGAGGCAGCAGACAGAAATGACACTTGGTGCTCTGAATTGAGACAAGTACACACTATAGAGGGATGTGCTTTGTTTATATTTCATGACAGATCATTACAACTACTTTAAAACCAGAAACCAGGAGGGGATATAACCCCCCCCCCCACCACCACCTGTCCATTGCCCTCTGAAGAGCGATCCAGCGCAAGTCAACAAGGACTGTCTATGTTGACAGGTAGTGGTGCTGCCAGGCTCTGGGCCAAGTGCCTCTTTTCTTATTCCCCGTGCACACCTGTGCAATTCGGCGTGCTTTGAATGTCATGCTATGTAAAATGTTTTGTGCGACTTGGAAAAAGGTTCAGGCACTTCTTTTGGTGTGATATTGGCCTTTCTTCAATGGGAGCATAAATCTTATGAAAAATGCATGAAAAAAACACTTGATAAAGCAGACACACAAGTGTGAACCTATGCGTTTTTGCTGCGTTCTTACCTTGTTAAATACATGAAAAATATTTCCCTTTTAAATCCTGTGGGACTCTTAACACCTTTGCGCTGCGGGACTTGAAAGGTCCTGCTTTCTGCATCTTTGGTGCGCTTTTCAAAACCGCACCAAAAATTCAGCCCCAAACCCCCCCCAATGAAATGAATAGAAAACACAGCAAAAATGCACCATGGTTGCATTTTTTGGTGCATTTTTTTGAGTCACATGTCCATGTTTCACAGGTGCATGCTGGGAGTCAGGCAACCAGAAAACACACCAGGAACGCATATGCGTTTTTGATGCATTTTTCAAACAGAGCAGTGTGAAAGCAGCCTTAGGTGTATCATGGCAGAAAGTGGGCCTAAACACAGCAAGGCACCAGATAGGGTGATGGCGGTGTTGCAAAATCTAAAACCGTCCCTGTTGACTGTGAAAGGCCTCCTCAATACGTAATATTTGGGTCCAAAACTACTAATTTTTTTTTTTTTTTGTGTAAGCCTCGGTTCACATTACTGTGACTTGCTACACACAAAGAGTCCCATGACAAGTGAAAACACATTAATTTCACTGGCAGCCGTTCCAATCAATGCGACGCAGCGGCTTTTAAAAAGGTTCCTGCACTACTTTGATGCGACTTAGAGTCTCATGGACTCTAATGTCGCATGAAAGTCCCAAGTAGTTCATGTTGCAAAGTTGCACTGGAAATCACAAGACAATGTGCTGACAGCAATGTGACCCAAGGCGATCCTTGAGGTTGACGTGACCAGTAATATTCATTTATAAAAAAATAAATGTATCAGTTCTTTTCATCAGACAAAGTAACTTTTAATTTGATCAAAGGAATTCAGTGCTGTCATTTATTCACAGGAAGTTGTGAAATAAAAAGAAAACATATCCGCCATAGGGACTGTAGTTCTCAATGAAGCACAAGCATAGTGACGTCACTGAACTTGTAGTCCACCGATACTTCCTGCAGCTCCATAGATGAAGGTCTGTACCTTGGACCTGAGCGAGGGGGGGGGGGGGGCGGGGGTAGTCTGAAGGAGCCCCATGTACCCATGATCCACTGATCATAGTTAAAAAGCTTTGCAGGCTCCAAAAAAAAAATTATAATAATAATAAATGCACATTTTTGCTTTTAGCAATATGGGTGCATTTATTATTTTTCTTTAATAATTCTCCTTAAGGCTGGGTTCACACTGCTTCGGGGGGAGATCCGGATGTGATTCGCACCGCAAATCACATCCGATCTCCGTAGCAATGCGAGTTCAGCCATACAGATAGTATGGCTGAATTCGCATCGCTCCCGCACCAAACTCGCACAGGACCCTTTTTTTGGTCCGCAACAGAATCGGATCGCATGGGGGTTCACACCATGCGATCCGATTCCTGTGCGAGTCGGCAGATCGCACTGCGATATGCGGACGGATCTGGGGGTGTCATTAACATATCATTGACACTCCCAGCCGTCCGCATAGGGCAGTGTGAACTGCCGGCGGGAGTAATGCGATGCGGGAAAACGCCGCGGATTCGCAACGTTCCGGCATCGCAGCGGTGTGAACCCGGCCTTAAGGAAACACAGCCACCTTCATGTACTGTACAATGACTGCTGTTTGGCTAGGCAGAAAGTGCATTCAAAGCTTCCTGTGCAGCACTGGAGACCAACAAGCAGGTGTTAGGTATGTATCTCAGAGGGCTTTCTGTGCTGCATTTCTCCAGAAATAAGCAAATGCCCCGGGTACTAGGTGTAACGGAACGTCCCACACTCCGCTTAAGGGCTTCCGTCATATATCGCTTTCTCCAGTCTGAATCTAGATATTATATATTATAGCCACATATTACAACCAAGAACAAGGCAGGACTCGTTTGGCTGCAAAGCTGGAACATGAACTGTTTATTTGAACAAAGGCACACAGAGGTATACACTCAGAGGACAATCCCCCCTCCTTTGCATAATGACACAGGGCGGGGTAGACTTTACCTCCACCATTAGCATGACACAGGTGTATTCAAACTTCTCATCAGCAGACTGTCCTATCAGTAGGGAGAGCTGTTGGAGGAATTCCCCCCTCCCTCACATCTAATCCACATACACATATACATCCCATAATAGGTTGCTCCCAAGGCAGACACAAACAATAAAACAATGGGATACAGCCACATCTCAAACGATCTAGTAAAGAGTCTACAACAGTAAATGAGACAATATACAATATGTGTGTGTGTGTGTATATATATGTACCCCAGGAAGAAGTCAGCTTTGACGAAACGACGTAGGGTTGAGTGGCGTGCTGACGTCACCGCCTTTCCCCGTTGGTCTAGGAAGGACGGGCAGTGTGAGCGAGAGAGAGAGCCGGCCTGCTCGCTATTTTTTATACACGCTTGTATACAGCAGAATTGTGAGTGTACAATCTTGATTTTATATTGCTTATTAAAAGTTTTATACGGAGTTACGCTATGGGATCCTTTTTGTTTTATTTTACTAAACGAATGTGGTTGAAACGAGAGACATTTTGAGGAGGGGGCATACAGATTGGAAATATCAGCTGGGTCCCTGGAAGGTCCGGATTGGTGGTTAAAACTACAGGCACGTGTGATCTCCCTAAAAAGAGATCTTGCTAGCTGGTAAGCCTCACTGGATCTAGTAGTGGAGGATTCTGTTTCTGGGCGCACTTGCTTCATACTCTGAGGGTGTTGTGTGCGAAGTCACCTAAGCGGATTGAAGTTTCATCTTCTCATTCTCCTGCTTTTATTATTTTTGGACTATTCGCATGTTATTATATTATTTTATTACAGCTTTTCATTATTTTTGTGTTTATATTAATAATTTGCAAATAAGGTGAAAATAAGTTGCTGTTATGGTGGTATCGGTATAATTTAGCATTATTTATGATATAAGTTTTTTAGAGCAGCTTTCTTTTTTTTGAGATATATATATATATATATATATATATATATATAATAGAGTTTTTTAAATTTCAAGTGTGGTTGTATAGTGAGTCTGATTAGTACAGATCACACTGGGGTTCTCGGTCACCCTGTGCCCCTAATAGACACAGGGTAACTTACGCATAGGAGGGGCCAGAGGAGCTGGAACAGGAGATTCCAGTGCTCTCCAAGGTAAGCTGGGTTCTACAAGCCCTCCGTCCAAAGTGACTCCCATCACACTTGGGGTAGATTAATGGTTGGGGTGGGTAGAGGAGATTAGCTGGAGAGAAAAAGTAAAGGAAATGCCCACTAGAGGACATGAGCTGGAGAGAAAAAGCAAATCCCCACTAGTTACCTAACATCTCGTGCTGAGTTAGACCTAGCAATCCTGTAAATGATGACAGGTCACAAGTTACAGGATCACTAAATGGAAAACCTGTCTGCTCCTACAGTGTTGCTTCCCCATTGGTGAATCTTGCCTGCCAAGATTTAATAAGAAAGAATACATGAGCCAGCTGGCAGGTATAAGGTCTGTATCTAGTAGGGCTTTCTGTGCTGCGTGTAAACCTCAGACATGAAGTATGAACACCTTCTGACAGGTTTTTCCTGACAACAATAGATAAAAAAAGAGGACAGGGGAGGGAGCTCCAGAACACAGCCTGTGATTAACAGCTTCAGCTCTGTTCCTGTGTGCTGTGCGAAGGGCAGGTGTGTCCCTTCCCTCCACTCGGCTCTCACTGAGTTCTGCAGAGTGTAGCTTCAGCTCACATCTCCTACTTTCTGAAAGCTCAGACAGGCTGTGTAAAATGAGGAATTTGAACAGCTGTAGAGGAGAGGTGGCACAGATAAACAGGTACAACTTAAAGTGGAACTTCAGTAATTTTTTCAACTTTCTATCTATTAAATCTTCTGCCCTTGTTGTTGTTTTAACTTTGAATAGTAAAACATTTTTTTTTCTGCCAGTAAATACCTTATACAGCCCACTTCCTGTTTCTAGGCGTATTATATCATGCACAGCTCTCTCTCTCTCACTCTGGTGAAAGTTTGCCAGGAAGGAGAGGGAGGTGAGTCAAAAGAGGGCCAATGAGAGCTGCAGGTGTGCTTCTGTGTAAATCCAAAAAGTGAACAGGCAGCAGCTTCAGCTGCCCACAGTTAAAATGGCTGCAGCCAGACTCAGTGGAGGGAGATTTCTGCAGCATATTTGGTACAGAATCACAGTATACATAAAATAATATGCAAAGTGGTTGGAGGGAAGCTTCAGAATGGCAAAGATGTTTTTATTACATATGATGTGAGCAGACTGTAGTTCCTCTTTATGTAGAAGGATTTGTTCCCTTTTTGTGTATCACCTGGGGCCAGTTACTTTGCTGGGTATATGAAAGAGATTACAACCACTTTAAAGTGATTGTAAAGGGTCCCCTTTTAAAAAAAAATAAAAAACATGTCATACTTACCTCCACTGTGCAGTTAGTTTTGCACAGAGTGGCCCTAATCCTCTTCTTCTGGGGTCCCCCGGCGGCTGTCTCGGCTCCTCCCCAGGTCAGATAACCCCTAGGAGAAGCACTCTCACGAGGGGGGTTACCTTGCGTGCGTGCTCCCAAGTCCAGCAGTTGCGTCCACATACACGAATGCCGAACACGGCCCCGCCTTCCGGCGCTTGCGTCATTTGATTTGATTGACAGCAGCGGGACCCAATGGCTGCGCTGCTATCAATCTATCCAATCAAGAGCCGGACCCCATAGAGAGAGGGAGAGTGCGTCTCTGCTGAAGAGATGAAGGGGCTCAGGTAAGTAAAATGGGGGTTACCTTGTGGGCTCGCTCCCATGTCCAGCATTCTGCGTCCATAGAGGCCGAATGCATGACTTGGGCCCACCCCCCGGCGCTCGCGTCATTGAATTTGATTGATAGCAGCGGGAACCAATGGCTGCTCTGCTATCAATCTATCCAATCAAGAGCCGAGAACCCCGGGCAGAGAGACAGCGCGTCCCCGTGGGTCAAGTTCCAGGGCTCAGGTAAGTAAAACGGGGGGCTGAGGGGCCGGTGACTGCCAGGTGTTTTTTCACCTTAATGCATAGGATGCACTAAAGTGAAAAAACAGGAGGGTTTACAACCCCTTCAAGTCAGGTGCCAAAGTTATAGACCAGGGCTATTTGGAATCCTACGGTAACATCTCATCCTGAGTTATGCCCTGTACACACGATCGGATTTTCCGACAACAAAACCGTGGATTTTTTTCCGAAGGGCATTGGCTCAAACTTATCTTGCATACACATGGTCACACAAATGTTGGCCCAAAATTCAGAACGTGGGAACGCGGTGATGTACAAGACGTACGACAAGCCGAGAAAAAGGAAGTTCAATAGCCAGTGCGACTGCTTCTTCTTGATTCCAAGCATGCGTGGAACTTTGTGGGACGGACTTGTGTACCCGCGATCGGAAATTCCGAAAACAGGTTTTGTTGGCGGAAAATTTGAGAACCTGCTCTCAAACATTTGTGGGCGGGAAATTCCGACAGCAAATGTTCGATGGAGCCTACACACGGTCGGACTTTCCAACAACAAGCTAATGTCCAACATTTGTTGTCGGGAAAATACGATCGTGTGTACGGGGCAGACCTGGTGATCCTGTCAGTGATCGCGATTTACCAACTACAGGATCACAAAACACAAAACTCGCCTGCTCCTGCAGCGTGGCTTCCTCATTGGCCAATCTTGCCTGTCGAGATTTTAAGAGGAAGTAAAGGGGGGGGGGGGGGGGAAAAAACACACCCTGCAAGGCAAAGGCATAATGAGCTGGTATGCATAGCATACTAGCTCATTATGAATAACTTACCTGAGAACGAAGCCCCCGAAGCGGTCCTCCGTCTTCCTCTTCGCCGCTGCCATGGATCCCGGAGTGACTTCTCGCCAGAGCCGCGATGACGTCACTCCCGCGCATGCGCGCAGGAGCTGACACTCGCGCCATATCGCCGGAATCTGCGGCCTGCCCAGTGCGCCTGCGCGCCGCTGTCTGCGGCGCATGTGCCATAGACAGCGGTGGCTGTCTTCGGGTAAATATCTCCTAAACCGTGTAGGTTTAGGAGATATTTCTTGGACCTACAGGTAAGACTTAATCTAGGCTTACCTGTAGGTCAAAGTGGTTTGTAAGGGTTTCTAACCACTTTAATAGAAGAAGGAATAGAGGTAATCCATCAAACTAAAGGGAACAACAATGTTAAATCCCCTTTTTGGAGATGTGACTATGACGTTGCATTATGGGTTTTGAAGGTATGGTGTCGGTGAAATCCCCCTCCCAGCGGACGTTGTGGGGTTAATTGTATGTCGCTGGTTGAACACTCGAGTAGCTCTTGGTTAAACTTTCATCTCAAGAATTCTAAGAGGAATTTGAAAAGGTGAAGAGGTTTCGGAGAGGCATTGATCCTGAGTGTTTGTGCCGGGTCATTGTGTGTCGCCTGCTTGTTCAATGGGGGGAAGGAAATGTAAGTGGCTGAGCTCCAGAACTGGATAATGAATATGGCGGGTTCAGGGACTTTCTGTCATTGGGGGAAGATTTCCTCTCACTTACCAGATATTCTGATCTTCCCCAATCTATCTGAAACATTAGGGGCCCATTTATACTATTGTGTAACACGCAGCAATACTAGGGTTGCCACCTTTTCTTTAAAGACCCTGATGAGTTTACTTCCTCTTTCATTCCCTGCCAAGGCAAAGCATAATGGACTACTATGAATCGCATAGTAGCCCATTATGTGTCACTTACCTGACACAGGAGCCAGCGAAGTCACCGCTGTCCCCTGTAGTACGGCGCATCCATCTTCTCGGTGGGTCTTCGCTGCACCGCCCATGTCATACGGCGAAGCTGCAATGACGTCACTCCCGCGCATGCGCACGGAAGCCGCCACACGCAGCATATTCGCCGTTGATGGTGCCGCGCTCAGTGTGCCCATGTGCCGCTGTCTACGGCACATGCACCGTAGACAGCGGTGCCTGTCTTCGGGCAAATATCTCCTAAACCGTATAGGTCAACACACTTTTACCTACAGGTAAGCCTAGATTAAGGCTTACCTGTAGGTCAAAGTGTGTTGTAAGGGTTTACAACCACTTTAAGTCAAACCTGAACACTTTAGCGGCGCACTGCAATTTTGTTTTATAGTATAAACTATATATACTGTATATTTTGCTATATAATAACATTTCTAATCATATGAAGTTAATAATAAGAGTCCCTCTGATGTAAGGGAGAACTCTGGGGACTCTGACATAAGGGATGCTCTGGGAACCCTGATCTAAGGGGGAACACCGAGAACTCTGATGTAAGGGGGGAACACTGTGCCCTTTAGTGTAAAGGGGAACTCTGATGTAAGGGAGAACTCTGGGGACTCTAATGCCGTGTACACACGGTCAGACTTTCCAGCAGAAAAGGTCAGACGGAATCATTTGCATCGGATTTTTTCTTTCGAAAATTCTGACAGGCCCTAAAAATTGAACATGTTTTAAATCTTTCAGACGGAATTAATTTCTGTCGGGAAAACAGGTTGTCTGTATGCTGTTCCAATGGACCAAAAACAACGCAAGGGCAGCTATTGGCTACTGGCTATTGAACTTCCTTTTTCTAGTCTCATCGTACGTGTTGTACGTCACCACGTTCTAAACGATCAGACTTTGGTGTGATCATGTGTAGGCAAGTCTGTTTCAGCGGAACTCTGTCGAAAAAAAAAAACCTGTCAGAGTTCATTCTGAAGGAAAAAACGGTCATGTGTATGCGGCATTACATAAGGGATCCTCTGGGAACCCTGGATTTAAGAGGGAACACTGAGAACTCTGATGTACGGAGAGGAATCAGATTGAAGCACTGTGGCATCTGGTGTAAAGGGGAACTCTGATGTAAGGGGTGCTCTGAGAATCCTGAATTGCCTTATGCCCCGCACACACGAGCGGAATTTCTGTCGGAAAAATCTTGGATGGTTTTTATGACGGAATTCTGCTCAAGCTTGGCTTGCATACACACAGTCACACAAAAGCTCTGTGAACTTTCGACCGCCAAGAACGCGGTGATGTACAACACTGCGACGAGCCGAGAAAATGTAAGTTCAATGCTTCAGAGCATGCGTCGAAATTGTTTCCGAGCATGCGTGGGAATTTTGCGCGTCAGAATTGCTACAGACGATCGGAACTTGCTCTCAATCTTTTGCTGGCGGGAATTCCTGGAGCATATGTTATGAGAAATGTTAACTAATGCATTACAATTTAATTTGAGTTTAGATTACTAAAATTAGTTTTAGTCGAATAAAATGTACTGGAGATTTAGTCTAAATAGGACTAAAACTAAAACAATTGCAGAAGACTAAAATGGGACTAAAACTAAATTGCCACTTTAGCCCTAAGACTAAGGCTAAATAAACATTTTCTGCCAAAATTAACACTGATGAAAAGCATAGAAAGAGAGAAAATATCGGTCATTGATGACGATGCTCCAGCCAGTGCTGTTGCCTACATGACTAAAAGACTTGGTCTTTTATGATCTCTGCTGAAGAGGAGGATCAACCAGTTAGAACTCAGATTCTCCCCTTCAGGAGAGATCAAATGACCCAATGCCTGGACTTTTAGCTGTTGGATCAGCACTGCAGGAATGGAAAGTATTTCCGCCCCGCTGTCATCTGCCAGGCCGGATCCTAAAAACAAGCCTGAGGTCATACAGATGACAAGGCGGCAACTGTCAAACCTCACATGGCACCCCCTGAGTCAGAAATGTCAAGTAAAGTCAGGTCTTTTTTAGTTATTAAAATGTCACGCGTCTCGTCCCATCTGGCTTTTTTATTCTTTCATCTGTTTGAGTGATGTTTATTTGCAATGGTTATTAGGGAAATTACCTGTTCCTTGTCTTATCATAAGATTAATGCACAGACATAATTAAAAATCTGGAGCTGAATCTTTTCACGTGGCTTGCACACCCCAGCAATCCAACTCCCACACCTATAGATCCACTCTTATAGATTCACACGTATAGATTCACATCTATGCATCCACATGTATAGATCCACAACTATAAATCCACACCTATACATCCACATTTATAGATCCACATGTATCCCTCCTAGATTGTAAGCTTTAACGAGCAGGGCCCTCTGATTCCCCCTGTCTTGTATTGTATTGTAATGTCTGCCCTAATGTTGTAAAGCGCTGCGTAAACTGTCGGCGCTATATAAATCCTGTATTAAAATAATAATAATAATAATAATAATAATAATAATAATGTATACATCCACACCTATACATCCACATGTATAGATCCACACTTCTAGATACACACATATAGATTCACACCCATACATCCAAATGTATAGATCCACACTTATAGATTCACATGTATAGAGCCATACCTAAAGAGTCATATGTATAGATTCACACCTATACATCCACATATATAGAGTTACACCTATACATCCAAATTTATAGATCTACACCTAAAGATTCACAACTATAGATCCACACCTAAACATTCATACATATAGATCCATACCTAAGATTCACACGTAAAGATTCACACCTATACACCCACACGTATAGATTCACACCTATATATCCACATATATAGATCTATACCTAAGATTCACACCTATACATCCACACCCATACATCCACATGTATAGATCCACACTTATAGATTCACATGTATCGATCCATACCTAAAGAGTCACACGTAAAGATTCACACCTATGCATCCACATGTATAGATTCACACCTATACACCCACATGTATAGATCCACATGTATAGATTCACACCTACACATCCACATATATAGATCCACACCTAAGAGTCACACCTATACATCCAAATGTATAGATCCACACCTATACATCCAAATGTATAGATCCACACCTAAAGATTCATACCTATACATCCACATGTATAGATCCACACCTAAGATTCACACGTAAAGATTCATACCTATACATCCACATGCAAAGATTCACACCTATACATCCTCATGTATAGATCCACACCTAAAGATTCACACGTATGGGATGTAAGTGCTTCCAGGTATGGAGAGCAAGTGACCCCCCTCCTCCCATGATACAGCACTGAGTGTCAGAACAGCCAATCACCAGGCACCAACACCATTCTATCTGTCAGGGTACAGTCCTTAGCACTCTGTAAGCTCTGACCAAAGCCACATAGAGCTTACACAGGGCTTCTTCTCTTCACTGCCACAGTGGTGGAGAAGCGAAGAAAGTATGAGCAGTTCAGAGGACCGGCATTTAAAGCGGCTCACTCTCTTGCAAAGACCTTGCCCAAAAAAGTTGCTTGGAAAAAAAACTGCCCTAAGGCCTCATGCATGCTCAAAAATGCCTGTTTTACAGGTGTTTGACTTTTTTTTTTTTTTTTTGCCGATAAACGCCCCTTCATGTTTGCCATGAACACATAGGTGTTTACAGGTGTTTGGAGGCAGAAAAAAAAAAAAATCACTTATGCCCTCAGGAGAGGAGCGTTTTGGCAGAAAAACCGCCAATCGTGCCTAAACGTACACATTATTGTCAAAAGTATTGGGACACCTGCCTTTACATGAACTTTAATGCCATCCCAGTCTTAGTCCAAAAATATGTCATAGTCAAAATATGTCATACTTACCTGCTCTGTGTAATGTTTTTACACAGAGCAGCCCCGATCCTCCTGTTTTTGGGTCCCTCTCTTGCGGTCTTGGCTCCCCCTCCCCCCTGCCGAGTGCCCCCAATAGCAAGCCTTCTGCTCTGGAGGCATGCTTGCTCCCAAGCTGGGCTCTGTCTGTTCACACACAGAGTGCGGCTCAGCCCCACCCCCACTCTCCCCTCATTTGCTCAATGGCTGTGATTGACAGCAGCAGGAACCAATGGCTCCCGCTGCTTGCTGTGTGACCCAATGAGGAGAGAGAGACCCGGGAGAGCCGCTGCTCTCACACACTTTGCTGTATAGGGGCTCAGGTATGTATTGGGGGGGGGGCTTGGGGGAGGGGAGCTGCACCAAGAAGGTTTTTTTACCTTAATGCATAATGCATTAGGGTAAAAAACCTTGAGCTTTTAGAACTACATGAAGCTCTTCAAGAGAGCGAACATGATTGAGTGGTGGATAGGCCTCGTTCACATGTGCGCTGAGGCCAGTATTGCAGAACAAGACTCTTTTTGGCAGTGTCTATGTAGACTCCAGGCGTTGCATGCAGGAAGCCCATTTTGGCCTATTAGGATGCAGCGGCTGCATGAAATGCCTGGGGCTGATTGGCACCAATGCCATAGCTGGGATGATGTGACCAAGAGGAATTGGGTGCACTGGCTTCATTATGCTGGCACAGACAAGTAGGTGGATTTTAACGTTGAAGTAGAATACTGTAAACATTTATTGGAATTCCCCCTTCACAACATTTGTGGTTTCGCACAGACTGTTCTGTACAATGCCACCACCTTCCTGGTAAACCGCCATACACAGTGTACCAAAGCAGGGTCTAAGAATCCGTTTTTGTTTTTTCTTTTTTTTAAAACTTGGCCTCTGGAAGGTTTTACCCCCTTCATGACCAGAGCAGCTTTTTGCTATTCAGCACTGCGCTATTTTAACTGGTAATTGTGTGGTTGTGCAACACTGTAACCAAATTACATTTTTTTCCACAAAAATAAAGCTTTCTTTTGGAGGTATTTTTTTTTTTTTTTTAATTATAGAAACAGGAAAAAAAGACAGAAAATTTGGAAAAAAAAAACCAATATTTTCTCATTTCTGTTATAAAATATATCTAAAAAAAAAAAATCGAATTGTTTAATCAATTTAGTCTCTTTCTCTCGCTCTCTCGCTATCGCTCTTCCCCTCTCTCTCTCTCTCTCTCTTCCCCTCTCTCTCTCTCTCTCTCTCTCTCTCTCTCTCTTCCCCTCTCTCTCTTCCCCCCTCTCTCTCTCTCTTCCCCTCTCTCTCTCTCTCTCTCTCTTCCCCACTGTATCTCTCTCTTTTCCTTTCTCTCTCTCTTTTCCTTTCTCTCTCTCTCTCTCTCTCTCTTCCTCTCTTCCCCCCTCTCTCTTCCCCCCTCTCTCTCTCTCTCTCTTCCTCTCTCTCTCTCTCTCTTCCCCACTGTCTCTCTCTCTTTTCCTTTCTCTCTCTCTTTTCCTTTCTCTCTCTCTCTCTTCCTCTCTCTCTCTCTCTCTTCCTCTCTCTCTCTTCCTCTCTCTCTCTCTCTTCCTCTTCCTCTCTCTCTCTCTCTCTCTCTCTTCCCCTCTCTCTCTCTCTTCCCCACTGTCTCTCTCTCTTTTCCTTTCTCTCTCTCTTTTCCTCTCTCTCTCTCTCTCTCTCTCTTCCTCTCTTCCTTTCTCTCTTCCTTTCTCTCTCTCTCTCTCTCTCGAACGTAGGCCAATGGGACAAAAATGCTAATTAAAATGGTGGCCTTAGGAAGAATGCAACCCCTACAGACAGCTAAAAAGATCATTGGTGTTATGCCATTGCTTTTGCCAAGTGGGATTGACCCAGGAACTATGCAGGCATCTTCAAATGGGAGGTCAATCAACCACAGCTCAAGGAATCCCTAGCAACCTCTGGAGGGTTCAACAAAACCATGGTTGGGATTGATCTAAGTCAGTGGTCTTCAATCTGTGACCCGCTGGCTCTTTGCTCGCTTTTACCAGGCACTTGGGGCACCATTTCTTCCACTGACACCAATGATTGGGCACTATTCTTTCTACTGACACCAATGATGGGACACTATTCCTCCCACTGACACCAATAATGGGGCACTATTCCTTCCACTGACGTCAATGACGGGGCACTATTCCTCCCACTGACACCAATGATGGGGTACTATTCCTTCCACGGACACCAATGACTGGGCACTATTCCTCCCACTGACACTAATGACGGGGCACTATTCCTCCCACTGACACCAATGACAGGGCACTATTCCTCCCACTGACACCAATGACGGGGCACTATTCCTCCCACGGACACCAATGACGGGGCACGATTCCTCCCACGGACACCAATGACGGGGCACTATTCCTCCCACGGACACCAATGACGGGGCACTATTCCTCCCACGGACACCAATGACGGGGCACTATTCCTCCCACGGACACCAATGATGGGGTACTATTCCTCCCACGGACACCAATGATGGGGCACTATTCCGCCCACTGACACCAATGACGGGGCACTATTCCTCCCATGGACACCAATGATGGGGCACTATTCCTTCCATTGACGTCAATGACTGAGAGCTATTCCCCCTACTTACACCAAAGATGGGGCACTATTTCTTTCAATGACACCAATGATGGGGCCCTATTCCTCCCACTGACAAAAATAATGAGGCACTATTTCTCCTTCCACTGACATCATTAATGGGGCACTATTCCTCCCACTGATACCAACGGTAGGGCACTATTCGTCCCATTGACACCAATGACAGGGCACTTTTCCTTTCACTGACATCAATGATGGGGCCCTATGCCTTCCACGGACACCAATAATAGGGCGCTATTCACCCCACTGACCCCAACAATAAGGGCGCTATTCATCCCATTGACACCAACAATAAGGCACGATTCCTCCCACTGACACCATTTTCTAATCCCTCTGGTCACAGTTCAGCCCGCCTAAAGCCTCAGGGGCAATAAACTTGCCCTTTGTTTTGAAAGTTTGGAGACCCCCGACCTAGATTGCTTCAACAAGGTGCAAAAGGGCAGGACCTGCAACCTATGAAGCCAAAGTAGTTTTCAGCTCATGGGGAAGGGTACTTTGGCTTTTTCGTCTTGGGAATTAAAGGTCTATGTCCCACCTCTGGTGGCCTGTATCTGGCAAACTGTAGGCCACTGTCTGCTTAGAACTTACAAGTTCCTTCCCACTCAGCTGTTGGTGAGATAGTTCCTCGGATGCCGGAGGGCCTTAATGATGGTCATCCCCGTAAAATGATAATAGGTCATCAAGTACAGCCCCACACTTTTCTCCCATATATAATTTCACTCAGCAGGTGAGGAACAAAGAACAGAAATCTGGCCAGAAGATTTCACCTTCCTCAGCAGAATGTTGGCTGGTGTCTGGTTACCCCTCTTTATGCCAGCTTTGTTCTACATTTTCAAATCACTTCACTGAACCCATTGCAGGTTCTCAGAAGCTGGGATCCGGGGCCTCTACCATTAACCCCTTCTATCCTAGATAGCATATAAGAAACTTAGGCCTTCTTGAGCTTCACCTCAGCTAAAAAAATACAACCATCCCTAGGATTCTAGCATAGGGAAAAAAAAACGCTTTAGTCTCAGGTTACTTAAAGCGGAGTTCCACCCATTTCCGTGTTTATTAAAAGTCAGCAGCTACAAAAAGTGTATCTGCTGACTTTTAATAAACAGACACTCTCCTGTCCACGGTCCAACGATGTGGCTGCCCGAAGCCCCTCTCCTCTCCCTCTCCTTTCTGCGCCGCCGACATTGCTAGTGTGGGCACCCAGCTATGACAGCTTGCGGATTCACAGCTAGGTGCGCACTGCGAATGCACGAGTCACGCTGCGCTTTCTGAATGGCTGGGCTATCTTCTGGGACCTGTGAAGTGTCCCAGAAGATTGCAGGGAGGGAGGAAGGAGAACTTCCGCTCGGCGCTGCAGCCCCATGGGCGGAAGTTGAAGCTGGGTACCTGTCAAAACTAGGTACCCGCTCCCCCCCCCCCAAAAAAAATGACATGCCAAATGTGGCACGTCAGGGGGTCAGGAGTGCTTAAAGCGGAAGTTCAATTTTTGGGTGGAACTCTGCTTCAAGAAGACACGTGGCCACTCAAAGTTAAATGAGAAGTGTTTTAACCTTAAGCTATATAGGGGATTCTTTAATGTAACAGCAGTAAGGATGTGGAACTCCCTTCCACAATTTGTGGGGTTAGTGGGTACTGTCGATAATTTAAAAAAAAAAAATCTTAGATGGGCATCTTAGCAAATGCAATATACAGGGATATGGGAAATGGTAGAGATATAAATACATACACACTCATACACCCACACCAGTTCACTGAGGATTCAGCCTATCCATTTACTAGAGACCGGTGACATCACTGAGAATGCAGCCTATCCATTCACTAGTAGACTGGTGACATCACTGAGAATGCAGTCTATCCAATTATTAGAGATCAGTGACATCGCTAAGAATGCAGCCTATCCAATCATTAGAGATTGGTGACATCGCTAAGAATGCAGCCTATCCAATCATTAGAGATTGGTGACATCGCTAAGAATGCAGCCTATCCAATCATTAGAGATTGGTGACATCGCTAAGAATGCAGCCTATCCAATCATTAGAGATAGGCTGCATTCTTAGCGATGTCACCAATCTATTCACTAGAGACCAGTGACATCACTGAGAATGCAGCCTATCCATTCACTAGAGACCAGTGACATCACTGAGCATGCAGCCTATCCATTCACTAGAGACCAGTGACATCACTGAGAATGCAGCCTATCTTTTCACTAGAGACCAGTGATATCACTCAAAATACAGCCTATCCATTCATTAGAGACCAGTGACATCAACAGGGAACTGGATGGATTGAAGTCTTTGATAACTTTACCAACTATGTAACCATGGATAACATTGACATAAAACAAAAATATCAAAGTGTATCTAAAGTCCAAACCTTTTTTTTTTTTTTTTTAAGTTTCCACTTCCTGTTGTGTCCCCATGACAGGTAGTAGAGGGGAATCTACCCAATAGGGCACAGACACAAAAAAAAGTCCAGAGAGGGCTTCTAATTCTACCCTGATCTATTTAGGGTAGAATTAGAATTATTAAATAATTATTAAACTCCCTTCATGACCAGGCCATTTCTTGCGATATGGCATTGCGTTACTTACTTACGTTACTGACAATTGTGCGGTCGTGCTACGCTGTACCCAAATAAAATGTCTGTCCTTTTTTATTCCCCACAAATAGAGCTTTCTTTTGGTGGTACACCTCTGCTGTTTTTATTTTTTGCGCTATAAACAAAAAAAAAAAATATATATATATATTTTTTAGTTTCTGCTATAAAACACATCCAATAAAAAAAAAAGTAAAATAATAGAATTTCTCTTTTTTTAATTTAGGCCAATATGTATTTTGCTACATATTTTTGGTAAAACAAAATCCTTATAAGTATATATTGATTGGTTTGCGCAAAAGTTATAGCGTCTATGGGATAATTTTTTATTTATTTTACTAGTAATGGCGGCAATCAGCGCCTTATAGCGGGACTGCGATATTGCGGTGAACAAACCAGAGATCTAACTGACACTTTTGACACTTTTTGGGGACCAAGGACAATGATACAGTTATCAGTGCTAAAAAATATGCAGTCACTGTACTAATGCCACTGGCAGGGAATGGGTTAACATCGGGGGTGATCAAAAGGTTAAATGTGTTCCTAACTGTTTGTAGGTGCTTTGCTACTGGGGGAAGGTAAAGCTCCATGCTCCTGCTTAGCAGAAACGCAGGATCAGTACATTCCCCTCTTACAAAACGGCAGTCTGCCCTTTTTACATCGGCATGACGGCATTCTGCCTGTCTCCCGAACGATTGGCGGGCCCCGGTAGACATTGTGCCCTCTGATTGGCTTCCGCTGTGTCCAATCACATTGAGAGCGGGTCACCGGCGGAGCGCATGCCCCAGACCCAGAAGTGTCAGATCACGTACGTGCAGCCATTGGATGCATTGACAGTTTGGTTGAGAGCACAACCAATGGGAGTGTTACATTTCCGGCAAACTGTTTTATGGATGGGTTTACTTCTGCTTTAAATACTTAAATTCAGATTATTCACTTTTTTTTTTTTTTAATGTTATTTTGCTATTTAAATGTTTTCCGTGAGTTTAGCT
This sequence comes from Lithobates pipiens, assembly GCF_037356315.1. Classification (NCBI taxonomy): domain Eukaryota; kingdom Metazoa; phylum Chordata; class Amphibia; order Anura; family Ranidae; genus Lithobates; species Lithobates pipiens. The sequence goes on from NW_027507785.1 coordinate 56,523,551, forward strand.
TTAAATATTTGAATGCAGATTACTCCTATTCAATTTTATTGTATTTTTTTTCGTTGTCTTATTTAATATTTGCCAATGGTGTTTTGCAGGTTACATCCGTCTGTCTTTCTCGAACACGGTGATAAACGTTGGGGATCGGACAACGGAATCCCAAAAGCAGCTGTTATAATAACGGTTCAGCTGCTCTTGGGTCCCGTTAACCGATCGTTAACAAGTTCAGCTCTTGATTTGCACAGAATTTCTTCTGCCGCCTTCCATACAAATCCTGCAATTTTCGAGAACTGTACAAAACTCCCAGACCTCCCCTGGATTCTGCCGGTTAATAATCTACTCTGCTTTGGGGCGCAGGAGGGCCTCTTATCATTTGTTTGAGGAAGAAGAGAGCAGAAAGAAGAAGTTCTGGTCGTGGAAGGCAGAGTGGGAAGTGGGGGAGAATTCCTGATACGGTGCAAGGTACAGGAACAGCTTCAACAGAAAACGTAAGATACCACGGGAAAATTTCCACCTACACATGAAAAAATTGAGTACTGTCCGTGATACTTTTTTTATTTGCACTAACATACAATTTTTCAGGACAAGCTTTCGGGTATGTCCCCTTCTTCAAGGTCCAAGCAGTACTGATTTACAAATTTTTAAAGCAGAAGCAGTTAACAACAATTGCACTAATACGGCTACAATCACATTAAATATGATGGAAAACACCTACACATGTAAAGCTTATGTACAGATGACTTCACAGTTACTGTGCATGTACGCCAAGCAAGCGGGGAGCACAAAGAACTGTTTATCAAAACCTGTGCTTTGCCTAGTCCAGGGGTAGACAACCTTGGCACTTCATTTGTTGAGGAAATACGAGTCTCATTGCAAGACTCTGGACATCCACCAGCATGACTTCCATTGGCATAGGTGTGATAAGATTTGCATTGAGAGTCTCCAAATTGGAGCATATATAGCAGTGGATAAATTAAGGGCAGGTTTCCTGGAAGGAGCCCATTCCTCTATCAGGGGTAGGGAACCTCAGCTCTCCAGTTGTTTTGAAACTACAAGTCCCATGAGACATTGCAAGACCCTAACAAATCACAGGCATGACTCCTAGAGGCAGAAGCATGATGGGATTTGTAGTTTCAAAACAGCTGGAGAGCCAAGGTTCCCTACCCCTGCCTGATTTGGTGTCGGTAGCCCATTTGATGCCTTGAGCTGCCTTTGTGCTCTTGTTGGGCATCCAATTTGGCTCTTTGCCTTTTAAGGAGGAGTAGGCTCCCTCCAGGCAAACTTGCCTTTAATTTATCCACTGTTCTATACAGTATGCTCCAACTTGTAGACTCTCAAAAAAATAGAGTTAGGAACGCAGTATACAGAGGAACCTTGATGTGGGCACTGTGGCTTCCACCTATATTTGCAAATGTGTGCAATGAAACCCTCTGTCTTCCACGTGAGTTGCCAGACACGGTAAGTTTGGTTTGTTTGAAGGCTACCTGTTTTTGTTTTCTGATGGTGGGAATTGTAGTTGCTCCAGTAGTTGGAGTGCCATGGTTGTCTCTTCCTGTCCTAGTCTGTAGAGAGGTCCCAAGTGGAGTCCAGTCCTTCTAGTATAGGCAGGCCAGCACAAAAATGTTGTGAAGTCAACTACGGCAGTCTGTAGCCGTAGCAGTCTTACCAAAATTGTATTTTTGCTTTTTCACTTTGGTTAGGGTATGGTTATAACCTATGTTAGGCTTTGTTGGTTCCTGGAATAAGGCGGCAATCAGCTCTGTTGAGGAAAAAATGTCAACGGTAACAAGTACGCACAGGCAAGTTGGCCCATGCAATGCCCTTGCACTTTCTCACAGACTGCTGATACACTTGGGCACTTCTACAACGGAGCTCTTCTCCCCCATAGCAACTCAGCACTGACTATTAATGTAACAAGGCAATTGTCCACCATATTGGTGCACCACATGCTACAGACTGCTGCATTGTGAATAATGTGCTATAGGTTACATTCTTCAGACAGCCGACCTCTCTCTAAGTATTGCACTATATATGACCAAAGGTTTGTGGACCTGATCATCACACCCACTATATGGTCCAAAGTATGTGAACCCCAAATTGTGAACTCCAAATCAATACGTACTGGTGTTCCCAATGAAGGGTGATGATAATGGTACACAATCAAAACATTTTAGACAATTTTGAGCTTCCAACCTTATAGAAACAATTTGGAGAAGGCTCTTTTCCGTTTTAGCATGACTACACCCCCCTGCACAAAACCAGCTCTATAGAGACATGGTTTGATGAGTCTGGTGTGGGGGAACTTGAGTGGCCCTGATTCCAACCCTACTGGACACCTTTTTGGATGAATTGGAATGCGGAGTACAAGCCAGGTCTTCTCATCCAACAACAGTACCCAACCTCACATACACTCTTTTGGTCGAATGGGCATAATTACCAGAGACGCACCTCATAATCTTGTGGAAAGTCTTCCCAGAAGAGGGGGTGCTGCTTTAGCTGCAAAGAAGTAGTGAGGGGGATTCAATATTTAGGGCCATGGTTTCAGAATGGGAATTTTAACAAGATATTACAGGTGTGAAGGTCAATTGTCCACACACTTTATGTATATGGTCATATATTTATAACTCTAGATTTTTTTTTTTTCATTTGGGCCTCATGGACTTGGATAGAAAAAAAAAATGCTGATTTTAGAGGCATTTTCTTTCTATCTTTCATTTTTAAAGCTTAAAGCTCAAAAAGTTTTCCCATGCAGTGGGGCCATGCCCGCACTGCACGGGTCAGCTGCTCGTTTTTTGTCCAGGGGATTAGGTAATATACTTACCTAATCCTCCAATCCTCCCCGCACAGGACTGGTCCCTGTGGCTAGCAATCTTGTGCAGTGGACTGTTCCTGATGTCATCGCGCCCACAGACCTCCTCTGGACATGAGGACGTCAGGAACAGTCCACCGCTGGATTGTGAGGAGCACCATTTTGTAGGTGGATCAGGTAAGTATAAGCTTTGTCCAATCCCCTAGCCAAAAATGAGCAGATAACTCATGCAGTGCGGGCAAAGCATTGGAAAACTTTTTTATTTTTTGTTTTTTTGTTGCCCATAGATGGGCTTTAAGGTTTGAGAATGACAGATAAATGCTAAATGGTTGCCATGAAGAAATGCTCCAGATTCTGTCTGCTCCAGTTTTTACTACACCCCCCCATCAATATCTCCATGCACATTCTAGTGTTTAGGTTTGTATTTTAGAACAGTGTTCAGGAGCAATAGCTCAAACCTACATGCCAAAACGAGAACCATTTACACTGGATTATTCTGCCAGCTCCTGGCAGAAAGGTCCAACATAGTTAGAAGTATTTTAATATATTCGTGTGCATGAAGCCTTAGGCCTCTTTCAAACGAACGATCCATTCAGGTCCACCTGTCAGTTTTTTAGGTGACAGGTCTGTCTCTGCACACTGCGCAGGGATGCACTTGTCAGAGTGCCGCTCTCCCCTATGGGAGATCGGATGACGACGGACCGCAGAGTCCTTCGTCACCCGATCCGATGACAGAGGAAAAACCTACTTTTCCATCCGTCATCGGATCGGGTGACGACGGACCGCGGCGCTCTGACAGGTCCGTCTCTGCACAGTGTGCAGAGATGGACCTGCCATCTTCCTGCTCAGCGGGGATCGAAGGAGCGATGCCCGCTGAGCAAGCGGATGTTCACGGGGAGGATCATCATGGATCTGCCCCGTGTGAAAGAGGCCTTTTAGTATGTCATGGTGTTCAACAGGCACACGGTCTAGTACAGTGGTCTCCAAACTGTGGCCTAGGGGCCAGATGCGAACCTTTGCATGCTTTTATATGGCCTCTGGGAATTCCTCCCACAGATACGAACGATGGGGCACTCAGTCTCCCACTGACACCAATGATGGGGCACTCAGTCTCCCACTGACACCAATGATGGGGCACTCAGTCTCCCACTGACACCAATGATGGGGCACTATTCCTCCCACTGACAGCATTGATGGGGCACTATTCCTTCCACTGACACCAATGATGGGATGCTTTTCCTCCCATTGACACCAATGATGGGGCACTTATTCCATCCGCTGACACCAATGATGGGGCACTATTCCTCCCACTGACAGCATTGATGGGGCACTATTCCTTCCACTGACACCAATGATGGGATGCTTTTCCTCCCATTGACACCAATGATGGGGCACTTATTCCATCCGCTGACACCAATGATGGGGCTCTATTCCACCCACTGATACAGACAATGTGGCACTATTCCTCCCACAGATACTGACGATGGGGCACTATTCCTCCCACAGATACTGACGATGGGGCACTGTTCCTCCCACAGATACTGACGATGGGGCACTGTTCCTCCCACAGATACTGACGATGGGGCACTATTCCTCCCACAGATACTGACGATGGGGCACTATTGCTCCCACAGATACTGACGATGGGGCACTATTGCTCCCACAGATACTGACGATGGGGCACTATTGCTCCCACAGATACTGACGATGGGGCACTATTCTTCCCACAGATACTGATGATGGGGCACTATTCCTCCCACAGATACTGACAATGGGGCACTATTCCTCCCACAGATACTGATGATGGGGCACTATTCTTCCCACAGATACTGACGATGGGGCACTATTCCTCCCACAGATACTGACGATGGGGCACTATTGCTCCCACAGATACTGACGATGGGGCACTATTGCTCCCACAGATACTGACGATGGGGCACTATTGCTCCCACAGATACTGACGATGGGGCACTATTGCTCCCACAGATACTGATGATGGGGCACTATTCCTCCCACAGATACTGACGATGGGACACTATTCCTCCCACAGATACTGACGATGGGGCACTATTCTTTTCCCAGTACTGACAATAGGGCACTATTCCTCCCTCTAACATCAATGATGGGGCACTATTCCTCCCACAAATACCCACGGTGGGGCACTATTCCACCCACAGATACTGACGAGGGGGCACTATTCCTTTCCCGATACTGACAATGGGGTACCATTTCTTCAACTGACAGCAATGATAAGACATTATTCCTATCACTAATACCCATTATGGGGCAAAATTCCTCCTCCTACTGACCACAGGCGCTATGTAATTTTTTTTACTCCCACTGACATCAGTCTGGCCCCCCTAAAGTCTAAAGGACGGTAAACTAACCCTTTGTTTAAAAAATTTGGCGACCCCTGGTCTAGTAATAAAAATGGATGCAAAGATAAAACCCTTTTGGCATTCTCTGTTCCAAAACCCTCCTCACAGAATTACAATATATTCTCTGGCCAGTGATTGAGACAACTGTTTATATTTTCAGGAAATGAAAGGAGAACTACTTCCAGTTTCTAACATTTGAATCACGCATCAGTTATTCTTTTCAAAGAGCGCGGTGGTTTATCGAGTGGTCAGAGGCCTGCAGGCTTGTAACCCCCCCCCCCCCCCCCCCCAGATCTGTTAAAAGCAAATGTTCCCCACGCCTAGTGACCACACGCTGCTATCATGCCTAACTCCTTCCTGTATCCCCCATCCGCTGCCAATGTGCCCATGCTCTCTAACAGTTCCATTGATACATGCCAGCGCTGGGTTTTTGCTTTTCCTTTCAACGGCAGTTGTGGTTTTTTAGACAGGAAATCAGTGGCTATCTTTAGAATTATCTTACACCAGAGCTGAAGGGAGACAACATGATAGAAGACGTTTTAATACATTTTCTTCTTTTAAAAATGTACAGGCCTTTAATTTAGGAAAACATTTTTCTTCTTCAGCAGCAAAGGCCTCAGGTACTTGTCTTAGATGACACCCAGGCCTCACTTATTTATTCATCACCAGGGGGACCGAATCAAACACAATTTTACAAAATATTTTTAACAAATATAAGGTTTTTTTAAAGCAACCTGCTCAGTTAAAAAAATTAAAATATAAATTGCTACATTTTGGAAAAAAGACTTTCGGGCCTTACCACCGAACAGCAGTGCTTTCCAAACTGTGGCCCTTTGCTTGCTTTTATCCAACACCTTGGGCACTATTCCCCCCACTGACACCAATGATGGGGCACTATTCCCCCCACTGACACCAATGATAGGTCACAATTCCTCCCACTGACACCAATGATAGGTCATGATCCCTCCCACTGATACCAATGATAGGTCACGATTCCTCCCACTGACACCAATGATGGGGCACTATTCCCCCCACTGATACCAATGATAGGTCACAATTCCTTCCACTGACACCAATGATGGGGCACTATTCCCCCCACTGATACCAAAAAAGGGGCACCCTTCATTCCAATGATACCAATGATGGGACATCATTCCTCCCACTGACACTAATGATGGGGCACTATTCCTCCCACTGACACCAATGATAGGTCACGATTCTTCCCACTGACACCAATGATGGGGCACTATTCCTTCCTCTGATACCAAAGATGGGGCACCCTTCATGCCAATGATACCAATGATGGGACATCATTCCTCCCACTGACACCAATGATGGGGCAGTATTCCCCCCACTGATACCAATGATAGGTCACGATTCCTCCCACTGACACCAATGATAGGGCACTATTCCTTCCTCTGATACCAAAGATGGGGCACCCTTCATCCCAATGATACCAATGATGGGACATCATTCTTCCCACTGACACCAACAATTGTTCACTATTTCTCCACTGATAGCAACAATGGGACACTATTGCTCCGACTGATATCAATGATGAGGCACCATTCCTCCCACTGACACCAGTGATGGGGCACTATTCCTCCCACTGATACCAAAGATGGGGCATCATTGCTCCCACTGACACCAATGATGGGGTACTGTTCCTCCCACTGATACCAATGATGGGGTACCATTACTCCCACTTACACCAACAATGGTGCACTATTCCTCCATTGATACCAACAACAGGGCACTATAGTAGACACCTACATGGCACCCACCCCAATATATAACTGGCCCTTGCAGCAAGGAGCCCATGGAAGGGCGATGATCCAACACTACCTATAATTTGTTTTTAATTTTAGTATACATACCTTTTTTTCAAAAGGGGACAGTCATGTGATGTCATACTGTATGTCCTCTTCCTCCACGACGACCTCTGGCAGTGGGTGGGTCCTGAAAGCTGCAGAGAAAGGCACTACATAGTGATGTGGCCCTGCTAACTGTGGCATTTAAATAAATAAGAAAAATACAGGGCTAGGAAAACTAAAAAAAAAAAAAAAGTGGAAAAAAGCTGCAACAAAACACCATCAAATATCACTAAGGAAAATAAACATGAAAATAAAAAAATAAAAAAAAAACATGAAAATAAAAAATAAAAAAAAATAAAAAAATAAAAAAGATGAAGATAAAAAAATATTGCTGCGCTAGATATATATATATATAGATCTAGTGCAGCAATATTTTTTATTAACTGTGGCATTTTCCTGTGAGTATAGGGTGGCTTGATTAGATATCCCCAAAGGGGCAGGCCCGTGACATCCTGGACTCAAAGGAAATGGGTTGCATGGTACTGGGAATTATTCAGGCTGAAACAGAACTGGTGCGGGAGGAGGTGACTATTACTGATTTTCTTTGATTAAACAAAGCCTGGGGTAATTATTGTTTAGAATTTCACGTCTATTGCTGACTTTAAACAAACGGGTACTTACCAGTCCATGGAGTCCAGTGCTGTCTTCCCTGCAGTGAGATTGGTCCTGCAGCTTCCTGGGACATGTGACGTTCTCACCTAGGCAAGAACTGAGGAAGTGGGAGAGGGTAGCTATCAAAAAATTTCAAATCCTGAAAAAAAAAAAAAAAAATCTAAAGACTTGTTAGAGGTGGGGGGAGGAAGAGGAATGTTTTATATTTTAGGTGAAGGTAACCTTTAATTTTCATTCAAAAGCAAAGTTTACATTTATAAAAGCATCATTTTCTTTTAGGATATCGAAGTCACACTGGGGTTGATTTACTAAAACTGGAGAGTGCAAAATCTGGTGCAGCTGTGCAAAGAAACCAATCAGCTTCCAGGTGTAACTGTCAAAGCTTAAAAAAATTGAACTTCTGCTTTAAGAGAAGTTGACCCCCTGACATGCCACATGTGGCATGTCATTTTTTTTTGGGGGGGGGGGATATCTTCTTTTTAGCTCCCACTTCCTTCTGCCGCACCCTTGGCGCCAGAAGGAAGATCACCTCTCCCCCTTCCCTCTAGGCAATCATCTGGGACACGTCACACATGTCCCAGACGATTGTGCGGCCAGTCACACACACAGCAGGTGCCCGGCTGTGAAGCCACAGCCGGGCACTCACAGTTACAATGCCGGCGCCACAGAGCAGAGGGGGAGATGAGTGGGGCTTCGATTCCGAGCATTGCTGGACCCCGGAACAGGTAAGGGTCCGATTATTAAAAGTCAGCAGCTGCAGTATTTGTAGCTGCTGACTTTGATTTTTTTTTTTTAAGCAGAACTCCGCTTTTAAAGGAGTTGTAAATCCTCTTGTTTTTTCCCCTTAATGCATCCTTTGCATTAAGGTGAAAAAACTTTTGGCAGTGAAAGCCCCGCCCAGTTTTATTTACCTGAGCCCCGTAAATTTGCTCAGCGGAGACGTGCTCTCCCTCTCTGCATGGGGCCCTGGCTCTTGATTGGATAGACTTATAGCAGCGCAGCCATTGGCTCCCACTGCTGTCAAATCCAATGACACGGACACTGGGGGGGCGGGGCTGAGTCAGGCATTCGTCGTCTGTGGATGCCAAATGCTGGATTCGGAAGCACTCCGCAAGGTAACCCCCCCCCCACGGGAGAGCGCTTCTCCTAGGTGGTTATACAATGCGGAGAGGAGCCGCCGAGGGACCCCAGAAGTCGAGGATCGAGGCCACACTTTGCAAAACAAGCTGCACAGTGGAGGTAAGTATATGTTTGTTATTTAAAATAAAAAAATAAAATCAAAAGTTTTACTCTACTTTCACACTGAGGCGCTTTACAGCCGATACAGAGCTAAAAATAACGCCTGCATAGCGGCTGTGAAGCGCCTCTCCTGTGTCTCCATTGTAAAGCCCCAAGGCTTTCACACTGGAGCGGTGCGCTTGCAGGACAGCAAAAAAAGTCCTGCAAGCAGCATTTTTGCAGCGCTGTATACACTGCTCCTGTAATGCCCCTGCCCATTGAAAACAATGGGGCAGCGGTGCCAAACCGTTTTTTTCGGCCGCTAGCAGGGGTTAAAACTGCCCCACTCCCGCCCCGCTTTACTGCAGACGTCCGCCCGCCCCAGTGTGAAAGTAGCCTTACAATCACTTTAATTGAACAAGCTGAAGTTAGAAGCTGATTGGATACCAAGCACAGCTGCACCAGATTTTGCACTCTCCAGTCTTAAGCAGGCCATACATGGTCGAACTTCGAACAAATTTTCTTTTTAACATCAGAAAGTTATTTTATTTTTTTGTGATCCGATGATGCCACCATTGATTTTCGAAATTCGGCCGACCAAGCCTTCAATTTCACCTCCTGTTGCTACAGAAAATAATTTTTCGTGGCCAGGAATCTTCTTTTCTCTCTGTAAATTTTCTTTTCTTGCACATGCGCATTTTTTTTTTTCTTGTTACATTTCTCGCACGATTCTCCCAGCATTGATTTGAAAACCGTTCGTTTTTCAAAAAAATTTACAACATGTCCGATTACTCAAATTCAATGGCCGCATGAAAATCGGCCCTTGCTGCAGCCCACTAATGGTGCGAAATTCGTACGAAAATTCTTAGATACGATTTTCGAAAAGAAAATTCTTTCGAAATTCGAACCGTGTATGGCCGGCATTAGTAAATGACTTAGATATTTTTTTTTTTCGCAGGCGAAACACAAAAACCAAACAAACTATTCCCACACACACCGTGTGTACTGTGGACTTGTATTTTTGGAGGGATTTCCAGTACTTATTGACTTGCCATTGACATTACCATTTACAGCGCCCCTGAGAGGATCTGCCTTGGAATGACACGATCACTCCCGTTGAGCCCAGCACCGCCTCGCCATCGGGAATATCGTGTCGCTCTAAAGCTCTCTCCCTTCCACCCTCGCCAAAGATGTTCTCCACCATCCTTGGAATATAACCTGTTCTACCAAATCTATATTTGTTGCATGTATTAAATCAGATGAATGTTTTAATTTTTGTAGCTATTTGTATATCTAATAACCTAATGTGACCTTGTTTAAATTGTTTAATTAACAGAGAAAGCCATCTTGTAAGCTTAAAGCTAAACTCCAGGCAAATGGCTATATAAACAGTTGGGAATACATACACTATATTACCAAAAGTATTGGTACGCCTGCCTTTACATGGAGCCTGTCATTCTGATCAATTTATATCAATAAATGAAATAGGAGTATAGTTAATTTTAATTTGATGTCATTTACCCCTAAGGGTGGTCCGTGATTTTTATAAGAGCATAATCAAGGAATGATATAATAATAAATAATACAAATATGAGCATAACAAAAATTCACATAATAATGACAGATTTATTACAAACAAAAATCGATATGATTAATAGAGTGATTACAGGTAAATGTATAAATCAATAAAAAATTACATATTAAATGTACATAAATCATAATGAATAACAGAATGAAAATAATTATATTGTTGATATGTTATAAATACAATCTGATTATTTTCGATTAATAATATAATTTATTTTATATCAACAATATAATTATTTTCTATCTGTTATTCATTATGATTTATGTACAATTAATATGTAATTTTTATTGATTTATACAATTTACCTGTAATCAATGTATTAATCATATCCATTGATTGTTTGTAATAAATCTGTCATTATTATGAATCATGTGAATATTTTATGCTCATATTTGTATTATTTATTATTATATCATATCATTCCTTGATTATGCTCTTATAAACATCATGAAGCACCCTTTTGGGTAAATGACATAAAATTTAAATTAACTATATTCATATTTAATTTGTTCATATAAATTGATCACAATGACAGGCTCCATGTAAAGTCCCACGTCCACTTTCTTATTTCTTTTACTACAATATATTCTATTTTTGTTCTTGCATACAATAGATTGCTGAATTCCATTGTGAGCAGAGCAAATATTATCCAAATTCAAGAGTCACATGAGGGGGGGGGGGGGATTTGCTAAAACTGGAGCGTGGAAAATCTGGTGCAGCTGTGCATAGTAACCAATCAGCTTCCAGGTTTTAGCCCAGGTTCACGGGGTAGAAATCGTATGCGTTCAGCTGAGCTCGCGCGATTTCAACCCGGCAATGCAGTCCGACTTCAGGAGCGATTTGACAGACATCTGTGCGGGTTCCTGCAGAGATATCTATACAAAATGCCCACCGAAGGCGCCAAAAGTAGTACAGGAGCTGCTTTTGCGGATCGGTGTGGCGCCGCACCGATTCGGACAGTGCCATTCCCGGGAATAGCCGCTAATTTGGCATGTGATTTGACATGTCACATCGCTCCAATGTGAACCTTTGAATTAAAAAAAAATAAGACAACAGTAAAGTTAGCCCAATTTTTTTTTTATATTGTGAAAGATAATGTTACGCCGAGTAAATTGATACCCAACATGTTACGCTTCAAAATTGCGCCCGTTCGTGAAATGGTGACAAGCTTTTATCCTTAAAAATGTCCATAGGCGACGGTTAAAAAATTCTACAGGTTGCATGTTTTGCGCTATAGAGGTCTAGGGCTAGAATTATTGCTCTCGCTCTACCGACCGCAGTGATACCTCACACGAGTGGTTTGACCACTGTTTTCATATGCGGGCGCTACTCATGTATGTGTTCGCTACTGCGTAAGAGCTCGGCGGGTCGGGGCGTGTTTAAACATTTTTTTTTTTCTTATTTAATGTACCTTTTATTTTTACACTGTTTAAAAAAAAAAAAAATGGTGTCACCTTTATGCCCTGTACACACGGTCTGACTTTCTGACAGAAAAGGTCCGATTGGATTATGTTGTCGGAAAATCCGAACGTGTGGCCTCCATCTGACTTTTTCCGTTGGAAATCCCGACAGAAAAAGTTTGAGAGCTGTATCTAAATTTTTCCGACAACAAAATCCGATCTGACTTTTTACGATCGTCTGTAGAGAATTCCGACGGACAAAGTGCCACGCATGCTCAGATTCAATTACGAGACCAAAGCTATTGGCTACAGGCCTCTACGTAGTCCCGTCGTACGCAACGAATGTCACCTCGTTCAGAATGATCAGATTTTCCAACAACTTTGTCCGACTGTGTGTATGCAACATACGTTTCGGCAAAATCCATTGCGGAAAAAAATCAGACGGATTTTGTGGTCGGAATGTCCAACCGTGTGTATGGGGCATTATTTCTATTACAAGGGATGTAAACATCCCTTGTAATAGATAAAAAAAAAAAAAGCATGACAGGACCTCTTAAATATGAGATCTGGGGTCAAAAATACCTCATATGTCATATTTACACTAAAATGCAATAAAAAAAAAAATAATAATAAAAATTGTCATAAAAAAATAAAAATAAAAAAAATGGCCCTTTAAGAGCTATGGGCGGAAGTGAAGTTTTGACGTCGCTTCTGCCCTGCAATGTCATGGAGACGGTTGGGGACCATCTTCCCCCTCACTCGTCTCCATGCCCAGCCACAGAGAGGACTGGATCGCCTCCGCCGCTGCCGATTGCTCCGGTAAGCGGCGGCAGGAGGGGGGGGAGGTTCCTCTCCCGCCGCCGATAAAAGTGAAAATGTTAAATGTTAAAATGTGTTGGCTGCCATCTTTGTGGCGATGTGTTCTAAACTGTTAAAATACAATCAAATTTTTAGTCATTGAAAATGTTTTACGTTTTGAGCTGAAACGAGAAGAAAATCCGTCCATGAAAAGCAGAACTCGAGCACAAAGGCAACAAAAAGGTCCCGTCTTTAACCTTGTCGTCCTTTTGCTGTAGACAGTCAGAAGTTGGTCTGGCGTGAACATGAATTCTCAGATCACCTCTTGGCTGTGCGCAGCACTCAGGAACCAGTATAGAAATGGCGGAACGCGACAAGCTCTTGGCGAGGATTCCCTCCTCTGCAATCGACCTTCATACCCAGGGGCTCCCAGGATATGCCTTTGAGGCTTGGAACTTTTTTTTTGGAAGGGTAAAATAAAAGTAAAGCCACTCTTTTCAGAGACCCTTCATTTAAAAAGCCTTGAAAACGTTTAATAAAAGCTATGCATGGGGCAGCCTAGTGGCTTAGTGGTTAGCACTTCTCACTGGCAGCACTGAAACCCAACCACAACACTACATGCATGGAGTTTTCATGTTCTCTCTGTGCCGTCTATAAAAAATAAATAAAAAAAATGTCCCTAGTATGAATGTATGTATGTATGTGAGTTAGGGATCTTAGACTGTAAGCTCCTCTTGAAGGGCAGAGGCTGATGTGAATGTAATATATATATATATTTATTAAACACACACACGCAATATTACCAAAAGTATTGGGATGCCTGCCTTTACAACCACCTAAACTTTAATGGCATCCCAAAGCAAGGTCCATAAAGACATGGATGAGCAAGTTTGGGGTGGAGGAACTTGACTGTCCTGCACAGAGTCCTGACCTCAACCCGATAGAACACCTTTGGGATGAATTAGAACAGAGATTGCGAGCCAGACCTTCTCGTCTATATCAGTGCCTGACCGGACAAATGCTCTTCTGGAAGAATGGTCAAACATTCCCATAGACACACTCCTAAACCTTGTGGACGGCCTTCCCAGAAGAGGTGAAGCTGTTATAGCTGCAAAGGGCGGGCCAACTCAATATTCAACCCTACCGACTAAGACTGGGATGCCATTAAAGTTCATGTGCATGAAAAGGCAGGCGTCCCAATAGTGTGTATATATATATATATATATATATATATATATATATATATATATATATATATATATATATATATATATATATAAGCCTAAATTGTCGGAGCTACACAAGTACCTATAATAAATAAATACACACTGATGGTTGCAAAGCCTTTTGCACTATAGTTCTTGGTGGTGTCTAGTGCGTACAGTAGTAGAAAATGTTCTAATCTGCTCTTCAACCAATGGTCAGAGTCAAACTAGAGCTGGAAAATAACAAGTGGAGAATACAATTTTGAATGCGGCAAATGTGGCACCGGAGGGGGGGGGGAGGAGTACAACGAGTGGAAGTCAGACTTTTGGGTGGAACTAAGTACCGCATTTGACCAAAGGTGCGAGGGCGCTGGTGACACTCGGAATGGTTCAGAGCAGAAATACTCGGAATCACTCGGAAATACTCAAGTGTTTCCGAGTTCAGCTGAGCTGTCTCCGAGTACTTCCGAGGCTCTCCGGCACCCCCCCCCACCTCTGGCCACATGCGGTATTGCATGCAATAGAAGTCAATGCGGAATGGATTATCTTCGTTTCCATTGACTTCTATGGGGAAACTTGCTTTGATATGCGAGTGCTTTGGATTACAAGTATTCTCCTGGATAGGGTCAGTCTCGTAATCCAAGGTTCCGCTGTATGTTTTTTTTACTTTATCACAATAAGCATTCATCATAAGGTTACTGAACCACCACTTTGATTCAATAGAGAATCAAGCGGGAAGCAGGTTTAAAAGCAACACGCAGCACTTGGCGGTGCCTGCTCTTGCACCCGAATTGGCAATTTGCACACTTGATGATACGCTTTATGGCAGCCCTTTTAAACCAGGGTGCCTTCAGTATTCTTTAGGGGTGCCTTGACAAAATGCTTAAAAATTGGCCAAAAATTGTATACCAGCCAGTGGCTGGATAATGCCCGCTTTTTAGACCTGGTTTAGATTTGTCAGTTCAAGTCGCACCCTATTGCCGGCAATGGAACCGTTCAAATCGTTGCAACTTCAAGTTTGAAAAAGGTTCCTGCGCTACTTTTTTTTTTTGCGATTTACTTGCGACTTGCATCGACTTCTGTTAAATGAAGTCACAAGCCGCGATTAAATTGGAGATCCAAATCGCACTGATCTGCTGATTTGAAAAATATTTCAAAGCCACACTGGTGTGAACCAGGGCTTACCTACACAAAGCCACGGGTTTTCATTGTGCACCACTACTAACTTTTAGCCGCCGGTGTCCCATCTTTTTTTTTTTTTTTTAAAGCCCATGGCGTGTGAAACACACCCAAAAACTCCACCCGGTGCCAAAAAAAAAAGTGAACGCAAATTGTGCAACCGGTGTAACACTGTCCTCTACTAGGAAGGACCTTACCCTGATCCCCCGGGGGCGTTAGGCTCCAGACGGGGACTAAGGTACTTCACTTGGTCCATCTGGCCGAAAGCAGACGGACCCCTTTCTCTGAAAAGGTCTGCCGAAACAGACCCACCCAAGATACTCAGTTGGGGCTCCCCCGAAGGGAGACCCCCTGAGAGAGGGCGAAGCAAGCCAGAAGGCCTATGTCCACCCCCTCACAAGACGTTCAGGGCAGGCCAATACCAAAAAAAGTGACCAACATGGGGTATAAAGAAAGTGGGGGAGAAGGAAGTGGGAGAGAGTGAAAGTGACCATTGTGTAATACAATGGCCGCCCCCCAGCCAGGAATAAAAATTTCCCCTGGTCCTAGCCAAAGGGCTCGGCCCTAGAGGCAGGTGCGAAAAACGCGTGTTGTGGTGAAGTGACCATAGTGCCATAACTCAAAGTGATAAATCACAGTGAATATACGGCACCCCCTGAACTGCCACTTCAGGGGCACATTCACCGCTGTTTTTTTTTTCGTCGCAACCCTGACCAACAACCCAGACCACAGCAGCCCCCACCCCAGGCAGAAAGGCATGAAGTTCTGAGAGCTTAGTGGAGAGCCCTTACCATCAGGATCCACCCTCGCTCCCATCACTCCTACCTAATGACATTCGGGAAATACTATCCGCTCCCCCCCGGTGGGAAAGGGGAGCCAGTTTTCTCTCCTGAAAAACTGACCGGAGCTAGAGCTGCCACAATCCAGGCCAAAAGGCCAGGGGCCCGACCCTTCAGCGCCGACTCAGTGGTTCTCCATCCCCATCAGACGGCTTCCCTTTCGGCTACAAACCGCTCTAGGTTACCTTCATGCCAGCAGGTTTTGCATAGCAACCGCCCCCCCCCCCCCCCCCCCCCCCGATCCACCTCGCCATAGAGCAGGGACGGAAGCAAGCGCCACCTCCTGGCAACTGATAAGAACAGATACTACACTTGATCTTAGCCAAAAGGGCAGCCACCGGTGTTCCATGATGCCATTGGTTGGTAGGGAGGACATTGGGGACCTGCACAGCATCCCCTCTCCATCAGCACTGGGATCACATTAGCTGAGTGAGGGAGAGAAACTGGGGGAGAAGGAAAACATGGGAATACTAGTCAGTACCAGCGCGCAAAGGTGCGTTTACTCTAACATTGGGTGTCCTACATTTGTGGATGTTGCTTCTTTATGTAAAACTATTTGTTTTATTTTTTTACATTTTAGAATGGGGTGCTTTGAGATTGTGCAGAATTTTAAAGGGGGCCTTGACTGAGGAAAGGTTGAGAAACAGAGCTTTGTGGGGCCTATCATTGCACTTAGGTTCTTCAGACCACGAGCTTTGCAAAGAAGGGATCTCATTGTGTGTGTTTATTATGTGTGTTGTGTAATTGTAACACTTGTGATACCTGCTCTGTATTATGTCTTGTTAATTGATAAACCAATAAATGAAAATAAAAAAATATATAAACTGTATTTTTATTAGTTTACTAACTGCAGTCTCACAATATTCCTTAAAGAGAAACTGCAGCCTGCTCACATAATCTGCAATAAAAACATCTTTGCCATTCTGAAGCTTTCATTTGCATACTGTTTTACATATACTGTACTTGCCAAATATGCTGCAGAAATCTGCCGCCACTGAGTCTGGCTGAAACCATTTTAACTGTGGGCAGCTGAAGCTGCTGCCTGTTCACTTCCTGGATTTACACAGAGGCACACCTCCAGCTCTGCAGCTCTCATTGGTCCTCTTATGACTCATCCCCTTTCCCTTCCACAAGAGTGAGAGAGAAGGCTGTGCATGATGTCATAAGCCTAGGCTAATGACCAGACAAGAAACCGGAAGTGGGCTGTATAAGGGATTTACTGGCAGAAAAAAATAAAAAAATGTTTTACAATCCAAAGTTAAAACAACAACAAGGGCAGAAGATTTAATAGATGGAAAGTTGAAAAACAAATGACTGAAGTTCCGCTTTAATCATGCCGACAGCACTGCTGTACATGTGAAGATGAACTGTCATACCTCCCAACTGTCCCTGATTCGTGGGACTGTCTCTGATTTGGAGCAATGTCCCTCTGTCCCTCTTTCCTCCTCATTTGTCCCTCATTTTGGTCTGATCTCTATAGTTGTATATAAAATGCACTTTTCATCTTTCAAAAAGTGTTTCCCAGAGCTAAACCTTTCATCTGATTTCTAAATTGCTGCATTTGTACATTTTAAAAGCCAATATAAAGGAATAGTAGTGGTAAAAAAAAGTCCTTGTGGATTTAATTAACCTTTTTTTGGTTTATTCTCCTTTAAGGGGGCGTGGCAGGGGGGCGTATCCCAGGTCTACATACATTTGTTAGTAGGTGTCCCTCATTTCCATCTCAAAATATTGGGAGGTATGTTCAGTAAAGTAAAATTATAAAAGTAAAATTATCAGTAAAATTATAAAAAAGGGGCATTTATAAAACATGCATAGGCAGAAAAGTGGGTAACTGGTGTGCCATTCCATGTCTTATTAACCACTTCTATACCGGGCATTTTGACCCCCTTCCTGCCCAGGCCAATTTTCAGCTTTTCATCGCTGTCACACTTTGAATGAGAATTGTGCGGTCATGTGACTTTGTACCCAAATTAATTTTGATAATTTTTTCCCCCACAAATAAAGCTTTCTTTTGGTGGTATTTGATCACCTCTGCGTTTTTTTTTTTTTTTGCGCTATAAACAAAAAAAGAGCAACAATTTTGAAAAAAAAAAAACACAATGTTTATTACTTTTTGCTATAATAAATATCCCAGTTTAAAAAAAAAACAAAAAAAAAAAACTATTTTTTTCCTCAGTTTAGGCCGATACGTATTCTTCTACATATTTTTGGTAAAAAAAAAAAAAAAATCACAATAAGCATATATTGATTGGATTGCGCAAAAGTTATAACGTCTACAAACTATGGGATCATTTTTTTTTTATTTTACTAGTAAAATAGGGGATAGAATTATGTCTTTTTTTTCTACTAGTAATGGCGGCGATCTGCAATATTTATCGTGACTGCGATATTGCAGCGGACATATCGGACACTTTTGACACGGTTTTGGGACCAGTCACATTTATACAGCGATCAGTGCTATAAAATGCATTGATTACTGTATAAATGTGACTGGCAGGGAAGGGGTTAACACTAGGGGGTGATCAAAGGGTTAACTGTGTGTCCTAGGAGTGATTCTAACTATAGGGGAAGGGGACTCACAAGGGGAGGAGACCGATCGGTGTTTCTCTGTAATGGGAACACACGGATCGGTCTCCTCACCTGACCGGACGTGGATCTATGTGTTTACACACACAGATCCGCGGTCCTGCTCGGTTAACGGGCAATCGTGGGTGCATGGGGCACGTGCATCGGGTTCCAAGTGATGTGGCGGGCGTGCGTGCGCTCTCCACAATGCAAGGAATCCCGAGACGTCATATGACGCCCGTCTGGAGGGACGAAGGGTTCCTGCGGGCGTCATATGACAAAACAGCGGTAGGGAAGTGGTTAATAACACAAAAAAGGGCCTGAGTATATGGCCAATTTTTTTTGTAGCTCAGTCATTAAAGCAAAACTAAACTGTATCTGAGCACCACAAACTGAAAACCCCATTTAAAGTGATTGTAAAGCTTTCATTTTATCTTTCTATTAAAAGAATAAACATGTTACACTTACCTGCTCTGTGTAATTGTTTTGGTCTCCTCTTCTCGGGCCTCACTCCTGGCCTCTCCCTTATGTCGGGTGCCCCCCACAGCAAGCAGCTTGTTATGGGGGCACCCAAGCCTAGCGGCTGCTCTGTGTGTCCATTTGTGATTCGGCCACGCCCCCTCCATCTCCTGGTTGGTTCTCCGGCTGTGATTTACAGCAGCGGGAGCCAATGGGACCTGCTGCTGCCAATAGCCAATCAGGAGTGCGAGTCCCCGGAAAGGCAAGGCTCTAGTGCAGGGGTGTCCAAACTACGGCCCTCCAGTTGTTCAGGAACTACAATCCCCATCATGCCTAGTCATGTCTTTGAATGTCAGAGTTTTACAATGCCTCATGGGATGTGTAGTTCTGCAACAGCTGGAGGGCCGTAGTTTGAACACCCCTGTTCTAGTGGATTTTGCTGGATGGAGAGGGGGCTCGGGTAAGAGGGGGGGTTGCTGCACACAGAAGGTTTTTTACCTTCATGCATAGAATGTAAAAAAAACCTTGAGCCGTTACAACCACTTGAATTCATTTTTAGTATTCAAATTGAGATTGGTCGAAAAACGATCAACAGATTCTAATTATGTGTAAATAGCTGGTTGTTCGGGAGTGGGCCGGGAAACCTGGGAAGATGGCCGCCATGTCCTTAACAACCAATGACTCATCAGCTGTTAGCGGGCTTCCCTGCTGAGAGCTGAAATATTAACGAAGGAATGCCGGTGTTCTGTCCAAAAATGTCCGCCTATCAGATAGTGTCCGCCCCGTACTGCGCAAGCGCTGCGCCTGCAAGGAGATTGGGAAAATCTCCAAAGATGAACGGCGCCTGCGCCGTGAGTCCAGGTGCAAGCCCCACCATCCAAGTGGACATAGGGCTGCACATAGTTAGAGGGCCCCTCATGGGCTCACTTCGCTCTCCACGCTTCAGGCACGGCCTCGCTTCGCTCGCCTCTTTTTTTATTATAACTCTATGTCCACTTGGATGGTCGGGCTTGAACCTGGACTCACAGCGCAGGCGCCGTTCATCTTCGGATATTTTCGGAATCTGCTCGTCCCCCCCCAGCCCCCCCCCCAATACTTACCCGAGCCCCATTGCAATCCAGCAATGTGCACGAGAGCCTCTCCTCATTGGCTGAGACAGCAATGGCTCCCACTGCTGTCAATCACAGGCAGTGAGCCAATGAGAAGAGAGAAGAGGCATGGCCAAACCTCGGCTCTGTGTGTGAGCGGACACACAGAGCAGCAGCTCAGAAGCCCTCATAGCAGGCTTTTCTCTGGGGGGGGGGGGGGGGGGGCACTTGGTAGGAGGGAGGGGCCAGGAGCGCCGGCTGGGGACCCCAGGAGAGGAGGATCGGGGCTTCTCTGTGCTAATCCTTTACACAGAGCAGGTGAATATGACATGTTTGTTATTTAAAAAAACAAACAACAAAAATAAATAAAAAACTTTCCTTTATTATCACTTTAAGAAGAAATCTTCCAATAGGGCCAAAATGTCAATGCAGTGGCAACCGGCTACAAGGGAATTCCCTTGACTTTGTAAAGGCTTCCTCCTATTTCCTGTGAAATAAAGTAAAGAAAAATCTCACCAATGGGGAAGAGACAGCTAAAATAAACTGACAGGGGTTTCAACACTTCCCTACTCCAAACTACTTCTCTTCTATCTAAAAAAAAGTTTGTGCTATACATACACTATATTGTCAAAAGTATTGGGACACCTGCCTTTACACGCACATGAACTTTAATGGCATCCCAGTCTTAGTCCGTAGGGTTCAATATTGGGTTGGCCCACCCCTTGCAGCAATAAGAGCTTCAACTTTTCTAGGAAGGCCGTCCACAAGGTTTAGGAGTGTGTCTATGTGAATGTTTAACCATTCTTCCAGAAGTGCATTTGTGAGGTCAGGCACTGATGTTGGACGAGAAGGCCTGGCTCGCAGTCTCCGCTCTAATTCATCCCAAAGGTGTTCTATCGGGTTAAGGTCAGGACTCTGTGCAGGCCAGTCAAGTTCCTCCACTCCAAACTTGCTCATCCATGTGGTCCAAATCCTTTGGTGGAGGGGGAATATGGTGTGGGGCTGTTTTTCAGGGGTTGGGCTTGGTTGGGCTTAGTCCCACTTTGTGGGAACAGTTTGGGGATGGTCCCTTCCAACATGACATCAGTGCACAAAAGCAAGGTCCATAAAGACATGGATGAGCAAATTTGGGGTGGAGGAACTATCAGGCTGAGGTCAGGACTCTGTGCAGGCCAGTCAAGTGCCTCCACTCCAAACTCGCTCATCCGTGTCTTTATGGACCTTGATTTGTGCACCGGTGGGCAGTCATGTTGGAATAGGAAGGGGCCATCCCCAAACTGTTCCCACAAAGTTGGCAGCATGAAATCCAAAATGTCTTGGTATGCTGACGCCTTAAATTGGTTGGAAACCCTCGTGTTTTTTCACCTTAATGCATCCTATGCATTAAGGTAAAAAACACCTGTCAGTCACCGGCCCCCCAGCCTCCCGTTTTACTTACTTGAGTCCCTTCAACTGTTCAGCAGAGATGCACTCTCCCTCTCTCCATGGGATCCCGGCTCTTGATTGGATAGATTGATAGCAGCACAGCCATTTGCTCCCGCTGCTGTCAATCAGTTCCAATGACATGGGCGCCAGGGGGTTGCCGAGTCCTACATTCCTGTCTGTGGATGCAAATGCTTGACCCGGGAGTGTGCCCCCCCCCCCCCCCCCCGGAAGAGCGCTTCTCCTAGGGAAGGGATCTGCAATTAGTGGACCTCCAGCTGTTGCAGAACTACAAGTCCCATGAGGCATAGCAAGACTCTGACAGCCACAAGCATGACACCCAGAGGCAGAGGCATGATGGGACTTGTAGTTTTGCAACAGCTGGAGGTGCGCTAATTGCATATCCCTGCCCTAGGGGGTTATCCGAAGCAGGGAGAAGCCGTGAGAGCTGCCGGGGGACCCCAGAAGAGGATGTGCGAGGCCACTCTGTGCAGAATGAGAGAACGAGCTGCACAGTGGAGGTAAGTATGACATGTTTGTTATTTAAAAAAAAAAATCCATCCTTTACAATCACTTTAAGAGTTCCCTTCACTGGAAAGAAGGGGCCAAGCCCAACCCCTGAAAATCAACCCCTCTACTGGCCCAATACCTTTGGCAATATAGTGTGGATGAGCGAGTTTGGGATGGAGGAACTGCACACAGTCCTGACCTCAACCCGATAGAACGCCTTTGGGATGAATTAGAGCGGAGACTGCGAGCCAGGCCTTCTCGTCCACATCAGTGCCTGACCTCACAAATGCGCTTCTGGAGGAATAGTCAAACATTCCCATAGACATGCTCCTAAACCTTGCGGACGGCCTTCCCAGAAGAGTTGAAGCTGTTATGGCTGCAAAGGGTGGGCCAACTCAAAATTGAACCCTACGGAATAAGACTGGGATGCCATTAAAGTTCATATGCATGTAAAGGCAGGCGTCCCAATACTTTCAGTAATATAGTGTACATTCTAACAACTAGTCTACCAAGGTATGTTCATAAACGCCATGGTAGACAAGTGGTTAAATCAAGCTCACAGTTGCAGCAAAAAAAAATTAAAAAAAAGGCCCCAGTAGACAAGTGGAGGAGGAATGTGCCAGGCTCCAAATGCATGGGGTTAAAGGGGTTGTAAAGATTTGTGTATTTTCACCTTCACCATCACCCCTGATGAGTTTACTTCCTCTTTCATTCCCTGCAAAGGTAAAGCATAATGGACTACTATGCATCACATACTACCCCATTATGTGTCACTTACCTGACACAGGAGCCAGCGATGTCACCGCTGTCCCCTGTAGTCCGGCGCATCCATCTTCTCGGCGGGTCTCGCTGCTCCGGCGCTGTCATTCGTCGGAGCCGCGATGACGTCACTCGCATGGGAGCCGCCACTCGCGGCATATCGCCGTTAACTGCGGCACGCTCAGTGCGCCTGCGTGCCGCTGTCTACGGCCCATGCGCCGTAGACAGTGGTGCCTGTCTTTTGGCAAATATCTCCTAAACCGTGTAGGTTTAGGAGATATTGCTTGGACCTACAGGTAAGCCTTAATCTAGGCTTACCTGTATGTCAAAGTGGTTTGTAAGGGTTTACAACCACTTTAAGGTGAAAAAACACCTGTCAGTGACCACCCCCCGTTTTACTTACCTGAACCCTCGAACTAGTCCCACGGGGACACGCTCTCTCTCTGCCCGGGGTTCTCGGCTCTTGATTGGATAGATTGATAGCAACGCATGCCATTGGCTCCTACTGCTGTCAATCAAATCCAATGACGCCGGCACCGGGGGGGCGGGGCCGAGTCCGGCATTCATGTCTATGGCCGCAAATGCTGGACTCGGGAGCACGCCCACAAGGTAACCCCCTTGGGAGAGCGCTTCTCCTAGGGGTTATCTCATGCGGGGAGGAGCCAGGAGCCGAAGAGGATTTCGGGGCCACTCTGTGCAAAATGAGCTGCACAGTGGAGGTAAATATGGCATGTTTGTTATTTAAAAAATATATATATATTACCTTTACAATCACTTTAATAGCTGATGCTTTTGTAGCCCACATCATACAGAACCATACGTTTCATTTGCATATCATGCCACTCTCAATGATTAATAACTAGCAAACTTATAGAGCTCCGGATATCTCCCATCTTGCATGAATAATACTAAAGCCCCATATACACTATCAGATTTTCTGCTGATTTTTGTCTTCAGATTTACCAAAACCATGTAGTAGAAGGGCCTGCTTGATTGCATACACATCGAAACTCCTAAGGTTTGACCTCATATTATATGGGTTGGTAAATCTGAAGGAAAAAAAATCAGCAGAAAATCTGATAGTGTGTATGGGGCTTAAAGCATAATTCCACCCAAAAATGGAACTTCCACTTTAAGCACTCCTTGCCCCCTTACATGCCACATTTGGCATGTCAGTTTTTTTTGGGGGGGGGGGGGGCTTCGTTAGGAGGGGGGAGTGCCTGCCCCACTTCCTCCTTCTGCCCAGGGACCGCCAAGGTGACTCCTCCTTTCGCCTTAGGCGGTCCCTCCCTCTAGGCGATCTCCTGGGACATGTGACAGGTCCCAGGAGATCGCCTTTCCACTCCGACAGCACAGCGCGACTCGCGCATGCGCTGTGCGTGCCCGCCCGTGAAGCCAAAAGCTTTCACGGCTGGGCGACCCAGAGTGGCAATGGTGGCGCCAGTGTCAAGGAGGGGGAGAGGAGCGATGCTTCTTTCGCCCGCATCGCTGGACCGTGGAACAGGTAAGCACCTGTTTATTAAAAGTCAGCAACTACACTTTTTGTAGCTGCTGAATTTTAATAAACATAAAAAGCCTGGAACTCCCCTTTATTAGTTTAGCACAAAAAAAAAAAAAAAAGAGTTTTCTTATAAAAATTTAATATCAAGCGAGGGCATTTCCCAGCAAACCTCAAAAACACGGGGGGGCCGGTCCCTGAAAAGCGCAAGTCCCGTTCTCAAGGACCAATTTCACCAGTACAGCTTTGTTGGAATGGAATATCTATGTTGCAATACATAATTATGTCATTTAGGAAGTAGCTTGTGACTAATATTTTCTGCGGCTCGCTGTTGCAACCTGCCGAAAATTCTCGTAAAATAATAAAAAAAAAAAAACGAACAAACATTACAAAATCATCATTTTGCAGCGTCTAATTTCTGGCGATTTACTTTTCCCAGTCCTCTGTTTGTTAGACAAATAGTCACACCGTTTGCCCTCATCGCACGAGGAGTCAGCCGACGCCGGGATCTCATCTGAACAAACGAATATTAAATGTGGGAATTTGTTGGGTGACAGTAATCGGCATACAAGAGAAAGGGGGAAAAAAAAAGAAAAAAAAACACAATAACCTCAAGATAAAAACGGCTGGAAATGATTTACTGCCATGTGTCATTGCGGCTTTTCACAAACGGCAGATGATCCCAAAAGATTCGGTCTGCTTTACCCTTTCTCTATTTCTCGCTGTTATATCAACCAGAGATTTTAACACGGAAGGCGAGATCATACAGCTGAAGCCTGAAACAATAATATTTATTTATATATATATATATATATATATATATATATATATATATATATATATATATATATATATATATATACACACACACACACACATACACATACACACACACAGTACTTGGGTTTTGTATATTCTAAAGCCTCGGACTTTGTACAAACTTTCCCTTGGATTTTTGTACAAAGGGCGTCAGCTGTGAACTTGTATTGCATACACACGGCAGGACTTTTTCAGCCAACCTTCACCAAATCACGTGCTTTTTCTGCTCTTTACCGCCACCTTTGGTCAACTTCTGTATTGTTGTCCGATCTTTTGCATTGGTTCTGAGCATGCGTGTTTGTACTTTGTACAAAAGTCCTATGGTTTTCTGTACACACCATCAGACATTGCTCCATCGGACTTTTGTTGCCAGAAAGTTTGTCCGTTCGCACAGCCAACAAAAGTCAGATGAAAACCAAAAAAGTTTGTCCGATGGAGCGTACACACGGTCGGATGTTGCTCCAAAACCGCTAATTTGCATGTTTGTTGTCAAAAGGTCCGATCGTGTGTATGGGCCTTTGTGCCCCGTACACACAATCGGAATTTCGGACAACAAATGTTGGATGGGAGTTTGTTGGCTGAAAGTCTGACCGTGTGTACGCTCCATCAAACATTTGTTGTCAGACTTTCCGCCAACAAGTGTTGGCTAGCAGGTTCTCAAATTTTACGCCAACAAAACTCAGACAAGTCCGACGCACAAAAGCCGAACTGGCTATTGATCTTCCTTTTTCTCGGTTCGTCATACGTCTTGTACGTCACCGCGTTCCCGCGTTTGTAATTGTTGGCCAACATTTGTATGACCGTGTGTATGCAAGACAAGTTGGAGCCAACATCCTTCGAACAAAAGTCCACGGTTTTGTTGTCGGAAAGTCCGATCGTGTGTACGGGGCATAAGGGGCCTTTAACCTGTTCCAATCTGGGCAAATTCTGACATCCTACATCAGGGGGGGGGGGGTCTTCAAACTTTCCAAACAAGGGGCCAGTTTGCTGTACTCAGACTAGCCGGAGTTCTGACGAGAAAGGTCCCCCCCCATCGGATAGTGTCCGCCCTGCACTGCGCAGGCGCAGATCTTGCTCAGTACGGAGGACAAAGGAGACGCCAAAAATCTCCGAACATCAACAGCTGTTCATGAGCTGTACACGGAGCCTTCACAATTAATAGTACATTCTGTCACACGCTCCTCCCACATGCTCCCGATGCTCGTGGGGGTGGATTTCTCAAATGGGCGGATCTTTGCGGTGCGGGTTTACACAACTGAAGGGTGGTTTTAGCAATGTTGATGGGCGGGTAAAGTATTGAAATTGCTTGCGTTATGTAACATTGAAGTACCCGCCCTTATCAGCTCTGGCCATCATTGTAAAACTCCTTCAGTTGCGCAATCAGCTCTGCCCATTCTGTAGGCACACCGCGTACTTGTACGAGCATCGGGAGCGCGCGGGAGGAGCGTGTGACAGAATGTACTATTAATTGCGAAGGCGCCGCGTAGAGCTCATGAACAGCTGTTGATTTTCGGAGACTTTTGGCGTCTCCTTTGTCCTCCGTACTGCGCAAGCGCAGTATAGGGCGGACACTATCCGATGGGGGACATTTCTCGACAGGACACTGGACGGTGGCCAACGGAAGTAGAAAATGTCCTGATGTCAGTGGGAGTAAACCATTCCACATCTTTAGTTGCTGTCAGTGGGAACAATAGTGCCCCATCATTGGTGTCAGTGGGAGGAATAATGCCCCATCATTGGTGTCAGTTGGAGGAATAGCGCCCTATCATTGGTGTCAGTGGGAGGAATAGCGCCCCATCATTGGTGTCAGTGGGAGGAATAGCGCCCCATCATTGGTGTCAGTGGGAGGAATAGCGCCCCATCATTGGTGTCAGTGGGAGGAATAGCGCCCCATCATTGGTGTCAGTGGGAGGAATAGTGCCCCATCATTGGTGTCAGTGGGAGGAATAGTGCCCCATCATTGGTGTCAGTGGGAGGAATAGTGCCCCATCATTGGTGTCAGTGGGAGGAATAGTGCCCCATCATTGGTGTCAGTGGGAGGAATAGTGCCCCATCATTGGTGTCAGTGGGAGGAATAGTGCCCCATCACTGGTGTCAGTGGAAGGAATAGCGCCCCATCACTGGTGTCAGTGGAAGGAATAGCGCCCCATCACTGGTGTCAGTGGAAGGAATAGCGCCCCATCACTGGTGTCAGTGGAAGGAATAGCGCCCCATCACTGGTGTCAGTGGAAGGAATAGCGCCCCATCACTGGTGTCAGTGGAAGGAATAGCGCCCCATCACTGGTGTCAGTGGAAGGAATAGCGCCCCATCACTGGTGTCAGTGGAAGGAATAGCGCCCCATCACTGGTGTCAGTGGAAGGAATAGCGCCCCATCATTGGTGTCAGTGGGAGGAATAGTGCCCCATCAATGGTGTCAGTGGGAGGAATAGTACCCCATCATTGGTGTCAGTGGAAGGAATAGTGCCCCATCACTGGTGTCAGTGGAAGGAATAGCGCCCCATCACTGGTGTCAGTGGAAGGAATAGCGCCCCATCACTGGTGTCAGTGGAAGGAATAGCGCCCCATCATTGGTGTCAGTGGAAGGAATAGTGCCCCATCACTGGTGTCAGTGGAAGGAATAGCGCCCCATCACTGGTGTCAGTGGGAGGAATAGTACCCCATCATTGGTGTCAGTGGAAGGAATAGCGCCCCATCACTGGTGTCAGTGGAAGGAATAGTACCCCATCATTGGTGTCAGTGAAAGGAATAGTGCCCCATCATTGGTGTCAGTGGAAGGAATATTGCCCCATTGATGATGTCAACGGGAAAAATATATCTTTTTTTTTTTTTATTACTATTGTTTTTTACATTTTTTCATTTGAGCAGAAAAATGCACAAATTGTGTCACTATTCCTCCATTCATTTCTTTGGGAATAAAAACACGTAAAAAAAACACTAAAATCTGCCCGATTTGAGCTACAAAAAAAAAGCTTGAATCAAGCTTTTCTCTCCTCCAGCGTCTTGGAGCTTCCAGCCTCGAGTGCTTAATGATTTTTATGCTATTTTACATAAAGTTTCTCGTATCACAAAAAAAAATTAAATTTATTTAAAAAAATGGCATTAACCAAATTATCTTCATACCAATCCAACAAACTAACAGCAAATGAGAATCCCACTGACCTGATGAATGGAGATTCCAGATGTTTTTTCATCTCCAGCTGAATAAAGGTCTTTAATTAACAATTTTGCCGACTGAGTGCCTGCTAATTACTGCTGGATAATTATAAGTGCCAAGCACTGAATAGATCCTTAGCATATGGCCACTGATATATAAAGGAGACTTGTACTGACCCCATCAGGTTCATTTCTATTCGCTAGAAAATAGCTTTTAACTCCTAAAAGCCTGTCTCTCCTGGGAGCAGTTGTGGCGCGTCGCGGCCCTATTCACTTGAAACGTGAGGAGGAATTTTGAGGAATTTTTGCCACTCGGAGCATTGTGACCCTTCTACGGCTGCCTATGCAGAACCTAAAGGGTTAATCCTCTGTATTGCGTAAAAAGGCTGTTTGATCCTGTCTTCTCTGATCCTCCCCTTCTTCCACTGTTCCCAATCCATCTCCTGATAGTACAGAGCCTTTGGAGTCACCCTGCACATGCTCGGTTTGGTGTGTATTGCTAGGAGAGTTTTGTTTTTTTCTTGGGAGGGTGCTTGTGATCAGCACAGGGCCAATCAGCACTGCCCAGACAGAGGGTCAGGGAGCCTCATAGGACAGTCGGAGCAGAATGAAAACTCCTCCTACAAGCTTTAACCACTTCCGGACCAGCCGCCGCAGTTTTACTGCAGCAGGTTGGCTCAGCTGGGCAAATCGACGTTACCTTACTTCGCTTTTTTCCAATGCGAGTGCCCGGCAGGCGTGATGACCGCGGGGCTCCCACGATCGCTTGTGACAGAGCGAGAACCAGGATCTGTGTGTGTAAACACACAAATCCCACTTCTTTCAGGGGAGTAGAGACAGATTTGTGTCCATACTAATCTCTCTCTCCTCCTAGACAGTCACCTCCCCCCTACAGTTAGAACACACCCAGGGAACACACTTTACACCTTGATCACCCCCTAGTGTTAACCCCTTCCCTACCTGTGACATTTATAAAGTAATCAGGGCATTTTTATAGCATGTATAATTGTCAGTCGTCCCAAAAATGTATCAAAAGTGTCCAATTTGTCCGCCGCAATATCGCAGTCCTGATAAAAAAAATAAAAAAAAATCGCAGGTCCACCGCCATTACTAGTAAAAAAAAAAAAAATAATAATACTAATAATAAAAATGCCATAAATCTATCCCCTATTTTGTAGTATAACTTTTGTGCAAACCAATCAATATACGGTTATTGCGATTTTTTTTTTAAACAAATATGTAGAAGAATACATATCGGCCTAAACTGAGGAAAAAAAAGTTTTTTTTTATATATTTTTGGAGGATATTTATTATAGCAAAAAGTAAAAATTATTGCGCTATTTTTTTGTTTATAGTGCAAAAAATTAAAACCGCAGAGGTGATCAAATACCACCAAAAGAAAGGAATTGTTTTAATAATACATATCGGCCTAAACTGAGGAAAAAAATATTTTTTTTGAAAAACAAACATGGGATATTTTATTATAGCAAAAAATTAAAAGATATTATGTTTTTTTCAAAATTGTCGCTCTTTTTTTGTTTACCACACAAAAAATAAAATCCGCAGAGGTGATCAAATTCCACCAAAATGAAGCTCTAATTGTAGGACAAAAAAAAGGACATCAATTTTGTTTTGGGTACAACGTCGCACGACTGCGCAATTGTTAGTTAAAGCGTCGCATCGCCGAAACGCAAAAAATGGCCTGGTCATTGAGCAGCCAAATCTTCCAGGGCTGAAGTGGTTAACCAGACACTGATAGAAGGCATAAGATCAGGGCTTTTTTTCCTCAGAGAATAGGTGCAGGAACTCCTCCTTTTTGAGTCACCCCTTTTCTCCACCTCTACCCACCTCCGAGCACCCTCTACCTACCTCCCATTACTACCCTTTTAGAGAATACAGAACCAAGTATAATTTTGTGGTGATAAGTAATTTGTATGGAATTTGTTAATGATAACAAGAAAATCAGTAAAACTAAGCCCCTATATCCAGCAACAATAAAGCCCCCTCTAGCAACAATAGATCCCCCCGTTAACAATGGACCACCCGAAACAAAATCCCCCGGCAGCAACAACAGATCTCCTCAAAGCCAGCATCAATAGACTCTCCAGCCGTAAGGATGAGCTCAGGCGTGTTCGCATGGTCCACGTGCTGAGCCCGCCAGGAAGTCGGCGCAGCGCTGCGCTAATCACAGGCAGTGAGACATTGCCCCGATGCGCGGCTGCAGAGATCGGCCAATGTCTCACTGCCTGTGATTAGCGCAGCGCTGTGCCGACTTCCTGGCGGGCTCAGCACGTGGACCGTACGAACACCCCTGAGTGCATCCCTATCCAGCAGCCAGCAACAATAGTCCCCTCCCTCAACAATAGATCCTCTCCCATCCATAACTGACCCCTCAGCAAAATAAGAACCACCCCCAGCAACAACAGGTCCCTTACCAGTAAGAATAGACCCCCCTGAAACAATAGATCCCCTCCAGGTAGAATAGATCCCCCAGTATCAATAGACCCTGCAGCACACCCCAGCACCCCTTACCACTACATACAGTCAGTACTGGAGGTGCCGGAACTGCGTTCCCCCACGTTCCCGCTGAAAAAAAGTCCTGCATAAGACTGCTATATACTGCTGATGGGAAAATGTATTTAGCAGTTTATATTTACTAAAGTGATTGCATTTCCATGTTCTGTGTACTGTGGGAGACCAGACATAATGAATGCAGGCTCCTGGGTTTAGTCTGGGTTCACACTTATGCAATGCGAATGGGTGCGATTCTCATGCAGATTTTTGCTGGAGTTCAGTGAATTTTGCATTGTGATTTGTGGTATTTGTGATATTGTAATGCGAATTGAATGCGTTTTTGGATGGCAGTAGTTGCACACAGCAGTAGTTGCACACAGCTGAACACAAGATGCGATTTCATGTCGGTTTCCATTGATGTCTATGGAGAGGAGAAATCGCACTGGAACGCAGTAAACGCCCACAGGACCAATCGCAACGCATAGATGTGAACGACCTTCAACAAAAACAAAACCAGTAAAAGACTGCTCGTTGTCTCTAGACGGGATGTATGAAATCTGGCAGTGGGGTGATTTGGTAGATTGTTTGTTACCAGCTGCAATGCCATGGCTACACATACCTCATGAAGCCTGACTGGAAAACTACCAGGACGTTCCTAAGAGACATCTAGCTGTTACTGTTCATCCTTTATCATTACAGCTCTCAAACACTGAGCTCAGAGCTACTGCATCCTGGGAGAGAAAGAGCATGTGAGGAATTTTCCAGTCAGGATTAATGAGGTACATCGTTTTCTAATAGGGGACGCTAAATCTGGTGACACCCTGGGATTCCCTCGCTTTGGAGAGGTTTCCTCTCACTTCCTGTTTTGGTTATAGGACAGGAGGTGAAGGGAAATTTACCCAAGGGGACAAATTGCAATCCTCCCTTATACTCTATCCAAAATTTAAAAAAAAATACGTTTGAATTGAGTTCCACTTTAGGAGTGGAGGATGGTTCCACATAGTCTGAAATGGATGCTGTGATTGTTTACTGGCCTGCCCTCTGGTTTCACTACTTTGCAAGTTTCTAACCACAGACATGCAGTTAAATAGCAGTGAAGACACAATGGGAGTGACAACCTCGTGTCAGCTCCATGTTTCTCCAATCACAGGTTCACTTTGAAATGTGCCAGCTCTTCCCACAACAAATATGGCTGCCTCTGGACTGTCACTACCTGACGAGCTCGTTGCCGCAATGCGTCCGCGCCTTGTTTCCTCCGGCAGGAAAATGTAAACACATTGCGAAGGTTCCGCCTGTGAACTACTGCTATGGAGACCGGGGACGGGGGGCCGCCGTGGGTGTCGGAGACTTTGCGGGTGCTTGCTGCTGCCCTGCGGGAGTGCGGGGCGCCCTCTGCCGCCTGGTTCAAGGAAAGCAGCCAGAAGAACCTGAGGAGCCGGGACTTCCTGGTGCCCCGCGGAGCGCTGAGGAATTCCTTCCCCGAGGGAGAGGTGCACATGGCATGGGAGGGGGGCAGGGAAACCTGACAACTTACTGCTATCTATGGCAATACAAGTCCCAACCTAACACTAGTGTTATCTATTGCACTACAAGTCCCAGCATGCACTGCCACCCCAGTGTTATCTATGGAACTACAAGTCCCAGAAATCACTGCCACCTAGTGTTGGCTATGGCACTACAAGTCCCAGCTTGCACTGCCACCCTAGTGACATCTATGGCACTACAAGTCACAGCAAGCACTGCCACCCTAGTGGTATCTATGGCACTACAAGTCCCAGCATGCACTGCCACCCTAGTGTTGGCTATGGCACTACAAATCCCGACAAGCACTGCCACCCTAGTGTTATCTATGGCACTACAAGTCACAGCATGCACTGCCACCCTAGTGTTATCTATGACACTACAAGTCCCAGCATGCACTGCCACCCTAGTGTTATCTATGGAACTACAAGTCCCAGAAATCACTGCCACCTAGTGTTGGCTATGGCATTACAAGTCCCAGCATGCACTGCCACCCTAGTGACATCTATGGCACTACAAGTCACAGCAAGCACTGCCACCCTTGTGGTATCTATGGCACTACAAATCCCAGCAAGCACTGCCACCCTAGTGTTGGCTATGGCACTACAAGTCTCAGCATGCACTGCCACCCTAGTGTTGGCTATGGCACTACAAATCCCGACAAGCACTGCCAACCTAGTGTTATCTATGGCACTACAAGTCTCAGCATGCACTGCCACCCTAGTGTTATCTATATCACTACAAGTCACAGCATGCACTGCCACCCTAGTGTTATCTATGGCACTACAAGCACTGCCACCCTAGTGTGATCCCAGAAAGCACTGCCACCCTATGGCACTACAAGCCTCAGCATGCACTGCCATCCTAGTGATATCTATAACACTACAAGTCCCAGCAAGCACTGCCACCCTAGTGTTATCTATGGCACTACAAGTCACAGCATGTACTGCCACCCTAGTGTTATCTATGGCACTACAAGTCCCACCAACCACTGCCATCCTAGCAACATATATGGCACTGCAAGTCCCACCAACCACTACCACCCTAATGTTATGGCACTTCAAGTCCCAGAAGGCACTGCCTTTCTAGAAACATATATGGCACTACAAGGCCCAGAATGCACTGCCACCCTAGTTTTAGCAATGCATTATAGGGGCCAACATTCATTGTTACCTGACAGTACAATATGTCCCAGCATGCACTGCCTTCCTAGATACATATATAGCACTACAAGTCCCAGCATGCACTGCCACCCTATGTCATGTATTGTATTACAAACACCCAGCATTTATTGCTACCTGATAGTACCACATGTCCCAGCATGCATTGTCACTGATGGCACTACAAGGACCCAGAATCCTTTGCCACCTTAGTGACATCTATGGCACTGCAAAGGCCCAGAATGCACTGCCACTCTAGTGTTATCTGTGGTACTACACATCCCAACATGCACTGCCTACCTAGTGTCATCTATGGCACTTCAAGTCTCGGCATACGTTGCTACACCAGCGACATCGATTGCACTAAAAGTGTTTTTTTTTAGGGCACTACAAGTTCCAGCATTCACTGCCTAGCTAGTGTCTTCTATGGTACTATAAATCCCAGCATGCATGCCCACCCTAGTGTCAAATATAGCACTGCAAGTCCCAGCATGCACTGCCACCCTAGCAACATCTTTTGGCACTAAAAGTTTTTTATGGCACTACAAGTTTCAGCATGCACTGCCATCCTAATAATATCTATCTAACCTTAATGACTTGGAGAGGATCTGCAGAGGATCTGGGACAAAATCCCTCCTGAGATGTGTGCAAACCTGGTGGCCGACTATAGGAAACATCTGACTTCTGTGATTGCCAACAAGGGTTTTGTCACCGAGTACCAAGTCATGTTTTGCGAAGAGATCAAATACTTAGTTCACTCATTAAAATGCGAATAAATTTATAACGGTTTTGAAAGGCGTTTTCCTGGATATTTTTGTTGTTTGCAAACGTACAAAATCAGCAGGGGATCACATGCTTTTTTTCCCTCACTGTAACCATGTCCTGAAATTAAAATTTTAAAGCGGTTCTTCAACCTAAAGGGGAAGTTCCGCTAATCTGATCCCTCCCCCCCTCCGGTGCCACAATTGGCACCTTTCAGGGGGGAGGGGGGTGCAGTTACCTGGATAATCCAGGTATCTGCACCCACTTCCGGGCAGACCCCCGCAGACGCCCCCCCCCCCCCCCCCCGTTGTGTTCTGGGAAACACACAGTTCCCAGGACACAGCGGGGACCAGAAGAGACGCGCAGCGCGACTCGCGCATGCGCAGTAGGGAACCGGGCAGTGAAGCCGCAATGCTTCACTTCCCGATTCCCTGACAGAGGATGGCGGCGGAGGCAGCAGAGAGATGAGCGATCGCTCGTCATCTGCCGCCGACATCGCTGGACCCTGGGACAGGTAAGTGTGATTTTATTAAAAGTCAGCAGCTGCAATATTAGTAGCTGCTGGCTTTTAATATTTTTTTTTTTTTAGGTGCAGAACCGCTTTAAATAGAAAAGAATATAACAATCTTCCAAAATTCGAATAGAATACATTTGAAACTAATAGAAAAGAATAAAAGGATAGAATAGAAAAATTTAATAGAATAGAAAAAACAATAGAATAGAATATAACCATCTTCCAAAATTCGAAATTTGAATAGAAAAGAAAAGAATAGAAATACCAATAGATCGGAAAGAAAATAATTTCCGTCTGAATTTAGAATTTCTAATGGAATAAATTTGAATAGAATAGAAAATAATAGAATAGAAAATAAAAGAATAGAAAAAAAAAAAAAAACAATAGAATGGAAGAGAGAGAGAATATAACCATCTTCCAAAATTAAACATTTTGAATAGAATAAATTAGAATTGGCATTCCATTAGAATTTTCTGAATTTGGTCGGATTGAGTTCAATACGACTGAATTTGGAAAATTCTAAATAAATTCTAATAAACCAAAAGAATTCTGAAAACAAAATGAACTAAGTTAACTAAGCGAATTTATGTAAATAACGTATTGAAACAAAACAAATTTTCGTTCTGCGAATGTCTATACTGGAATCTAAAGCGGTTTTGTTTTGCAGGTTCCGGAAGAGCTGATCCAGAAGCTGACGACTATAAAAGTCCCGGGAACTCTCCCTATAAAAAGATGTCTGCAGACAGAAACCGGCCTTGTCATCCAGCTGGACAGACCTGAAACATTCCATCGAATCCTGAGAGACTTCACACCGTATCTGAAGCCTGTGCCGCCATCCTCGCATGGTGTACAGACCGCATTCATCCTGAACTGCGTCCCCCTGCATGCCTCCTCCAGTCTGGACGCCTTCAAGCTCAGTCACCTTAGAGCGGTATTAGTAGCGGATCACCTGGCGGAGGTGCTCAGATTAAAAGGGTTAGTAGAATTATAAAGGACAGGGTTCGGTTAGAGCAATGGTCCCCAACCTTTTTTTGGCACCAAGAACCGGCTTCACAGCATCCAATTTTGCCCAGGGAACGGGGGGGGGGGGGGTTTGGCTGGTGGACGGGTCGGGGGATGGGAAATTCAAGGAGTCTGTCCTCAGCCTCCCCCCCTTTACAGCACAGTCCCCCCTTTATACCAGTGTCCTAAGTTCCCCTTCACATTACAGCCCCCCTTTTACTTTACAGTGCAGTCCCCGTTATATCTTATCTATATATCTTAGCCTTTATAATCACTTAAAGGGAAAACTGGAATTCAGCATTAAGCATATTTTTCTTTGAGTGTTATATAAAGTAGTCCAGTTTCTGAAGATGGTGCAGTAGATGTAGAGCTCTCCTTTTATGTTTATTTTTTTCTAGGGAACAAGTCCATCTTATTCCTCCAATCAGGAACCAGGAAGTTGGCGACTTTTTAAAGCAGCTGGGGATCACTTGGCCTTCGGATGTTAAGTCTCCGGACGTAGATCAGACCATTTCTAGGTACAAGCATTGCTTAAAGGAAGAACTTGGCAGCAGCAGTGTCGGTGTGGACTCTCACCCGCCAGCAGATGAGTCTTCCTTGTCCGTCCTCTTCGGAGTACATCTGAAATCCTGCGCACAGGGGCATGGTCTCTGCCTGGAGGGATATGACCCAAATATCGACCATTTCCTGGGTACGTCAGAGTTGTTACGTTTCATTCACAGTTTTTGGCTATATAGTTGCAGTTTCACTGCGTATATTTTGCTTTCCTTTGTCGCCCCCACCTCTTTCTCTGGAAAAGCTGTTTGCCTGGCTGTCATTCTGAGCCTTTTGATGATACTTTATATGCAGTACATGGATTCTTGCTTTTAGTTGACTTCTCTATCCAGGCCAGTGGCCGAAAAAGCCATAAAGGCGCATTGTCAGCACTGGGGAGGACTGGAAACTTTTGGCCTGGGGGGGGGGGGGGGGACAACCAACTGGCCCTTTCATGGTAGGAACAGTTTAATCCAGGGGTCTCCAAACTTTCTAAACAAAGGGCCAGTTTATGGCCCTTCAAACTTTAGGGGGCTGCACTGTGACAATTGGGAAATGCCCTGGGCTTGGTGGTCAGTGGAAGTAAAGAAATGACAAAGCGCTTGATGTCAGTAAGAGGAGGAAAAGTGCGCCATCATTGGTGTCGGGGGGCGGGGGGGGATAGTTCTGCCCCTTCATTGGTGTCAGTGGAGGGGGGGTAGTGCCCCTTCATTGGTGTTAGTGGGAGGGATAGTGCCCCATCATTGGTATCAGTGGGGGGATAGTGCTCTTTCATTGGTATCGGTGTGAGGCATAGTGCCCCTTCATTGGTATCAGTGGGAGGGATAGTGCCTCATCATTGGTATCAGTGGGAGGGATAATGCCCCATCATTGGTATGGGTATGTGTGGGAGGGATAGTGCCCCATTCATTGGTATCAGTGGGAGTGATAGTGCCCCATCATTGGTATGGGTATGTGTGGGAGAGATAGAGCCCCATTCATTGGTGTCAGTGGGAGGGATAGAGCCCCATCATTGGTGTCAGTGGGAGGGATATGCCCCCTTCATTGGTATCAGTGGGAGGAATAGTGCCCCTTTCATTGGTATCAGTGGGAGGAATAGTGCCCCATAATTGGTATCAATGAGAGGGATAGTGCCCCATAATTGGTATCAGTGGGAGGGATAGTGCCCCATCATTGGTATCAGTGGGAGGGATAGTGCCCCATCATAGTTATCAGTGGGAGGGATAGTGCCCCATCTTTTGTGTTAGTGAAGGGATAGTGCCCCTTCATTGATATCAGTGGGGGGAATAGTGCCCTTTCATTGATATCAGTGGGAGGAATAGTGCCCCTTCATTGGTATCAGTGGGAGGAATAATGCCCCATCTTTGGTGTCAGTGGGAGGGATAGTACCCCATCATTGGTGTCAGTGGAAGCAATAGTGCCCCATTGTTTGGTGTCAATAGAAGGAATAGTGCCCTAACTTTAATACAGATAGCAATGTATACAATAAGGATTAGCCTTATAGTGCCCCATATTTGGTATCAGTGGGAGGAATAGGGCCAATTTTTTGCTTTCAGGGATGTAGCACTTTGAATGACAATTGTGTGGTCATGCAGCACTGTAACCATACGAAATTTATATAATTTTTTGAGGTGGCTAAAGGTTTCTTTTGGTGGTATTTAATCACCACTGGGTTTTTTGCTAAACAAATGAAAAAAGACAGAAAGGATTGCCGGTTATTGCCTTTCCTTTCATCACACAGTGACAGAGCTGAGGAAAGGAAATGCTGATAACCGGCATTTGTTTACATGTGATGAGCTGTCATTGGACATAGCTGATCACATGGTAAAAAGCCTCTGTGATTGGCCCTTCGCCTCGATCACAGAGCACGCTGGAGTCGCACCCCAGGGGGCACACGAAGGACGTCAAGTGATGTCAGTGACTGATCCCGTCCCACTTTCTGCTGAGTGCTTCCGTCAGTAATATCTCTTCCTCCGGTCTGACCATCAGAGAGATCAGATATTATAGCTGCATTGTATACAAGGCTAGCCGACAATAGCTTGTATGAACCTTGAATGATTTATTGGACCAGGATACAGGCTTTTTATACACTTTTTAACACAGGGGGTTAGATAATGAGGAAGGGCTGACTCATGGCCCCCCCCCCAGCACCTACTTAGCTGACAATGATATAATTAACATGATAATTAAGGCAGCCCAGGTGAACAGACTGCCTGGTAACAAGGGTGAAGCTTATTAAACAGACAAAAAGTAGATATTGATAATACAGTACTAATACATGTGCCAACTGATTTCATCTCTACATGTTTCGCCTTGGTAATTGGCTTCTTCAGGAGATTTAATTGATATCAGGCACAGTGAGCACTAGTGGGCCGGATCTGGCACTAGTGCTCACTGTACCTGATATCATTTAAATCTCCTGAAGAAGCCAATTACCAAGGCGAAACATGTAGAGATGAAATCAGTCGGCACATGTATTTATTACTGTAATATCAATAGTTAATTTTTGTATGTTTGTTTTTATTGCTTTTAATAAACTTCTACTTTTTTTTATAAATGATCTTGTTCTCAGTAGCAGACTGTCCGGCTCCAGAGGCCAATGTGGCCAGCTCTTTCAATAAACATGTATAGTTCAGAATGAAAAAAAAAATAAGAATAGTCTTTTGGGCTAAGCCAAGAAAACAGTCTCTCAAAAATGTAACAAAAAGAGGAATATAACAAATAACAGGGTGAATGTGGGCAGAAAAGGTCCCGATCGTGCCATATTCCTATTACAAGGGATGTTTACATTCCTTGTAATAGGAATAAAAGTCATCAATTTTTTTTTTATTAATTTTTATTAATTTTTTGTGTCAAACTAAAAAAATAAAAATAAAATGAACAATAAAAAAAAAAATGTAAAGCGCCTCTGTCCCCCGTGAGCTCGCACACAGATGCGAACGCATACGTAAGTCCCGCCCACATATGAAAACGGTGTTCAAACCACACATGTGAAGTATCGCCGCGAACGTTAGAGCGAGAGCAATAATTCTAGCTCTAGACCTCCTCTGTAACCCAAAACATGTAACCAGTAAAAAAATTTAAAGCGTCGCCTATGGGGATTTTTAAATACCAAAGTTTGGCGCCATTCCACGAGCGCGTGCAATTTTGAAGTGTGACATGTTGGGTATCTATTTACTCGGCGTATCCTCTTTCACATTTTGCAAAAAAATTGGGCTAACTTTACAGTTTTTTTTTTGTTTTTTTTTAAGCATGAAACTGTTTTTTTTTCTGAAAAAAAACATGTTAGAAAAATTATGCAATGACCGCCATTGTATTCTCTAGGGTCTTTGCTAAAAAAAACATATATAATGTTTGGGGGTTCTATGTCATTTTCTAGCAAAAAAATTAGGAATTTTACATGTAGGAGAGAAATGTCAGAATTGGCCTGGGCGCGAAGTGGTTAAAGCAATAAAAACAAACATACAAAAAGTAGATATTGATATTACAGTACTAATACATGTGCTGACTGATTTCATCTCTTAATTTTTGCCTTGGTAATTGGCTTCTTCAGGAGATTTAATTGATATCAGCCACGTCCAGCCCACTAGTGCTCACTGTGCCTTATATCAAATCTCCTGAAGAAGCCCAGGTGAACAGACTGCCCGGTAACAAGGGTGAAGCTTATTAAACAGACAAAAAGTAGATATTGATATTACAGTACTAAATACATGTGCTGACTGATTTCATCTCTACATATTTCACCTTGGCAATTGGCTTCTTCAGGAGATTTAGTTGATATCAGGCACAGTGAGCACTAGTGGGCCGGATGTGGCACTAGTGCTCACTGTACCTATATCAATTAAATCTCCTGAAGAAGCCAATTACCAAGGCGAAACATGTAGAGATGATATCAGTCGGCACATGTATTTAGTACTGTAATATCAATAGTTAATTTTTGTATGTTTGTTTTTATTGCTTTAATAAACTTCTACTTTTTTTATAAATGATCTTGTTCTCAGTAGCAGACTGTCCAGCTCCAGAGGCCAATGTGGCCAGCTCTTTCAATAAACATGTATAGTTCAGAATGAAAAAAATAAGAATAGACTTTTGGGCTAAGCCAAGAAAACAGTCTCTCAAAAATGTAACAAAAAGAGGAATATAACAAATAACAGGGTGAATGTGGGCAGAAAAGCTCCCTGCAGCCAGTGTCTGCGACAGATGATGCCCTCCCAGAACTGGACGACCGCGCTGTAGCTGTCTATCGGCTATAGCGCATTCGGCAAGTGGTTAACTAGGAGAGAAGGTAAACTAAGTACTAAATAGATGTGCTGACTGATTTCATCTCTACATGTTTCACCTTGGTAATTGGCTTCTTCAGGAGGTTTAATTGATATCAGCCATGTCCAGCCCACTAGTGCTCACTGTGCCTTATATCAAATCTCCTGAAGAAGCCAATTACCAAGGTGAAACATGTAGAGATGAAATCAGTCAGCACATGTATTTAGTACTGTAATATCAATATCTACTTTTTGTCTGTTTAATAAGCTTCACCCTTGTTACCGGGCAGTCTGTTCACATGGGCTGCCTTAATTATCATGTTAATTATATCATTGTCAGCACATGTATTAGTACTGTATTATCAATATCTACTTTTTGTATGTTTTGTTTTTATTGCTTTTAATACATTTCTACTTTTTATAAATGATCTTGTTCTAATTTAGCACCTTAAACATCCCAGATACATCTTCAAATTTCTTGTTAACTAGGAAGTTCATCTGGGGAGCAAATGGTTCAAGAGAAACAAGATACAAGGTTGTCTAAGGAATTGGGCAGGGAGCTGTCCAGCATCTCAGGTGGCTTTGCAAGAAAAGATACTGCCAGACACAGCACAGGTTGCAGGTTCAGATCCGGGTCCTGACAGTTTTGACAATTGGTGTGAGAGGAGAATAACACCTTCCATCAATAAGAGGAAT
Source organism: Lithobates pipiens (assembly GCF_037356315.1). Classification (NCBI taxonomy): domain Eukaryota; kingdom Metazoa; phylum Chordata; class Amphibia; order Anura; family Ranidae; genus Lithobates; species Lithobates pipiens. The sequence goes on from NW_027507785.1 coordinate 56,564,681, forward strand.
AGCGCCCCAAGGGCCTGATAAAGGCAAGCAAAGGGCCACGTCCAGCCCATGGGCTGCTGATTGGAGACCGCTGATCTAAGCTAATTAAAGTTCTCTACAAGAAGTGTGTGATGGTGCTGCAGTGATGGAGGGGCATAGTGACGGGTTCACTTTTAAGTGGAAATCCATTGAAAATGTGGTGGTATAGAAGTTGCTCACGGTTGGATGTCCAGGATTACAGGTGTAGAAGTCAAACCAAGCAAAACGTCGGCGGCAGACACATTACCAAACGACAGACAGCCTAAGTTGTGCTTGCTTGCTGCTTGATTCTGTTTGTCTTTTCTTACTGAATCTCATCTATGTGTTTTTGTCATTTAGTCCGCGAGGAAGACCTGAACCACGTGGCACGGCTGGAGAATTCTGTCAAGGTGTCTGTGGTGAGTACCTCCGAAGTTAGCTTCTTGTTATGAGAGCAGCCCACATTGCAGCCTGCTAAATGTCTGCTTCCTCTTCCCACGATCACACTTTCGCTTCAGAGATCGTTCTTTATTGGGGTCTAAATGGTGGAAGAAGGGCAGCACGGTGGTTTGGGCTAGCTCTTCTGCCTTGCAGTACGGGGGCCCTCAGTTTGACTCCCAAACCAGAACACTATCTATGTTGAGTTTGCATGTTCTCTCTATGCTTGTGTGGGTTTCCTCTGGGTACTTTGGTTTCCTCCCACATTCTAAACACATGCTGATAGGTTAATTGGCTCCTATCTGCATGGCCCCAGTATGTGTGTGTACATGTGAGATAGGGACTTTAGATTGTAGGTTACATGAGGCCAGGGACTGATGTGAATGTACCATATCTAATGTTCTGTGTAACAGGCCACATTCATGCCTGTGACTGTGCCCGACCAAGTTTTCATGCAAAAACCCCGGCTGGGCTTCCCAGCAATTAGCTGCGGGATACTGCCGGATGAAAGACAGGCTGCATCCAGGACTGCTCACTCGCAGGTGATCCCTGCATAACTGTTACATGTGAGCAGCCGTGATTAGCAGCAGCTTCCGATTGCTTTAAGCCGCAGGGGTCTCCAAACTTTCTAAGCAAAGGGCCGGTTTACTGTCCTTCAGACTTTAAGGGGGCCGGACTGTGGCCATTTGGAGTAGAAAACGTCCCAGCATCAGTGGGGAAAAATAATGCCCCATTATTGATGTCAGTGGGAGGATCTGTACCCCATCATTGGTGTTATTAGGCTCCTTTGTTGGCGCCATTGGGAGAACTTGTGCCCCATCATTGGGGGGAATTAAGCCCCGTTATTGGTATCGGTGGATTAAATAGTGCCCCAAGGGCCAGATAAAAGCAGGCAAAGGGCCGCAGTTTAGAGACCACTGCTTTAAGGCTTGGTTCACACCTATGCATTTTTTTTTATTATTAGGTTTTAGACAAACAAACAGAAAAACACAAACAACAACAAAATACAAAAAAAACAATAGTGCCAGACAGTCTGGTTGTACAGAGAGTATACAACTTTAGGCAGTATACTCAAACATAGGAAATTACACAGACATCAGTGCAAAACATTCAACATAGGCATAATGGTATAAAGTGCAAATATGCTACTGTGTCAGGGCAAGAGCATGTGACCAATTATTAGAAATCTTTGGGGCCCGACACATCAATGGACAACTGAGGGTGGTATAATCAGCTCTGGGATAGGGTCACCTATGGATTTTTTTGTGCTGTTTTGCATTTTGCACTACAGAACGTGTTCCTTAGGAAACCACGTTGAATGAACTGCAGTGCAAATCTGCAAAATGCAAAAAGCACTAAAAATGGCATAGGTGTGAACCGGGCCTTAATGGGGCCGCCTTCTGCAGCTAACCACCAGGAACCTCCGCTGGGGATCGTGCATGTAAGCGCTGTCGGGCACATTCACAAGTGTGAATTTCTTCTTCAATATATACATACCTGTAATAATAAATAATATATGTTCCATACTTATGATGTGTATATTTATTTACCAGAAGGGGGCGGTACCCTGTGCTGTTCTTCACATTGTGAGCCGCGAGGAGGAGTTCCACCAGCAGAAGCTGGACCTTCTCTGGAGGTTGCTGGAGCCTGGAGCAGCAGCTGTCACTCAGGTAATGAACACAGTCACCCAATACACCGACCTATTGAAAGAAGGCAGCACATGGAGTGGTGAAGATATGCCAGGAATCCTTCACGTATTAATAAAGTGTATCTCTAGGCAGAACTTTTTTTTTTTTTTTAGTTTTAGCCAACGCATCAAAAAGTGAGAGGAGCGTATAGTATTGTTTTATGCTAAAAAAATCGATAACCATTCATTGGAAAGCCCAAGCCTCGCCCACCACAGCCTTTTGGCTCACTACCATTAATCATGCTATACCGTTATACAAGTTGACATATAAAGCCAGAGGATGCCCAAAAAAATTCCTAAAGGTTTGGGGCTCTTGGGTCAGCTCTGACAGTACCATCCCAACTGATCTTTAAGGCCCTATTCACACTGGGGCGCTAAAAATAGTGCTTGTATAGCGCCTGAAAAAATCTGGCCCCTTTCACTCCAGTGTGAAGCCGCTAGCAGGACGGTGAAAAAAGTCCTGCTAGCTGCATCTTTGGAGTGGTGAAGGAGCGGTGTATTCACTGCTCCTAAACCACTCCTACCCATTGAGCGGCGCTTTGCGAGCAGTTTTAACCCTTTTTCGGCCGCTAGCGGGGGTTAAAACCACCCCGCTAGCGGCCGCATTCCGCTGTTAAAGCGCCGTTAAAAATAGTCAACCCGCCGACGCCGCTCCCGCCCCAATGTGAAAGGGGCCTAAAAGAACGAATGAAGCCTCTAACCACTAAATTGTCTCAATTGAGCAACATAGGGATATGATCTTAGGGTCGCTATGTATCCACTAAATGTATACCAGTTTACCATGTTTTGTAATGGATTGAGTGATGTTCGCTCCATATGCATGTATGTTTGTTTGTATGTTGTGTACTGAAAATAGATAAAGCATTTACCCTTTAAAAAAAACAAAAAGTGAGAGAAAATCCTTCTAAATGAAAGGGGTTGTAAACCTTTGTGTTTTGTTACCTTAATGCATCAACATCTGTCAGTGACCGCCCCTAGCCCCCCCCGTTTTACTTACCTGAACCCTTGAACTTGACCCACGGGGATGCGCTGTCCTCTGTCCGGGGTTCTTGGCTCTTGACTTGATAGATTGATAGCAGCGCAGCCATTGGCTCCCTCTGCTGTCAATCAAATCCAATGACACGAGCGCCGAGGGGACGGGCCGAGTCCTGCATTCGGCCTCTATGGACGCCGATTGCTGGACTCGGAAGCGTGCCCGCAAGGTAACCCCCCGTGACGCCACAACTGGGCACCCACAGTGACAATGCCGGTGTCACAGAGATGAGGAGGAGAGGAGCGGGGCTTCGTATGTCCACATTGCTGGACCATGGGACAGGTGAGTGTCTGATTATTAAAAGTCAGCAGCTACACTTTTTGTAGCTGCTAACTTTTATATGGGTGGAACTCCGCTTTAACCACTTCACCCCCGGAATGATTTACCCCCTTCGCCCCTCTTCCTTCCGGGGGGCCACGGACTCCGGCTCTGTGACTGGCTGGAGCCGAGTGACGTCACTCCCACGCATGTGCGCGGGAGCCGCCAGTCATGACACATGCTGGGGAGGAAACGGCACGGAGGGTGCTGTGTACATGAAATATTTCCTAATCGGTGCACGTTTAGGAGATATTTCCAGTACATATAGGTAAGCCTTATTATATGTAAAAATAGATCAAGGATGTTTACAACCACTTTAACCACTTCCCGACCAGCGCACGACGATGTACGTCGACAGAATGGCACGGGCAGGCATATTGGCGTACATGTACGTCCAATATTCGTTGCCGCCATGCCATCCCGCGGTCGGGACCCCCGTGAGTCCGGTCGCGGGACCCGCGGACTCGATCGCCGCGGGCATCCCCGCGATCGTCTCACGGAGCGGCCGAATGGAGGAAATGCTGTATAAACAACATTTTTCCATTCTGCCTAGCAACTAGTGACGCTGATCTCTGCTCCATGTGATTGGAGCAGAGATCAGTGTACACTAAATGAAAGCCCAACCCCCCCACAGTTAGTAACACACCCCTAGGAACACTTAACCCCTACACTGCCACCCACTGGTTAACCCTTTCACTGCCAGTGTCATTTACACAGGAATCACTGCATTTATATAGCAGTGATTACTGTATAAATGACAATGGTCCCAAAAATGTGTCAAAAATGTCCGATGGGTCCCCCACAATGTCGCAGTCACAATAAAAATCGCAGATCGCCGCCATTACTAGTAAAAAAAAAAATAATAAAAAATTATTAATAAAAATGCTATAAAACTATCCCTATTTTGTAAACGCTATAACTTTTGCGCAAACCAATCAATAATCGCTTATTGCGATTTTTTTTACCAAAAATATGTAGAAGAATACGTATCGGCCTAAACTGAGGGAAAAAAATGTTTTTTTATATATTTTTGGGGGATATTTATTATTACAAAAAGTAAAAAAGAATGCGTTTTTTTCAAAATTATCGCTCTATTTTTGTTTATAGCGCAAAAAATAAAAACCGCAGGGGTGATCAAATACCACCAAAAGAAAGCTCTATTTGTGGGAAAAAAAGGACGTTAATTTTGTTTGGGAGCCACGTCGCACGACCGCGCAATTGTCAGTTAAAGCGACGCAGTGCCGAATCGCAAAAAGTGGTCTGGTCTTTGACCAGCAAATTGGTCCGGTCTGAAAGTGGTTAATGTGTAATTCCAGTCAAAACCTAACTAATTTAAAATGTACTCCCACCCCCATTCTAAGCCTATTCTATGTAGTCTGTAAAAGGAAAGATCTGTATACTTGTCTATTTTGAAGTCGCTCAGGTCCAGTCACATGATCCCCCGTCCAGTGGTGTCTTCAGCATGGAGGACATAGCAGCGGCAACGGCTGCAAAGCCTGGGTAGTGACATCACCCAAAGGCTTACTATGGGGCACCCATTGTCAGCCGTTACTTTTCTATACTGAAGCTAGCGTTGGAACTCCATCATGTGACCAGATCGGAACGACTTACGAATAGGTAGGTATAGGCATCTTAACTTTTTTTTATAAGGTAGAAAGAATAGGCTAAGAATGGGGGTGGGGTAGATTTTAGCTCAGTTAGTTTAGGTTTTGACTGGAATTATACTTTAATACTGGGCTTCTGTAATCCTCTGGTACAGCAACACTCACAGTAGGAAAAATTAAGCTAACAGTCTGAGACAATCAGAACTGTATTTCTTTTGGATATAATTCAGTCCTGTGAACAAGCCTGCAGAGGAGGTGTGCACAGAGATGACCTCCTACTCCTTCATTGTCCAATCACAGGCTGAGGTGGGTCATGGATTGAGCTGTATTGGTTATTTGCAGCATAGTCTACAGTGAGGTCCAGGTACTGTCTCCAAGGAGCACCTAGATCACAAGACTGGCCAAACAAATTCTAAACACTTTGGCAGGTAAATATTTTACATATAGTTCTTTTAGTTGTATAGTTAGTCATTTGCCTGGAGTTCTCCTTTAAAAAAATAAATAAATTGGATTGGGTACTCACTAGGTTTCAGATTTTACAAAAAAAGTTAAAATTTCAGTTTTGTATTTGTATATTCTGCACAGACATCGCTGAGCTAGGCAAGTCTTTAGCATACAAGAGATGTATTGAATAAGCAGCTTTTGATTTTCCGAGATTGCCACGGGGCGCACGCAGGGTTAATACCGAGCAATGGAATGAGACTTCCTGCCGTTACTGATTCCACTCTGATACTGTCGTGTTTTCCTGTTCATGAAGATCATCAAGGCTTTGACTGCCTAACTGATATTTTTAGTAAATATGTCTTAGGTTACAATTTTGGGTGATTGTTATACTATTTAAAGGGTATCTAAACTCAAAAGAGCAAAAAGTTCCTGTATTGCAGCTTACCAGTCCTAAGATGTGGTGGCTGCATTCGTTTTTTTTTTTTTTTTTTGTTTTGTTTTTTTCATTTAGGCTAACAATAGTTTGAGTAAATACATTAAATACCCTCTTGTCAGAAATCCAGTTTACTTGTCTATTTCTGTGTACTGAACTGAATTCTTAAAGTGGTTGTATAGTCATTTTTTTAACTTTTACCTACAGGTAAGCCTATAATAAGGCTTACCTGTAGGTAAAAAAAAAATATCTCCTAAACCTGTAAGGTTTAGGAGATATTCCCCTCGCAATGCGCCGCTGACTGCAGCGATGCATGCACACAGGGGATTCTCGGCGGAAAGTCTGGCAGACGCCGGACCCTGCCGGAAAGAAATCTTTCGCGGGAGTGACGATATCGCGGCTCCGGCCACTCACAGCGCCGGAGCCGCGATACCCGGAAGACACGCAGAGGGAACATGTCAGCTCCCTCGGCGCGGATCGGGCCAGATGTCGAGGCCTCGTTCTAAGGTAAGTATTTCATAATAAGCTAGTATGCGGTGCATACTAGCTCATTATGCTTTTTCGTTTGCAGGTAAAAAAAAAAAAAACTTCAGTGGGTTTACTCCCGCTTTAAACAATGTTACTGGTCTTCCCAGCATTCTTTTGTGAACCACAGGAAACCTACCTTAGATGTGATGGATATGGTAAGGGGAGGGGGTGTATTTATAATTCAAATCTTGAGAGCAGGCTGGGGTGACAACAATGCCCCTCCATAGATGCAAAATACAGGGAGTGAGGGGTGTCACCCTAGGGCAGGAAGTGTGTTAATGGCAGCATTATCAGGTGGAAATAAAGAATTCAAATATGAGAAGTGACGCTAATGCAGCCATCACATCTATGTAAGCTACAATATGTAACATTTTTGTTTTTGACTTTATATATACTTTACAAGTAGACAGTAGGACTTGCGCTATATTAGCTGATCTATTGATCATGTGATAGGAATGGAGTCTGTTGTGTTTGGGAATAAAAGTAACCCTCCTTCTGTTTCCTTAAAGCAGAGGTCCACCCTAAAATGGACCTTCTGCTCATCGGAATCCTCCCCCCCTCCGGCGCCACAATTGGCACCTTTCAGGGGGGGGGGGGGGGTGCAGTTACCTGGATAATCCAGGTAACTGCACCCACTTCTGGGATAGCTCTCTGCGGAAAGGGGCGTAGATTACGCCCCTTTCCGCAAGTGCCCGCCCCCTTCCGCAAGTGCCCCGCTGCCTGCTGGGAAACACACAGATCCCAGAGGCAGCGGGGACCGTCCTTATTGCGCAGCGCGACTCACGCATGCGCAGTAGGGAACCTGGGAAATGAAGCCGAAAGGCTCCATTTCCCGATTCCCAAGATGGCGGCGACAGCACCCGAGTGACGATCTAGATTTCGACTTCGGGTGCCGACATCGCGGGCGCGCTGGACAGGTAAGTGTCACTATTTTAAAAGTCAGCAGCTGCAGTATTTGTAGCTGCTGGCTTTTAAAAAAAAAAAAAACGCGGAGTCCCGGCGGACTCCCGACGGACTCCCGCTTTAAAGCTGAACTCTAGGAATGCGGCCACTTTGTAAAATGTGCAGGCATACTATGTGTTAAGTCCAGTCAGGTGCATGCCACCACTTGGAGTTAAAGTGGTTGTAAACCCTTTACAACCACTTTTTGTTACAGGTAAGCCTATAATAAGGCTTACCTGTAACTACCCTGGATATCTCCTAAACCTGCACGGTTTAGGAGATATCCCCTGTATCTGCATGTGCCTATGTCATCGGTACATGTGCACTAAAGCAATGGCACGTACATGCCGTTGCTTCAGTGAGTGTGCCGTTACCGGCATCTCCAGCGTGCATGCACGGAAGTGACGTCATCGTGGCTCCGGCCAATCGCAGCGACGGAGCCTGTGATATGTGGAAGTAACTCCGGGAATTGATGTCGCCGACCGGAGCAGTGTACAAGGACCGCTGCGAGGCAGAGCTGCTGTGTGTGAGAACACCGCATCTCTCCTCTCAGATCCCCAGAGTGTAGCAATTGCTATGCTCCCAGAGCTCCATAAAACAGTCAAATGTACTGTAAATAAGAGATAAGTCCAGAAGGTGACATGCACTTCCTCAGACTTAACTCATAGTATGCCTGCATGGTTTACAAAGTGGCTGACTCCCTGGTTCTCCTAGTACCACTACCTCATAAAATGAAGCATGGCCAAAGATTTTTTGATCATACTTATTTTGTGGGTCACAGGAGTGCACTTGCTTTTGCTCTACTGTGACCCTGATTTAGGTAATAGCAGGCTAAAGCCCGCTGTCAGCTGACATCACAGACTCGCTCCAGGCGCTGAAAGGATCCTGATCATATTGTTGGGATCCACCCAGTATCTGATTGGCAGTTGGCTTCAGCTCTCAGCACTTGGCTGAGAGTCAAAACCAGCTGTGCCCGTTCCTTCGCCAGCCTGGTGCTCCAATGAGTGTTGAAGAGGGCAGAGTGGAGAGCAGAAGACCTAAGAGTTGAGCGATCAGCAGTGATGAGTATTGTTCATTTCTTGGACTAAGAGCTGGCTGGAGACAGCTGCTGGATCAGATTGATGCTGCAGCATTAGAGGTAAGTATGTGTGTTTGTTTTGTATACCCCATACATCTCCTCTAATCACCATATTCGTTTAAAAAAAAAAAAATCTAAAAGCCCCTTTACTTACCTAAATCTGTAGTCATGTGAAACACCGGGTCCCGTGTCTACTATCTTCTGGGCTGCAGAGAGGGAGGGACGTCTTCGAGGGTCCTTGTCATGGTAACGCTGAGACCCTCGATTTGTCTTTTTTTTCAGTAGAGGGGTCCTTGGGCTCCAAAACAGTGGATTAAGCCAGCACAGACTCTGCGTGTTACCTATAAATCTGAGTTTTTCCAATTTTTGTTTTCTTTCCAGAAGCATCTAATTTGTGGACCGGTGACAGTCCTCAGTCCACAGTTCCCGGTCAGCTGCGCTCAGTACTTTCAGTAAGTTATTTGTAAAGCTAAGTGCATGGTGTCTGTCATTGGAGTGTCACACATATAAAGTCAGTTCTCTGATATGATGAGGTGTATTAGAGGCTTGGAATATACATACAGTGAGGGGGAAAAAGTATTTGATGCCGTGCTGATTTTGTACGTTTGCCCACTGGCAAAGAAATGATCAGTCTAACATTTTTATAGTAGGTTTATTTTAACAGAAGAGAGACAGAATAACAACAAAAATATCCAGAAAAAACGCATTTCCCCCGCATCCAATTCGCACAGCAGGAGATTGTGACCGGCTCTCTATGGAGACGGTTCACGTATCTCCGCATCGACTCCGGTGCGAGTTGCACAGGAGTCCTGTGCGTCTTTTGGTCAATTTCTGGTCCAAATTCAGCAAAAAATTGGGGCAGAAATCGGACCTGAAACATTGAATGGAGATGCACCGGACTCCTGCTGTGAGCCGCTGTGTGTTCTAGTGTGAACCCAGTCCCCTATGTGATAGAAAAAAAAAACAAAAAAAGTTAAAGCAGAGTTCCAACCAAAAATTGAATTTCCGCGTGACCCCCTGACATGCCACATTTGGTATGTCATTTTTTGGGGGGAGAGCCGGGACCCTCTTTTCAGAGGGTCTGAGCTCCCACTTCCTCCCGGCGCACCACGGCACCGGAAAGGAGATCACTTCTCCCCCCTCCCTCTCGGCAATCATCTGGGACACGTCACAGGTCCCAGATGATTTCCCGGCCAGTCACGGCTCACGCATGCGCAGTGGGTGCTCGGCTAGGAAGCCACAGCCGGGTGCCCACAGTTACAATATCAACGCCACACAGGAGGGGGAGACGAGGGGGGGCTTCGTTCCCCCGCATCGCTGGACCCTGGGACAGGTAAGTGCCCGATCATTAAAAGTCAGCAGCTGCAGTATTTGTACCTGCTAACTTTTAATTTTTTTTTTTAAGCAGAACTCCGCTTTAAGTAAAAAAAAAAAAAAAAATAAGAAATCGTATAAAATTTTTAAGTTACACCTAAGCACATAAAATCCCACCCCTCCAAATTGAGGCCCCCTCACATATATTCATGTACAAACATAAACACATGTCGGGGCACCTAAACCTGAAAACAGGTCCATTTCAGGTCCGAATTTAGGCAAAAATTCGGGCTGAAATCGGACCTGGAACTGGGAGCGAGGACGCACCGGACTCCTACTGTGAGCCGCTGTGTGCTCATATGTGAACCCAGCAAAGAGATGACCTTATCAACATAGTGCTGCTCCTTCACTTTCAAATCACAAGCTGGGGGGGTGTGGGCTGATCCAGCTGTTTTACTTGCCTGCTACGTACATCTCCGCACTGGATGGACAAAAATACAAATCCTTTGCCAGATAAAGACGGCTCCTTCCTATGTATTCAATCTGTGTATTGAGCTGTTCCTTGGAGTTCAGCTTTAACATAACAGATCTGACGAACACGGCTTATTTTTCTTCTTTCACAGCTTACGGAAGTCCCAGATGCACAAAGCTTCCGTCATGAAGTACGGGGACTGCGTACAAGGTTATACTACTTTTCTGTGAATTACAGAGTCATGTCATGGTGTGCTGAGACTTGTAGTTATAAAAAAAAAACGAAATAACTGTTGTTTCATATGAGGCCCGGTTCACAGTGATGCGACAGTCGATCCGATTTTGGAGCAATTGTTGCATCAGAATTCGAGTCTCATTCTGTATAAATGAAACCATTGTGATCGGTGCGACTTGAGTCGCACCAACTGAGAAAAAGGTTAGAAGAATGGGGAAAAAGGGAAAAGCACCCACAGTGCCACATCCGTATATATCAAGGGGAACAAAAGGGAAGGATACCAAATAGGTACCAAGAGGTCGGACTTTTAAGGCATGGAAACAGATAAGGAGATCGCAAAAAAATATTGTTTATTAATGAAAAAAATAGATAATATCATAACAGTGTTCAAAATAGATTAAAAATCATATAAAATGATACATCTGTACATTGAGCCCTTGTGCGTCGATGCACAAGGGCTCAATGTACAGATGTATCATTTTATATGATTTTTTTATCTATTTTGAACACTGTTATGATATTATGTATTTTTTCATTAATAAACAATATTTTTTTCGCTATCTCCTCATCTGTTTCCATGCCTTAAAAGTCCGACCTGTTGGTACCTATTTAGTGTCCTACCCTTTTGTTCCCCTTGAGAAAAAGGTTCCTCCACTACTTTTGGTCCAACTTTGGGATGACTTGTATTGACTTCTATTACAGAAGTTGCATGCAAGTCGTTCCCAAGTCTCGCTGCGATCCGACTTCAAAGTGGGTGCAGTGTGAACCAGGCCTGAAACTCCAGTCTGGTGTTTTACTAAGTAAACGATATGCAGTACAGCCCCTGACGTTTAGTATTGTTCAGTCTTTAGCTCCCAATGGGATGTCCGTTTTGCAACCTCTGATCCGGTAGTCACCCTCATCATAAACAAGCCAATAGGGGTTGAGTTACTGAAACTGGAGAATGCTAAATCTGGTGCAGCTCTGCATAGAAGCCAATCGGCTTCCAGGTTTTACTTAATTGAACAAGCTGAAGTTAGAAGCTGATTGGCTACCATGCACAGCCGTACCAGATTCTGAGAGCTCCAGTTTTAGTAAATCTCCCCCAAAGACATCGCTAAGGCTGGGTTCACATTATTGTGACTTGGATGTGGATTTCTCTGCATCCAATTCGCATAGCAGGAGATTGTGACCGACTCTCTACGGAGACGGTTCACACATCTCCGCAGCAGCTCCGGTGCAAATTGCACAGGAGTCCTGTGCATATTTTGGTCCATTTCATTTCCATATTCAGCCAAATATTTGGGCTGAAATGGTGAATGGAGACGCACTGGACTCCTGCTGGGAGCCGCTGCGCTCTATAGTGTGAACCCAGCCTCAAGCAAGCCATAGATGATGACATTTTCTTTCCTACAACCATGGGTTGCAGAAAAGAATGTCGCTCGATTCCTCCATCAACATAGTGTTGATAGGGAAATCCCTCCTAAAGCACCATTGTGTTCTGCCCGTGGAACACAATGATCACTGCTAGCGGTTTTAGCTGCTGGCAGTAATCGCATGGAAAAAAAAATATCTGACAAGCTGGTTGTACTGAAGCCCATCGATGGATGGACTTCAATACAACCAGGCTACCCACTGATTGATTGAATCTCACTCGGTCCTTGCTGAACAAGTTGAGATTAGATCCATCTATGGCCGACTTTAGAAACCGTTTTTGGCTGCTGAAGCCTAATTGGTTTGTCCTGTATACATATTGGCTGCCGGTGTCTGATGGCCGATCTGTCTGTATACATATTGGCTGCCGGGGTCTGATGATTGGTCTGTTCTGTCTACATATTGGCTGCCAGTGTCTGATGATTGGTCTGTTCTGTATACATATTGGCTGCCAGTGTCTGATGATTGGTCTGTTCTGTCTACATATTGGCTGCCGGTGTCTGATGATTGGTCTATTCTGTATACATATTGGCTGCCGGTGTCTGATGATTGGACTGTTCTGTATACATATTGGCTGCCGGTGTCTGATGATTGGTCTGTTCTGTCTACATATTGGCTCGCGGTGTCTGATTGGTCTGTTCTGTATACAGGTGACAGCTGGGATGAAATTATTGACTCTCTCACTTCAGCTGCAATCAAGTTTGAGTTGATGGCAACACCTCATCGTACACAGGTATAAAAAAAAAATCAACTCGCCTTCAAATTAAATTTATTTTTTATCAGATTTTTATTGGGTATTACAATGTATAAAGTATACACATTTCAAGGTCAAGTGTTACATAGGGTGGTTGTAACCAATACAAAATAGTAAACAGGTATTATCAATCAAAAGGGTGTTCACTGCAGCATGAAAATAATATATGTAATAATTGATTAAAGTGGTTGTAAACCATACCTCCCAACTTTTTGAGATGTGAATGAGGGACACCTATCAGCAAAAGTATGCAGGAATAGGACATACCCCCCTTGCCACGCCCCCTTAAAGGAGAATTGTACAAAAAAAAAATACAAGATTGATTGAACCCACAAGTGCTTTTTTACCACTACTATTCCTTTATATTGGCTTTTGGAATTTACAAATGCAGCAATTTAGAAATCAGATGAAAGGTTTAGCACTAGAAAACACTTTTTGATAGATAAAAAGTACATTTTATATACAACTATATAGATCAGACAAAAATAAGGGACAAATGGGGAGGAATGAGGGACAGAGGGACATTGCTCTAAATCAGGGACAGTTAGGAGCTATTTGTAAACCTCAGACATTAAAGTGGAGGGCCACCCTGAAAAAAAAAAAATATTAAAAATTACAAAGAAATCTAAAAAAAAAAAAAAAATGAAAAAATTTTATTTTTATTTTTTTACTTACCAGAAGTGCCTGTTGCTAGGCACATAATCCTAATCTTCCTCTTCCACAGAGATCTTCTGTCTTCTCTCCTCCGTGCGGCGTCTTCTGGGTAATGGGTCGCGCTGTGTTCTGGGAACTGTGTGTTCCAGAACACAGCGCGTCCCATTCACAAAGCGCTGCGTGACTCGCGCTTGCGCAGTAGGAAAAGGGCAGTGAAGCCGTAAGGCTCCACTGCCTGTTTCCCTTACAAGGAATGGCGACGCCGGGACCCGAGAGCCGAGGGACGGGTCGGCCTCAGGCGGCCGACATCGCGGGCGCCCTGGACAGGTAAGTGGGCTGATTAAGTCAGCAGCTGCAGTGTTTGCAGCTGCTGACTTTTTTTTTTTTTTTTTTTAAACGGCCCTCCGATTTAAGTGTTATTAAACCCACAGCAGGAAATTCAGTCTGTATATGCAGCATAGCATGCTTGTTATGCTCACTGTGGATATTAAGTGGTTATTCCCCTGCATTGTGTAAAAAGGCTGTTTGATCCTGTATGCATAGATCCTACCCCTCCTGGACTGTCTATCTAGGCAAGGCCAGGCAACTTGCACATGCTCACTTGTGTCGTTTATGCTGGAGAGAACATGTACATGTTCTCAGAGCTAGCCAGGTGACATTCTATTGATATCACACATGTGGGTGTGTATACAGGCTGTAGTGGAAATCTCCTCCTACCTGAACTCTTAGCAGCACTGGAGAAACTGTGCAGTTTATCATGTAACCGTGTTATACAGATCATCCAAAAAGGTATACAGTGTCAATATTTGAATGTGAAAAGAAGATTTATAACCTGTGGGGGGGCGGATGAACTGTTTTCATATTACTGGGTTTAGTAACACCTTAACCACTTCAGCCCCGAAAGGATTTGCCCCCTAAATGGCCAGGCCATTTTTTGTGATACAGCACTGCGTCGCTTTAACTGACAATTGTGTGATCGTGCGACACTATACCCAAACAAAATTGACGTCCTTTTTTACTGATGATATATATTCTTCTACATATTTTTGGTTAAAAAAAATTACAATAGGCGTATATATATATATAGATTGGTTTGCACAAAAGTTACCGCGTCTACAAATTACGGGATAGATTTAGGGACTTTTTTTTAAATGATTGTTTTTACTGGTAATGCCAGCGATCTGCGATTCTTAGGGGCACTGCGACATTGCGGTGGACAAATCTGACCCCAAGTGACACTTTTTGGGGACCAGTGACATTATTAAATTGATCAGTGACTTAAAAATACAGTGATCAATCTATAAATGACACTTGCAGGGAAGGTGTTAACAATAGGGGGCTATCAAGGGGTTAACTGTGTTCCCTGGGTATGTTCTAACTGTAGGGGGGGGTGGGCTGCCAGGGACATGACAGAGATCGCTGTTCGTGATCTCTGGGAACAGTAGCTCTCTGTCATATCATTAGGCAGAACGGAGAATCGCCTTGTTTGCATAGGCAGTTCCCCCGTTCTGCTTCTGTACACCGCGATCGCAGATCGACATTGAGGCTGCGGGCGCGGTCGGCGCACGTCCGCTATTTTCCTTGCACAGACCGACGTACAGGTACATTGGTTCGTGCAGGAGAGCCGACCTAACGCGAGTATATCTGCGTGAGCTGGTCGCCAAAGTGGTTAAATATGAACAAACGGAGAGCGGCTATCCAACGGGGCACTCGTGAAGAGCAGGAGCCAGGAGCGCTATTGAGGGACCCCAGAAGAGGAGGATCAGGGCCACTCTGTGCAAGTTGAGAAGGCAAGTATAACATGTACCGTATGTATCGGCGTATAACACGTGGCGGCGTATAACACACACCCCAAGTTTAGGAGGGACGTTTAAGGAAAAAAACGTAGTTAAATGCCCGTCAATGCACCCTTGTCAGTGTCCATCTGCAGCCTTGTCAGTGTCCATCTGCAGCCTTGTCAGTGTCCATCTGCAGCCTTGTCAGTGTCCATTTGCAGCCTTGTCAGTGTCCATTTGCAGCCTTGTCCGTGTCATTTGCAGCCTTGCCGTTTAAAAATTGGCGCCGCCGAGATACAGAGCCGGTTTTCCAGTCTACCTCGGCGGCTCACACGGGACTGCGAGAGCGGCCGAAAGCCGTCGAGAGGCTCACAATCGGCGGGGGATCTGCGTATAACGCGCACTCACAATTTTCCCCTGATTTTAAGGGGGAAAAAGTGTGTGTTATACGCCGATTAAATACGGTGTGGTTTTTTTTTTTTTTTTTTTAAACGAACATTTACATATCGTTTAATGCAGATTGAAAAAAAAAAAAACATTTAGACTTTATTACTACTTGAAGGCTTGTTGGTTGCAAGGCAGTGTAGCGTAATGTAGACCTCGTTGTAATTGACCCGGTCTTGTGAAGCAACAGAGAAGTTTAGGGGGTTGATTTTTGGGGTACTTCATCCATTGGGAGGTGTCCCATGTACAGCCTCCTATCTATTCAGTTTTGTAATAAGTCTGTCTAAGGTAGTGAGGTGGGGGGAGGAAATGCTTCAACCGAGGGTTCCCATATTGTACCATCTCAGTGTGTGCCATCCATATTATTGTGAGAAGGGACTAAGCAGGGGTGGGCAAAACTGTGGCTCTCCAGTTGTTGAGGAATTACCAAGTCCCATCATGCCTCTGCCTCTGCGAGCCATGCTTGTGGCCATCAATCTTGTAATGCCTAATGGGACATGTAGTTCCACCGCGGGAGGGCCTCAGTTTGCCCACTCCTGAACTAAAGCCCTCTGTGCATGGCATAGTAAAGCCTTCTAAGTTCCTTCTGATCATAACCTGTATGGTCTAATTTGGGCCCCAAGCAATACTCCATAGAAGCCATGGTTTCTATATACTGCACTGATGATGCCCAAAAAGCCTGAAACAGCTGTATGCAGTTTGGCATAAGTGGCTCTATAACATTATGGTTATATTTGCGTTATACACCAGCAGTTCTTGATGTGAATCCGGCCAATGGGGTGTAAAGGAACACTTTACATGGCCCCTCCCACTATCCCAAAATGAGGGAATAATCTTCTTATTTTTGGGAGATGCGATGAAACGAGACATGGCAATGTCTTCTCTAAGAAGGCTTTACTCTGCTGCACTCATGTCATATTAATAAGGCCCGATCTTCTCATCTGACCCAATTAAAAGTCTTTTTATTTTTTATATTACATTCCAGGTAAACCTGAATTTAGAAGACACAAACATTACAACGAAAGGAACGAAAAGCGGGGCGTTTGTGATGTATAACTGTGCCCGGCTCTCCACGCTGTTTGACAGCTACAACAATGCCGTCAGCCAAGGTACAGAGTCCAGAGGGTTACATGCGGACAGATAGGTCAGCAGTGTGGGGGTGGGAGCGTAGTTCTGGGGTGGCAAGGGGGGCGGGGTAATGTAGGAGTGCTAAACGTAATTTGGGAGTGGTCACTTCATTGTCTCCTCCCTTTTTTTCAGGACTGTATCCAGAATTTTCACCAGCTGCTGATTTCAACTATTCCAGCCTGAGCGAGGAGGTGAGGATGTGGAGATTTCATCCCTGACCAGGCTTTAAAGCCATTGTAAATGTACATTCTTTTTTTTTTTTTTTTCCCTAAAATAAAAAAAAAAACACTTTATACTTGCCTGCTCTGTGCAATGGTTTTGCACAGAGCAGCCCGGATCCTCCTCTTCTGGGGTCTCCCACCAGAGTACCCCAATAACAAGCCACTTGCTATGGGGGCACACGTGTGGGCTCTCTCCCAAACTGGGCTGCGTGCGTGCGTCCATAGAAACACACAGTGTGGCTCGGACCCCCCCCCAGCTCCCTCCGCACAGGAATTGATTGACAGCAGCAGGAGCCAAAGGTTCCTGATGCTATCGGCAAAGCCTGTGAGATGAGGGAGAGGGGAGAAGAGCTGCTGCGGATTGGATAGTGTTGGATCGAGAGAAAACTCGGGTAAGTGGTTAAGGAGGATGCCGGGGGGGGGGGGGGGGGGGGGACTGCTATTGAAAGTTTTTTTTTTTTTTTTTATTACCCTAAGGCAGAGAATACATTAAAGGGGTTCTAAAGGCATAAGTTTATTTTTACCCTAATGCATTTTGTGCATTAGGGTAAAAAGAAAACTGCCACTGTCTGTGCCTCCCATCCCCCCTCCCCCCCCCCCCCCCTAGACCCTTACCTGACACCACTCTTGATCCAGTGCTGTCCCTTCTCAGCTCTTTCCCTGGATTTACAGACTTTACTGAGAGCACCAAGAGCCATTTGCTACTGCTGCTGTAAGTGAAATCCTTTGAGGAGGGAGCTGGGGGCAGGGCCAAGCCACACTGTGTGTGTGTCTATGGACGCACACAGCCCAGCTCAAGAGTGAGCCCATACAAGTGCCATGAGAGCAGACAAGTCTAACATGTTTATTTTAATTGTTAAACGCTTTACAATCACTTTAGGGTAAATAAAACCTTTAGAACCAAGTGAGCCAAAGGTTCTAACGGCAGAAGTTTTTTTTTTATCTTAATGCATTCTATGCATTAAGATAAAAAACCTTCAGTGTGCAGCAGCCCCCCAAATACTTACCTGAGCCCCATCTGGATCCAGCGGTGTTGCACGAGAACCTTAGCTGCCCGGGACTCTCCCTCCTGATTGGCTGAGACACAGCAGCGGGTGCCATTGGCTGCTGTCAATCAAAGGGACGGAACCCGGGACGGGTTCCTTGTCTGAATGGACACACAGAGCAGCCGCTCGGCTTGGGTGCCCCCATGGCAAGCTGCTTGTTGTGGGGGGCGCTAAGCAGGAGGGGAGTGGCTAGGAGCGCATACAAGGGATCTGAGAAGAGGAGGATCCGGGCTGCTCTGTGCAAAACCATTACACAGAGGAGGTACCGTTATTTATCGGCGTATAATACATGACGGCGTATAACACGCACCCCAAGTTTAGGAGGGAATGTTAAGGAAAAAAACTTTTAGGAGGGAAGTTTAAGCAAAAAAACTTGCGTTTGAATTCCCATCAATGCAGCCTTATCAGTGTCCATCTGCAGCCTTGTCCATCATTGCAGCCTTGTCAATGTCCATCTGCAGCCTTGTCCATCATTGCAGCCTTGTCAATGTCCATCTGCAGCCTTGTCAGTATCTATTTGCAACCTTGTCATTGCAACCTTGTCAGTGTAATTTGCAGACTTGTCAGTGTAGCCTTGCCATTTAAAAATGGCGCCGCCGAGATATACGATATACATCCGAGCGCCGCGGAGATACACAGGACATCTGGCTCTGTATCTCGGCGGCGCTCGGATGTTCTCGGTGGCTTTTGCCCGCTCTTGTAGTCCCACCAACTACAAGAGAGTGGCCAAAAGCCGCCGAGAACGCCCGAAAGCGGCCGAGAGGCTCACAATCGGCGGGGGATCGGCGTATACGATGCGATTTTTCCCCTGATTTTAAGGGGAAAATAGTGCATGTTATACGCCGATCAATACGGTAAGTATAACATGTTTGTTATTTTTAAATAATAATAATAAAAAAAAAACACGACTTTATAATATCACTTTCACTATTTTATGTCCAGAGATCATTGGAACTTAGTTGTCCAGGCCAACATTTGCACCATCAGTATGCGTTGGTGAACGGTACAATTGCTTTACAGCTGGCGATACACTATACAATCTGATTGTGCCATCCCACTTCCAATTACTATATAGTACAAAGGACAGCCTGAAGAGATACAGATTGAGTGGACTCATTAGGTGTTACATTTTTTTTTTAGTTGCTGAAATGCATTATTGATTCAGTGTATTCACCAAAACAACTGCCCAATAGATAAGCCAATCTACACTGCGAATAGGATGTAACCATTTATACGACTTTGATATACACATTTTTCTATGTACACCAAAACTTCTAAACAACAGGTTATACCAAAAATTATTAAAAATAAGTTGGTTGATGTAAATTAATTCTAAAATATATTTTCAAATGTGAAACAAAAAAAACGGTGAAATAAAAAAAATGACGTGTTTTTTCAAATCTTCAATACGGTATAGCGCTCAGTGGCTTTGCCATGCTTTGAATGTAGCTGCCTCTAGCACCATCTAGTGGCTTTACTTAGAAACTGCATGAGCCCTCTCTATAAATAGCTACCACTTTCTGCTTTGGATGGTCTCTTATTAAGGAGAACACATATGTCGCTCACGTCTCCTGTTTTTGTCACACAGGGAGAATGGCTCCTGCTCTTTAATTACATCCTAATGTTCCCAGAGGTCCTAAACGAGGCGGCACAGATCTCACTGACGTCCCCAGGCATCCGGCTCATAGCCAGCACCGAAGCGGTAAGAGCTCTCAGGGGGAAAGGTTCATTGTTTGCAGGTGAGGGGGAGGATCCCAAAATCCTGATACCTCTGTAGGTCATGTCCTCATTCTCCACTGAACTCTCACTGCAGACGTACCTGAGACAGGATAGCTTTGCATGTTTTTCACATATTACCTTAGAAAAAAAAAGACTTACAAAGGTAGCTAAAGTAATCAAGGATAAAATATTAAAAACTGAACCAACCATTTAAAGCAATATTAAACCCTAAAAAAACAAGAATGTAATATATTGCATCGTACCAATCATTAGATGTGGTGGCTGCATTCGTTTTCTTTTATTTATTTTTTTTTTAAGCTTTTCCCTCTCTGTTTTTCTCTGGTGATCTGGCTGGTAACACTATTCATGTATTAGAGCGCCCCTACTCCTGGATAAAGGCACACGGGGGGCACCTTTGGACATCAGCTTTGTCAGTCTGGTGGGAGTGCAGTGTTGGATATACTAGCAGATTTAGATACACTAACAAACTGAAGCCAAACGCCAGCGAGCTATAAAAATGCACTGATTACTGTAAAAATGCTAACACTAACAACTAAATGTAAGGCTAACACTAGGGGGACGATCAAGGGGTTAAATGTGTTCCCTCGTGTGTTCTAACTGAAGGGGGGATGGGATTCTCTAGGGGAGATGACAGATCGCTGTTCTTACTTTTAATGAACATACGATCAATCTTTTCTCCCCTCAGAGAACCCGGGATCTGTGTGTTTACACACACAGATCCCGGTTCTCGGTGTGTCACGAGCGATCGTGGGAGCCCGGCGGTCATCGCGCCCGCCGGGCACTTGCATCGGCTCCGGGGACGCACACGCCCCTAGTGGCCACAGGGCGAAGCGACGTAACATAACGTCATTTTGCCCAGCCGTGGCCATTCTGCCGCAGTAAAACTGAGGCGGCTGGTCGGCAAGTGGTTAGGCCAACCCATGGTTACCAAACCCAAAGGAATTTGTCGTGGGTGTCTGAAAGGATAGCTGTCAGCTTTTCATTTACCATAATATCATTCATACCATTTTTAACCACCTCAAAACTAAGTACAGGTGTCTTCCATGCCCTTGCTATAGTTAACTTTGGTTGCAGTAAAGAGATGTAGCGCTAGCTGACGCTCCGGGCGAAGCAATTCTGCAATCGGTTTGCAAAGAAGAGCTTCATAGGGGTCCCTTTTGAGATTGGTATGGAACATGTTGCGGAGAAGAGTGTAGACTCTGACCCATAATCTGCATACCTTCGGGCATGTCCACCAAATGTGCGCCATAGTGCCCTCCTGGGAACATCCTCGTAAAACAAAAAGGAGTGTAAGTAAACACCCCCCCCCCCCCCCCCCCTATCGTTTTCAGCCAAGGAAGCTGCCATCTTTGCCTCTGTTTAAAGTGGAGTTCCACCCTGAAATTATTTTTTTTTTTTTATCTGAATCTGAGGATTTTTTTTTTTTTTTATACTTACCCGAATCATCCTGTTGCTATGTAGTCCTCTTAATCTGCCACTTCCTGGTCTGCGGAGCTCCTCGTCACTTCCTCCCTCGCCTGTGCTCCTGGGAAATGATGTGTCATCATTTCCCAGGAGTCTGTGGGCAGTACTGTGAGAAAAAAATCGTGTTATTTCCTTACAGGAAATGACCCGATTTAAGGCGGATCACAGTGCAGAGATGTGTTTATCTATGTTGCCATAACAACGTGGGGCGGGACCTTCCTCCGTCGCTGCCCGTTGTTATGGCAACTTTAGAAACAATCGGCGCTATGCCGCCGGTGAATCGCGCATGAGCGAGATCGAGGGGTACCTAGGATGCACTTCTCCAAAGCTTATGCAGGAGACATCGATTGGGCTTTAAAAGTAATTTTCTAGATTAAAAAAAAATGTTGTTAACTTGTAAACAACAAATCTCAGAAAGAGGCTCGGTCCTTAAGTGGTTAAAACGCATTCTATACAAGATTTGCTCAGATGGGGGCGTACTTTTTGTTTCATTTTGAACTACCTTGTTGGATGTTTTGTCTTTTTTTTCCTTTTCACAGTTTTTATTTTAAATGATTATTCTTTGTGTTTGACCCCCCCCACCACCACTACTTCAGTGTTTTCTGGGTAATTCATCAAGATCATGTATCTAATCAGGAGTTCTAACTTCACTTTTGACTGTATACACAACCCAGGTTGGTGACTCCTCTAATACTGAAGCCCAGAGGGTCAGTATAACAGCACAGTCACTTGTTTCAACCAGGGGCAAGTGTGACAACGTATAAGCACAATTGAAAGATAGTTGTCACCCCGTAACAGGAAGTGCCTGAACAAGGACCCTCATGGCAGGATCATTCTTTAATGAAAGTCACAGATTTGAAATATTGTAAACAATGTTTGAATTGACATTAACACGTAAAAGCTTCTATGATATTTTAGCAGTTTGGCTTACACCTGTTTTAAATTGGACCAGGTTTCTTCTTTAATATGAATATTTGTTTGATTCTAGATATGCAAATTCCTTGTCAATCTCAGTATGGACTTCAGCTGCTATTATAACAGAGTGCATGTCCTGGGGGTAAGTGGCGCTCGATAAGTGAATCTCTTCAAGGATATCTAAACCCGAAAACAAAAATCAAATGTAATGCAGCTTACCATTTATTAGATGTGGTTGGCTGTATTTGTTTTATGCTTTTTAGGCTAAGAATATTTTCAGCAAGTACAGAAAATAGCAAAGGGAGAGCGGACGGGGACTCCAAAATTCTGTGTACCAATGATCTAATCCCCCACTGAGCAGCTATTTAAAAAATAAAAACTTCTTTGGGTTCTGTATGTTCAGTGAGGGCCGGGGGGACAGAAAGCGGACTATTTAACCCCTTATGGGTTTAGGCGGATTAATCTGCAGCAGCGCTCCACACAGTTACATTGAAGGTCGGCCTCTTCTATATCATTCACTATATCACTATGACTGGGGCCAGTCGGAAGCGCTTCTGCGGATTAATCCGCCTAAACCTGAAAGTGGTTAAATAGTCCCCTTTCTGTCCCTTGGCACTCACTGAACATGGGGGACCCAAAGGTTTATTTTTTATTTTTAAATAGCTGCACAGCGGAGGGATTAGCTCATTGGTACACAGAATTTTGGAGTTCCCGCCCGCTCTACCTCTGGCCCCCTCACTGAGTTACTCCTAACCCCAATTGCCCAGGAGGAAGGGACAGGACCAAATGTATCAGCAGTGCTCAGCTGGTCCCAGGCCCCCAGCACCAGAGGATTCACCTGCATGAGAAGATGCATCCCAACAATCCCAGCCCTCAACCCCTATCCTACCCCACCCTCAACTACCCTCCCCTCACTTACCCCCCTACCCCCCCCCCCTTTGCCCGCACCTACCCCCTACTCCCCCCCCCCCCCACACACACACACACACACCCTGTCCTCACGTGCCCCTTTACCCCCACCCTGCCCTTCACCAACTCCCTAATCCCCCACCACCTCCCAAACCACCCCTCTTCCTAGGCAATAGGTATCAGTGAGTACTTTAAAAAAAAAAAAAGGTATCGGTACTCCTACTTGGTATTACCAAAATAGTACCGGTGCATCCCTATAATGCAGCCACCACATCTAAGGACCAGGGAATTGCATTGTATTAAATGTTTGTCTATTGGGTTTAGATATGATTTAAATCTGTACTCTGGGAAAAGTTTTAAAAATCCACCTTCCAGTGATCCCCCCATGCTGCAATGGTTAAATGCTTATTTTTGTCTAGGGCAGTGGCCCTTTGCTTATCTTTATCCGACCCTTGAGGCACAATTCCTCCCCACTGACACCAACAATGGGGCAATAATGTGTCCACTGATACCAATGATGGGGCACTATTCCTCTCACTGATACCAATGATGGGGCACTATTCCTCTCACTGATACCAATGATGGGGCGCTATTCCTCCCTCTGATACCAACAATGGGGCACTATTCCTCACTGATACCAATGATGGGTGACTATTCCACCCACTGACACCAAAGATGGGGCACTATTCCCCCCACGGACAACAATGGGGCACTATTCTTCCCACTGACACCAACAATGGGGCACTATTCTTCCCACTGACACCAACAATGGGGCACTATTCTTCCCACTGACACCAACAATGGGGCACTATTCTTCCCACTGACACCAACAATGGGGCACTATTCCTCCCACTGACACCAACAATGAGGCACTATTCTTCTACTGACATCAACAATGGGGCACTATTCCTACCACTGATACCAACAATAGGGCACTCTCCCTACCTGTCCCTCAAAGCCTCTTCTTTTTGGCGTTCCATTCAGACGTAATGTGGTGCCGTCATGTACAATGCAGGACTAGCAGTCCTGCATTGTAAGTGAGGATGCCAAGGGCTCGCCCACCACCCAGGAGCGTCAGAGGGAAGAGGAGGGGGGTGGCTGCCAGAGGAGCGAGTAAAAATGCTTTTTAATGGTTCCCCTGGACAAAGACATGTACTGCAATAGTTCAGCTTTAAGTACCACTGTGATTTTTCTTCTTCTCCTCCACAAAATGATGCTGTGTTCTTGGGCTTCTGTTCCCCTTCCAGGAGCCGTTGCCTCACCTCTTTGGTTTGATGTTTGCTCGCCTGCAGCTGATGAACGCTATTAGAAGTCTGCTGCATTCCGCACTGTCTACATTCCATATACAACCTCCAGCCCAGATATGAGTGTTGTGGGCAAAAAACTCCATACCTGGCTTGGTAAAGACAACACTGAACAGGGGAGCTGCGGGGTTGTCTGAGCCGATGCAGAAAATGCACTATTACCTTGGACATTGACAGTACCCTGCGCTGGGTGTTCAGAGGATTTTGTGCACTGAGATATCAGAGTGGTGTGTCGAGGGAGACCAAAGAAGAGACTGGAAGAAGAAAGGAGCATTTATTGTGGATAACCAGAGGCAGAAGCATAGGCTGCCATTGCTTAAAGGAGAAGTTCACCTTTTGGAACATGTTACATGTTCTAGCTCCCTGTGATCATGAAAAAGCTTATAGCGGTGCTCAAAGCCAAGACTTGAGTGTCTCCCTGCCAGTATGCAGAAGAGCAGGCGTCTGGCTCACTAATCCAAGACTGTCATAGTATCGTGCATAGGACACCTCTCGGACCGACCCAGCGCTTGCAAAATGTGTGGCCTCAGCCATCACTGCTCAGGCCACACCCCCTGATACATTTCACCGCACCCATTGAGCCCCGACTAAGCCCTGATGGGTGGGGCAAAGCGCATCAGAGGCGCGGCCGGAGCAGCGCTGACTGAGGCCACATATTTTGCAAGCACCGGGTCGGTCTGAGCGGTGTCTTATGCACGATGTTCCAGCTCCTGCCACCAGTTATACCAATCTCCTTCAGTGTGACAGCAGGCAGGGCATCTTCTCCCTGCACAGTCTTTTTTTTTATTTTTATTTTTATTTTTTTGTCTTTATTAAGAAAATGTTTCATACATAATACACAAAACTTTATACATATTAAAATCTTCCATACATCATCTTATTTATAAACCCCCTTCTCCCCCCTTTTCCTTCCCTTCCCCCCCTCGCCCTATCACAATCTGTTATCCTCATTTCCTTTTCTACTTCTGTCTATTTCACGCATACCCTGCGCATATTTCTCTGATGTTTTGAAGACCCTCCATTTCTCCCAGTTGCTCTATAACTTTCCTCCCATCCCTGCTCTCCGCTGCATAGGTACTCCATGTTACAGAAATGGTCTACTCTTTGTAGACACTTTTTTATACTTGGTTTCCTTCTATACAACCATTTTTTTTTATTTTTTTTTTGGAATTTGTCCTTTTGCTGCATTGAGCAGGAACAGGGCCAACGTTTTCTTATATTGTTTTCTTGTTTTATTTGTCCCATGAAACAAACAATTCCAGGGGGTTTTGTGGAATCCTCTCCTCCGTTACCACCTCGATATATTCAAAAAATTTCCTGCCAGTAGTCTTTTATTTTTGGGCACTCCCAACCAGGGCTGGACTGGGGCAAAAATTTGGCCCTGGACTTCACCCAGACCAGCCCACTTTAATTTTGAAAACAAGCACAAAAACAGTATATAAAACTATACGTAATTCTGCAAAAAAAAACATAAGTAGCATAACATAAGGAGTCCTCACTAGCCTCTTTTATTATTTCACATATTCTCCTCTGTATTTTTCTCATCTTTCTCACATCACTGCGTGAAGTTGAGGGCAAGCTGTGCAGCCATTACTTTGTCACTGAAACTGGCCCACTGAGCCATCGGCCCACCGGGAAACTCCCTGTAGTCCCAATGGCCAGTACATGCCTGCTCCCAACATATGTTGTGTATCATTGTTCCTGTTTGTTTACAATTCCTCCAGCACTGAGAGGACTTGGGCCTCTTTCACACGGACGATCCATTGAGGTCCGCCTGTTCGTTTTTTAGGCGGACCTGAGCGGACGCTCCGTAGACCTCTATGGAGCGTCGGATGTCAGCGGTGACAAGTCTGGTGACATCCGACCCGCTCCGATCGGGTCGGATGTCGGTGTGACGGAGGAAAAACCTATTTTTCCATCCGTCTGATGATCAGATCGGGTGATGACGGACTCTACGTCCTCATCCGATCTCCCATAGGGGAGAGCGGCGCTCTGGCAGGTCCGTCCCTGCGCAGTGTGCAGAGACAGACCTCTCATCTTCCTGCTCAGCGGGGATCGACGGAGCGATCCCCCGCTGAGCAGATAGGGCTCCGTACACGTCCGCGGGAAAGAGCCCTTGCTTGCCTGAAATTTGTTAATTCTCTCTGGTGTCAAATGCCAATGTACCATACACTTATAATTTGCCTCTATCGTGGTTATGTCAGATCCATAATTGTGTACAGCTCCTATCCTATATTTGTGTTTCGTCTAATTTTATGCCGAAGTCTTGTTCCCATTTTTCTATAAAAGGTAGAGTCCCATGTCCTTCTACTTCGGTTAGTATTTCATATGTTTGAGATATTCCATGTTTTAGAGCCGTTTTTATATCGCAAAGCTTTTCAATTGCAGTGTTAACGTTTTCTCATCTCTAATTGGTTGAGGGATTGTGCATACTAAATGTTTTATTTGCAAATATTCCCATTCATTGACCTGGTGCCACCCCGCGAGTCATTATTAAGACCCCTTTCACACTGGGGCATTTTTCAGGCGCTTTAGCGTTAAAAAAAAAGCGCGTGTGAAACGCTTGAAAGAAGCCTCATCTGCAATCTCAATGTGAAAGCCCAAGTGCTTTAAGAGCCCTTTCACAATGTCAGTGCCCGAAAAACGCTCATAAAGCGCCGCTTAAACTAGCAGCGCTTTACCAGTGTTTTTAACCCCTGCCAGTGGCCAAATAAAGGGTTAAAAACGCCCACAAAACGCTTTTCAGGCGTTTTGCAGGTGCTTCCCATTGATTTCAATGGGAAGGGGCGCTTTAGGAGCGGTGTATTCACCGCTCCAAAAGCGCTGCAAAGAAGCTGCTTGCAGGACTTTTTTTTTGACGCGCAGCACCTCAGTGTGAAGGCACTCGGGGTTTTACATTGGGATTGCAGTTGCGGCTTCTTTCAGGCGCTTTTTTTAAAGCTAAAGAGCCTGTAAAACGCCCCAGTGTGAAAGGGATCTCAGTGTGAAAGCACTCGGGCTTTTACATTGGGATTGCAGATGCGGCTTCTTTCAAGCGCTTTTTTTAACGCTAAAGCGCCTGAAAAACATCCCAGTGTGAAAGGTGTCTAAATTTAGCTTTGTCCTAATTTTGCCTTGCATAATAATGTACTTTTAATTATGCAGTTCCCATTCGATTTCCCAACCGTGTCCCATTCCCTGGGGTATCAAAATTTGTGCCCATTAATGTCACTACTTGGCTGCACAGCGGGATGGTGTTTGGAGGACGTGGGAGGCCAGTCTCCCTCACTGTAACCGTCACACACTATTCATGCGCCTATGCCCCTACACAAAGTGGTAATTGGCTGGTATGCTCAGGGGGGGGATACTTCCCGCTGCAATCCGCTCACGGATCGGTCCGGTCTGGTCTCCTCTCCCGCCACTGGAAAAAGGACCCCGCAGCTCAGACACTCAAACACTCCTCCCTGCACAGTCTTCTAGCCACTGTCACTTTTTGAAAAGAGCAGGGCGGTGCGGGGCTCCACCCACACGGCTGCATCATTGATGAATGAATGAACTACAAGTACCGTCAGCCACTGCGGCTGCTGACTTGTAGTTCTGAATGACCTTCAAGGGCACTGATGAATTCTCCTGTAGTTCATTCACAAGCCCTGCAGCTTTTAACAGACAAGCCAATATAAAGGTACGGGTAGAAAAGTGCAGGGCTTGTCTGCAGAAGCCTGACATTGCACCTCTGATCAGGAGTGCAATGCTTTCCAGGCTCCTGCAGGGAAAAATTGTAAATGCGCATTTTTTTTTCCTCTGCTAAAATATGTGAAATTATTATAATTTTTTTTTTTTTCAGGAAAGGTGAGCTTATCCTTTTATTGTTTTTTGCCCCACATATTCAATACTTTTTGGGTCACTGACCTGGAATGAGTGTGCTGCGTGCATATTAGAGCTGCACATTTAATCGCTAAAAAATCGTGATCTCGATTCAACCCCCCTGACGATCTCTATTGCAGTGTTTGCTTTCATATTATAAGTGGAGAGACTTATCTGCTCACTCAGCTGTCAAAAGAAAACATCAGGGCAGTCTGCCAAGTTTTTTTTTTGTTGTTGTTAATGGCAACCGGTTTGGTATTGAACATGTGCCAACTTTACTTTAATTAATTAATAATATATAACAAAAAATGTTTTTTAAAAAGTTACAAAACTGAGGATCATTGTAGATTCTGCAGACCTAGATTCTTCTTCTTTTTGGTTTCATTGAATTTATTAATTGTTGCCGTTTTGTCTAAACGGTTTTACAAATTATTTTCTGTTTTGAAGAAACGTCCCCATATCCAATCAAGCAACCATTCCGGGAAGTTGTGAAATTCCTTACATATTGCCTTGTCCTCATTGAGGTTATTTCCTTCAGCTTATCTTTTAACTCCTCCATTTCGCTCTTCAATCCCTCTCGCTCCTTCCTTGCTACCTCAGTCTTAAGGTTTATTTTAAACAAAATAATACTCATAACAACCAATCACCGCAATGACTAAGAAAACACATTTAGATGATGTGTGTGGCTGTGGTTTTTAGGCGTTTATAACATTATAGGGAGTTTTTTTAATGGAAAAAAAAAACGCCCAAAAAGTGCAAGAACGCTAATGTAAAAAACGTAGCTAAAAGGTCCTGTGTGCATGTACCCTTAAAGTGGTTGTAAACCCTTACAAACCACTTTGACCTACAGGTAAGCCTAGATTAAGGCTTACCTGTAGGTCCAAGAAATATCTCCTAAACCGCACGAGTATGCCGCTGCTAACGTCGATATGCCGTTAGTGGCGGCTCCCGTGCGCATGCGCGGGAGTGACGTCATCGCTACTCTGGCGCTGTGAGTGGCTGGAGCATCGATACCCAGAAGAAGATGGACGCTCCGTGCTACAGGGGACAGCAGCTCCTGTGTCAGGTAAGTGACACATAATGGGCTACTATGCGATGCATAGTAGCCCATTATGTGTCACTTACCTGACACAGGAGCCACTATGCTTTACCTTTGCAGGGAGACAAAGAGGAAGTAAACCCATCAGGGTTTACTTCCTCTTTAAACTGACCTGAAATATGTTCAGCCTATCAGTTCATGAGGATCAGGCTGTGTTTTGGAGGTAAAAAGCACACAGCACCCCATGTCCCTTGGGGCACTGATCCCAATCTCTGTGCTTCTTGGCTAGTGAAGCTTCGGAATGACCACCTTTTGTGTGTCAGTCATAGATTCACCTTATTTCCAGTGTGAGCATGCATTCTTTTAATTTGGAAGTTCTTATTTATGAAAATGTTTTGTTATTTTTGTCATTAAAGTTTTAACAATAAAAATAATTTGTATAAGGAAATAATTGTCCTCATTTTATAAAGTGTGTCCTTCCTATACAATTTCAGGAAATGTCAAACTACAAGGGAGGAGAGTGCGATACTCATGTTACCTAAATAGTTTTTATTATGTATTTTGTTCTGATTTGCCCATAAGGACAAGCAATGGCAGCAGGACTGCAGAGTCTGACGGGTCCCCCTCCCTCTGTAGTCCTCTTGCCATTTCTTGTCTTGGGAAGGTGGTCACGGCTAAAAAGTTGCAGCTAATCGGCCGTCTCCTATATAGCTGTTGTCGGATTGCCACAGCAGGAGGGATGGGGGCTTCATACCTAAGATTAGAAAGCATTTACGGTTTAAAACATGGGATAAAGTACTGCATGCACTTCCTCCCATAGGGGGGCAGAACTGGTCATTAATAATTATAATGATAGATCCTTTTTAAAGCCTATTTCCAGCTTTCTATCACTTTAACCACTTGCCACGCGCCCACTGTCAAATGACGGAGGAGCTACGTGGCTCTCGTCCTGGGAGGATGTCATATGACCGCGCCCCAGAGCGACCACTCTCGTGCGCCCGCACCCTGTTCCTAGGACATGGCCCGATCTCTGTAAAAAGCCGATGACACGGCTCTTTTAACCATGTGATCGGCTGTGTAAATGCGGAAGTGACGCTAATCGGCTCTTTGACAGAGTGTGTGGGGAGGAGAGCCGATCGGCGGCATTCCCTCGAAGGGAAGACCTGGGCAGGTAATCAGTGCCCCGATTACAGTAAAGCCCCAGCAGTGCCCATCAGTGACACCAATCAGTACACATCAGTGCCCATTAGTGATGCCAGTCAGTGCTGCCTTTCAGTGCCTGCTCATCAGTGCTGCCTATCCATGCCACCTATCAGTGCGGCATATTAGTGCCTCCTCACCAGTGTGCCTGCCGCCTCATCAGCACACATCAATGAAGAAGAAAAATGCTAAGTTACAAAATTTACTGACGGAAACAAAGAAAACTTTTATTTTATTTTTTTGATCTTTTTTCCTTTTTCCTTTTTTTTTATATATATATATAAAACCCAGCAGTGGTTAAATACCACCAAAAGAAAGCTCTATTTATGTGAAGAAAATGATTAAAAATTCATTTTTTGTGCAGTGTTGCATTACTGCGCAATTGTCATTCAAAATGAAAGAAAACTACAGTTAGGCTTTAACCACTTGCCTACCAGGCACTTGCACCCCCTTCCTGCCCAGGCCATTTTTCAGCTTTCAGCGCTGTCACACTTTGAATGACAATTGCGCAGTCATGCTACACTGTACCCAAACAAATTTTTTAATCATTTTTTTCACACAAATAGAGCTTTCTTTTGGTGGTATTTAATCACTGCTGGGTTTTTTAGTTTTTAGTAAAAAAAAAAAAAAAGACCAAAACTTTTGGAAAAAAAATTAAGTTTTTAAACTTTTTTTTCTGTCAGTAAATTTTGCAACTAAGTCATTTTTTGCCTTCACTGATGTGCGCTGATGAGGCGGCACTGATAGGCTGAACTGGTTGGCATTGATGAAGCGGCACTGATGAGGAGGCTGCCACACTTATGGGCACTGGTAAGTGGCACTGATATATGACATTGATAGGCGGCACTGATGGACACTGATAGGCGGCACTGGTGGGCACGGATAGGTATTATGGATAGGCCGTACAGATGGGCAGCACTTGGCATTGATGGACAGCAGTGATGGGCAGCACTGATATGCCACACTGACTGGCATGGCTAAAGGCCACTGATTTGTGGCACTTGTGGGCAGTGATGGGCACTGATCGCTGTCACTGGTGGGCACTGATCGCCGGCATTGGTGGGCACTGCTTTGTGACACTTTTTTGCACTATTGTAATCAGGGCACTGATGATCAGTGTCCTAATTACATCCCTAGATGTCTCCCTGTGAGGAGATGCCGCTGATCGGCTCTCCTCTCCTCACACTCTGTCAGTGTGAGCTGAGGAGAGCCGATTACCGGCATCTCTTTGTTTACATGTGACCGGCTGTGATTGGACACAGCCGATCACATGGTTAAAGAGCCGCAGATTGGGGTCGCGATGTGTCGTAGCATCATGGCGCGCCGCGAGCGAGCAGCAGCTCTGGGCCGCCGTCATATGACAGTGGGCGGGTGGCAATAGGTTAAAGTGATTGTATTTTTTTTCTTTAACCACTTGCTGCCCGCCATATAGCAAAATGACGGCAGAAAAGTGGTTTTAATATCCTGATCGGACATCATATTACGTGATCAGGATATTAAGCCGCTGCGTTCCCCCGGGGGGCGCGCTTTGTGGCGATCGTTGTTGTGGGGTGTCAGTCTGACACTCCGCAACTATGATCTCGGTAAAGAGTCTCCAACGGAGTCTCTTTACCATGTGATCAGCCGTGTCCAATCACGGCTGATCACAGTGTATATAGTAAGAGCCGATGATCGGCTTTTCCTCACTTGCGTCTGTCAGACGCGAGTAGAGGAGAGCCGATCGGCTGCTCCTCTGACAGGGGGGGTCTGTGCTGATCGATTATCAGCACAGCCCCCCCCCCCCCCCCGAGGATGCCCACACTGGACCACCAGGGATGCCCAGAACCAGGTATGCCACGCTAGACCACCAGGGATGCCAGTCAGTGCCCACAATGGATGCCAATCAGTGCCCACAATGGATGCCAATCAGTGCCCACAATCGGCATCACTGATTGGCATGCATTGTTTGGCACTGATTGGCATCCATCAGTACAATATAATACAATGCCGCATATCAGTGCCCATCCGTGCCGCCTATCAGTGCCCATCCGTGCTCATTCATGCCCATCTGTACCGTCTATCCATGCCAATCCGTGCCAGCTATCAGTGCCAAATTGTGCTACCTATCAGTGCCCATCTGTGTCGCCTATCATTGCCCATCATTGCCGCCTATCAGTGCCCATCAATGCCACTTCATCAGTGCCACTTCATTGGTGCCACCTCATCAGTGCCACCTTAGTGCCCGTCAGTGCAGCCCCATCAGTGAAGGAGAAAACTTACTTATTTACAAAGTTTTTATACTGAAACAAAAAGAACATATTTTTCAAAATTTTCGATCTTTTTTGTTTTATTTGTTTAGCAAAAACTAAAAACCGTAGAGATGATCAAATACCACCAAAAGAAAGCTCTATTTGTGGGAAAAAAATTATAAAAATTTCCTTTGGGTACAGTGTAGCATGACTGCGCAATTGTCATTCAAAATGCGACAGCGCTGAAAGAAATTGGTCTGGGCAGGAAGGTGTTTAAGTGCCTGGTATTGAAGTGGTTAAATAATAAACATATTATACTTACCTGCTCTGTGTGATGTCTTTGCACAGAGCAGCCCCATTCCTCCTCTTCTGGGGTTCCCTGCTGGCGCTCCTGGCTCCTCCTGCCTTCTGTGTACCCCCCAGCAAACTGCTTGCTGGGGTGTACTCGTGCAGGCTCACTCCCAAGCAGAGCTGCTGATGAGGCAGTACAGCCAGTCCTGTGGAACCGGGCCCGACCCTATCAGCTCAACAGGGGGGGCCCGGCACCTTTTTAAAGTTTATTTCTGCAAAATAAAAAACAGGGCTTTCTAAAGCACGTTAGGAGCAGAAATCTCAGTACGATCAGATGCTTTGGAGTCTAGGAGAGATAAGGGGTCTAATAGACTGCAGATCTCTCCATAAAGAGGACCTGTCATGCTATTACATATTCAAAGCTGGGCCAGGGTGGGGTCAAAGGGGGCCCCAAATGGTAGGCTGCATGGGGCCCCATGATTTCTAACAGCAGCCCTGCTCCTGAGCCCCTCTGCATCGATAGACAAGGACAGCGGGGCTCTGCTAGCTTGTCATAGGATGTGATTGACAGCAGCAGGAGCCTATGGCTCCCACTGCTATCAATCTGCCCTGCTGTGAATAGGGAGATAGCGGAGAGAGCTTCTGATTTTGTGAACAACACTGAATCACAATTAGGCCTGGGCAAGTATAAGGGGGTCCTAGTAGATGATAGGCTCAGCAATGGTAAGCTGCTGCTAACAAATCAAACAGGCATGCATTAAAAAGGGGATTAACTGAAGAGATAAAGCGATACTTCTCCCACTCTACAAGACTCTGGTCCGGCCGCACCTGGAGTATACTGTCCAGTTCTGGGCACCAGTCCTCAGGAAAGATGTACTGGAAATGGAGCGACTACAAAGAAGGGCAACAAAGCTAATAAAGGGTCTGGAGGATATTAGTTATGAGGAAAGGTTGGGAGCACTGAACTTATTCTCTCTGGAGAAGAGACGCTTCAGAGGGGATATGATTTCAATTTACAAATACTGTACTGGTGACCCCACAATAGGGATAAACCGTTTCCGCGGAAGGGAGTTTAATAAGCCACATGGCCACTCATTAAGATTGGAAGAAAAGAGGTTTAACCTTAAACTACGTAGAGGGTTCTTTACTGTAAGAGCGGCAAGGATGTGGAATTCCCCTCCACAGGCGGTGGTCACATAGGGGGGCATCGTTAGTTTCAATAAACTATTAGATAAGCACCTGAACGACCGCTACATACAGGGATATACAATGTAATACTGACCTATAATCACACACATAGGTTGGACTGTGGTGGTGACTTTTTTCAACCTCACCTCCTGGGGGATCCATGACACAGAAGATTTTTTTTACCTTGGGGCTGCTTTCACACTGAAAGTGCCGGCTGTTAGCGGTAAAGAGCCGCTCATTTTAGCTGCATTTTTGGGACACTTTTTCGGCCGCTAGCGGGGAGCTTTTAACCCCAGAGAAGGGGTTAAAACTCCCGCCTTGCGGTGCTTCCGAAGCGCATTTTAGCTGCTTCAGAAGCACTTGCCCATTCATTGCAATAGGCAGGGGGCATTTTTAGGAGAACTGTATACAGCGCTCCTAAACCGCCCCAAAGATGCTGCTTTGCAGGACTTTTTCTAACATCCCGCAAGCGCGTCGCCCCAGTGTGAAAGCTCCCATTGCAATGAATGAGAGGCAGTTTTCAGGCGCTTTACAGGAGCGCTAAAATGCCTGAAAACTGCCCCAGTGTGAAAAGGGGTCTAATGCAGAAAATGCATTAACCTAAAAAAACAAAAACAAAGGCTTTAGAACCACTTTAAAGTCTCAACAAGAAGGGTTCCCGAATCCTCCAGAGACGGAGGAAGCCTGGCAGGCATTATGTGAGCCGGTGTCTTGTCATATAAGGTCCCCCATCCGATAGTGTCCGCTGTGTAATGCGCATGCGCAGTACACAGCAACACTGATTCCGAAAATTGCAGAGGATGAACGGCGCCTGCACCGTGAGTCCAGGTTCCATCCCCACTATCCAAGTGGACATAGAGTAGGAATATAAAAGAGCCGAGCGCAGCGTGGCGAGCTAAGCTCGCCCGCGAGGGGCCCTCTAATATTCACAACTCTATGTCCGCTTGGATGGTGGGGCTACCACCTCCACTCACGACGCAGGCGCCGTTCAACTTCGGAGATTTTCCGAAGCTTCGTCTGCTCCGTACTGCGCATGCGCAGGACGTGGCGGACGCTATATGATGGCCGGACACTATATGGCACAACACCGGCCCCGCTGAGCCCTTCTAAATCATCCCTGCTCTGCAAACTTGGGTGAATATCATTTTATTGGAGCTGCCTCATCAGCACATAGACGGTTTTCTGCCGCTGGAGCCAGTGCTGGGGGCTCAGGTGCTGAGGAAGCTCAAAGAAAGAGAAACTAAAGTTGCGGCTGAAGCTGAGCTCGGTCACCGCCGGGACCGGGGGCAGTTTGATGCTGTGGAACTTGTTGGCGGTCCTTCTCTTGGTGACGCCGGTCCTTGCCTTCTGCTTGGCTCTGTTGTGAGGTTTTTCTTTCGGGAGGTGTTCCTCGGGAGCCTGCGGCCCCCAGCTGACCTTGTTCACGGCATTTTTCGGAGCTCTCTGGCCGTGCCGCTGCTCAGCCGTGTTGTCGAGGGGTGTTGGCGGAGACGGGAGGATTTGCATTAGAGCGGTGAGGGAGCTCTCGGAGGGCGAGGCTTTCACCCACGGTGTCATGTCGCCGGAGGCAGTCGGCTCAGGTTTGAGCTTTCCTCTCTTCTGTGATTTCTTCTCCGGGTGAGAGAAGTCCGCGCTCTTGTTGGCGATTCCGGTTTTTGGAGCTGGAAAAAAATAAATAAATGAATATTTACCGCAGCGAAAGGTGCTGACATTTTAAGCAGAAACAGTAGTAATCGTGCATGAATATAGAAGATATTTTGTACTACAACGAAAGGTGGACACACACCACTAGATGCAAGGTAAAGCTCTATCATCCAAAGAAGAAGTCATATTATTATTATTATTATTCAGGATTTATATAGCGCCAGCAATTTACGCAGTGCTTTACAATATAAAAAGGAGACAATACAGTTACAATATAATAAAATACAAGAGTATTAAGAGGGCCCTGCTCAGAAGAGCTTACAATCTAATATCTGAACATGGTCCAGGAAACACCGCCATCTTCCCTGGGCCAAAGCTCATTTAACCACTTCAGCCCCGGAACGTCCCTCCCCCCCCCAGGGCTGGACTGGGAAAGAAATTTGGCCCTGGACTTCATCCAGACCGGCCCACTTACATTTTGAGTGTCCCATCAGCACCCCCTTACATCAGAGTGTCCCATCAGCGCCCCCTTACGTCAGAGTGTCCCATCAGCGCCCCCTTACATCAGAGTATCCCATCAGCACCCCCTTACATCAGAGTGTCTCATCAGCGCCCCCTTACATCAGAGTGTCCCATCAGAGTGTCCCATCAGCGCCCCCTTACATCAGAGTGTCCCATCAGCGCCCCCTTACGTCAGAGTGTCCCATCAGCGCCCCCTTACATCAGAGTGTCCAATCAGCGCCCCCTTACATCAGAGTGTCCCATCACCAGCCCCCTTACATCAGAGTGTCTTATTAGCAGCCCCCTTACATCAGAGTGTCACATCACCAGCCCCCTTGCATCAGAGTGGCCCACTGAGCCATCGGCCCACCGGGAAACTCCCTGTAGTCCCAATGGCCAGTACATGCCTGTCCCCCCCCCCCCCCCCTTCATGACCAGGCCATTTTTTGCAATACGGCACTACATTACTTTAACTGAAAATTGCCCGGTCGTGTGATGCTGTACCCATAAAAAAATAAAAAAAAATGTATGTTCTTTTTTTCTCAACAAATAGAGCCTTCTTTTGGTGCTATTTGATCACCTCTGCGTTTTTTTATTTTTTTATTTTGCGCTATAAATAAAAAAAAGACAATGTTGAAAAAAATATATATTTTTTTACTTTATGCTATAAAACATACCCAGTAACAAAATGTAAAAAATCTATTTTTTTTCCATCAATTTAGGCCAATATTTATTCTGCTACATATTTTTGGTTAAAAAAAAAAATCCCAATAGTATATTGGTTGGTTTGCACAAAAGTTATAGCGTCTAAAAACAATGGGATAGATTTATGGATTTTTTTTTTTTCACTAGTAATGGCAGCGATCATCAATTTTTAGCGGGAATGCGACGGACAAATCGGATGCCTAACCAACACTCTTGACACTTTATGGGAACCAGTGATCGGTGCTAAAAAAATATGCACTGTCACTGTACTAATGCCACTGGCAGGGAAAGGGTTAACATCAGGGGTGAGCAAAAAGTTAAATGTGTTACTAACTGTTGGGAGGTGCTTTGCGACTGGGGGAAGGTAAAGCTCTGTGCTCCTGCTTAGCAGAAACACTGGATCAGTACATTCCCCTCTCACAGAACGGCAGTCTGCCTTGTTTACATCGGCAGAACGCCGTTCTGCCTGTCTCCCGAACGACTGGCGGGCCCCCGGAAGACATTGTGTCCGCCGGACCCGCTGATTGGCTTCCGCTGTGTCCAATCACAGCGGGAGCGGGTCACCGGCGGAGCGTGCGCCCCAGACCCCGAAGTGTCAGAGTGATCATCAATTTTTTGTGGGACTGCGACATTGCGACAGACGAATCGGACACCTAACTGACACTCTTGATACTTTATGGGAACCAGTGAGACCAATACAGTGATCAGTGCTAAAAAAAAAAAAAAATTCACTGTCACTGTACTAATGACACTGGCTGGGAAGGGGTTAACATCAGGGGCGATCAAAGGGTTAAATGTGCTCCTAGGGAGTGCTTTCTAACTGGGTGGGGGAAGGCAGAGATCCGTGTTTCTGCTACATCTTCTCCTCTCACAGAACGGCGGTCTGCCTTGTTTACATAACCAGAACGGCCTTCTGTCTCTCCTGAGAACGATCGACAGGTCCCGGCGGATATCGGGTCCGCTGATTGGCTCCCGCTGTGTTCAATCACAGTGAAAGCGAGTCGCCAGCGGCACGCGCCCCAGTCCCAGTGCATGACATCACATACAGGTACTGCCGCAGTGGGGTGGTCCGTAAGTGGTTAAAATGGTCTGTTGCAAAGTTGAAAACTGTTTTGTGGTCAGACGTATTGAAATTCAACGTTCTTTTTGGCAACCATGAGCGCCGCGTCCTCCGGACTGAAGAGGAGAGGGACCTTTCCGGCTTGTTATAAGCTCTAGGCATTATTGAGTATGGAATGGGCAGCTTGTATATCTGGAAAGTCATCATCAATGCTGAATGATAGATCCAGGTTTTAGAGCAGTTTATACTCCCATCCAGACAACGTCTTTTTCAGGGAAGGCCTTGAATATTTCAGGAGGACAGCAATGGCCGCCTTCATATATCTGCCATGACAGGTTTGCTTTACTATGAGATCCCTTTAGCTGCCTATATTTGACCTCTACAAATACAGTCCAGTGAGAACACAAACATCGAAGAGTCCAAGGTTTTTAATATTAAAATCGATGCATAAGAGGAAAACCAATGCGATTCGAAGCCAAAAACACTCCCCCTTTATCAGGGCATAGGAATTTTGACTGTGATTAAACAGACTCAGGTAATCAGATACCGAATAGATCTGCACCGATGACTTACTTCTTGGAACAGTTTCAGGAGGGAAGGATAAGGCAGCATTAAAGAATGCAAGCCAGTAAATCACGTTGTCGAGCTATTTTGTTTCTGCTTACCAGAGTCCACTTAAAGCGGAGTTCCACCCACTTTTACAACTTGGTCTTATACCGGCCATACACGGTTCGAACTTCGAAAGAATTTTCTTTTTGAAACTCGTATCGAAGAATTTTCGTACGAATTTTGCACCATTAGTGGGCTGCAGCAACAGCTGATTTTCGTGCGGCCATCGAATTTGAGGAATCAGACTTGTTGAAAATTTTTTGAAAAACAAACGATTTTCTAATCAATGATGGGAGAATCGTGCGAGAAATGTAATAAGAAAAAAAATGCGCATGTGCAAGAAAAGAAAATATACGGAGAGAAAAGAAGATTCCCGGCCACAAAAATTCTTTTTTGTAGCAAGGTGAAATTGAAGGCTTGGTCAGCCGAATTTCGAAAATCAATGGTGGCATCATCGGATCACAAAAAAAAAAAAACTTCTGATTTTGAAAAGAAAATTTGTTCAAAATTCGACCGTGTATGGCCTGCTTTAAAGGAAAGACCACCCTTCCACCCCTCGTTTTTGGATAACTATTTTTTTTTTCTTATCTTTTCTGAAGTACCTTGTGTACTTCCATCCTAGCTCAGCTGCGGCCCATGGCGTCATTTCCTCCTTTTCCACCGCTACCTTCTGGGACCTGTGTGTGTCCCAGAAGATGAAGAGGCCAATCAGAAAGCATCACACCACTGGCGCATGTGCAGTAGGAAACCAGCTGTGAAGCCTGAAGGCTCCACTACCAGTTTCCCTTGGTTACAATGGCTGCGCCTGCACTGGATCCGATGGACGGATCGGCCTCGGGGCGGCCGACATTGTGGGTTCCCTGGACAGGTAAGTGTCCTTATTAAAAGTCAGCAGCTACAGTGTTTGTAGCTGCTGACTTTTAAAGAAAAAACGCTTTAAAGGGGCGTTCTGGCCAATACATTATTTTTTTTTTAAAGTCAGCAGCAAACACTGTAGCTGCTGACTTTTAATAAGGACACTTACCTGTCCAGCGATCCCGTGATATCGGCTGCCCCAAGGCCGATCCATCCATTGGATCGGCTGCCGGGAGCCTCCATCTTAACGAAGGGAAACGGGCAGTGGAGCCTTGCAGCTTCATTGCCCGTTTTCTACTGCGCATGTGCGAGTCGTGCAGCGCTTTTTGAATGGCCCCCGTTGTTTTCTGGGACACACACATGTCCCAGAAGGCAACGGGGCCGCTCACCGAAGAGGAGGAAGCGCCGTGGAATAGGAAGAGGCAGATTAGGAAGACTGCCTAGCAACAGCGGTTTCAGGTAAGTGAAAAACATTTTTTTTAAGATTATTAATGCATATTTTTTTTTTTTTTTTTTTTTGGGTGGCCCTCCACTTTAAGCACAGTCAAGATGCCTAAACCCCGACTGGGATGTCAT
Source organism: Lithobates pipiens (assembly GCF_037356315.1). NCBI lineage: Eukaryota > Metazoa > Chordata > Amphibia > Anura > Ranidae > Lithobates > Lithobates pipiens. Next base: position 56,604,709 of record NW_027507785.1, read on the forward strand.
TAAAGTTCATCTGTTTTTTAAGCGGAGTCCCCATTTTGTGGAGTGCTGCTGTACCGTGCCCACTGTGCCCATTGACCATTTCAGTGACCATTCTAAAATTCGAACCCAGGGGTTAGTTGTAGTTTTTGGTATATTTGATCAGTGTAAGTGAATTACAAGTGAGCCTGAACACCTTATGTGAACTCGGGCCGCGGCAGACGGTGTTTGTTCAATGGACTCATTGGGGTCTCTGATTTGATACGAGCAGATTAACCTGGCATCAGGTGGCACTGGCTTTCCTTTGTTGTGCACCGGCGTTGGGTGTTGCCTATTCACCTGTAATCAAAGAGCAGACGCAGGTAACGCCCGTGACATGTAATCCAAGGACCCCTGAGCAGCACCACGAGGTGAGGTAAGAGTAAGTGACAAGGGCGTGCGCGTGCCAAGTTCTACGAAAAAACAAAGCTTTGTAATTCAACGGACCTTTTCATCGCCTCCCCTTAACGTTCGCGGCTGTTGGCACTTCCAAAGCTTTCTACACATGGCAGGTGGGAGATTAGAATCCCTGGCACAGGCTCAAGAACCTACACATTGTCAGGGCATCTGGAACAACGCTTCAGAGGGCGGTGCCCCACTTGCCTCTCAAAGCGGCGCGTCGCCATGGTTCACTGGAGACGGTAAGACGCAGCAGACATCTGCACTCGGGTCACGCCATCTCCCTGCGGACGTATCACATAGACGGGCGGTGGGAGAAGAGACGGCCGGAAAGGCCCAGATGTTGCCAACGCCATGCCATACCTGCTGCCTGAGTCGCTCCTCTTCTGATTAACGGCAGAGTTGGTTGCGCTTCTCTTTGAGGTTGGCTGATTGGATCTTGGGAATTCCTGGTACTGGTGTCTACCTGAAACAAAACGATTAAATGAATAAAGTCATAAGAGTTCTATTTTCAGATAAGCTTCGAAAAAAAGTGGGAAATACCCAAAATTTCAACTTTTGAAGGGGCCACAGGTGTCAGTAAAACTTAAATCTGATCTCCACGTTGATACAATGGGTATAGAAAATAATCACCCCCCTTTAAAATAATCACATTTTGTTGCTTTGCAGCCTGAAATTAAGACAGACACAGTTTTTGTTTTATCCAGCATTATTTACTCAGTGCAACTTATAACATTCAAGGGAAGGATATAACACCAACATGTCGGGGGGAAAAAAATTAAAAAACTCAATCACTGAGTTGGAAAAAAGATCACCCCCCCCCCCCTTATGTTAGTATTTTGTTGTTCCACCTTTTGCTTTAATTCCAGCCTTTTTTAGTCTGTTGGGATTTGTCTCTAATAAACTTTGCACATCTAGACTTTGCAATATTTGCCCGCTCTTCTTTGCAGAATTGCTCAAGTTCAGTTAAATTTAAAAGGTGACCGTTTTGCTGTACACACCCGGTGCCAGGACGCTGGGAACCGATAAACGTGAGTGTAATCTCCTACTCGTTTTTACCCATTAAACTTATTATATACAATGTAATACTGACATATAATCACACATATAGGTTGGACTTGATAGACTTGTGTCTTTTTTCAACCCCACCTCCTATGTAACTTACAAACAATTTTACGCTATGAGGTTCTTCCTCTGTTATTTCTCTCTGTCCATGTGAGGTCTATCCAGTGCATGAGGTGCCAACTACGCATTTATCTAGGGGTCTCCCCACATGCCTAAGCGACCATACTAGAGATAGTTGGGCAACATCTAAGCTGGGAGTCCCGTCCATTGTGGGCGCATGTGCGCTGCCTCCCATATCCACCACCGCCACCCTCCCTATCCATGCGCCTGGCCCCTTTCAGGACGCCGGGTGCATGAATTCTTATGGCGGGGGTGTTTTATTTTGAAACACCTGATTTAGAGCCAGAGGCTCTAATAGGCTTCAAAATAGGGTGGGCTCGGGGCGCAGAACAATGCATCTGGAGCCCACCCAGGTGTGTTGCATCATTGAATAAATATTCGCTGTTGCAAAACTGATCATCCTCCCGACCAGTCGGGAAGCGGCTCTGATACCCATCACCCGACTGGCTGAAAGGACAGGCGATCCTATTGAACGCCTAGGAGGAGGGGAGGAGACACAAAAGTCACGGCACGATGCCCACCGCAGCCTGATGTCCGCTGATGCCCTGATTCCAGCCGCTGCCCGATGTGCCCGCTGCCTAGATAGGGTAAGTGCTGGTGGACCGGCAGACAGCGAGGAGGGGGGGTGGTTGTTTGCCACCCCCCCCCAAACAAAAGACCACCAGCCGCTACTGCATCTAAGGGTGATTGTAAATCCATGTGGGGCACCCAGTCTGAGCACAAGCCTATGGAGCACGGGTTGTTTTAGACTGAGCACGAGCACATATGAACACAACACATGTTAAGACTCCAAAGGCCTTTTTATATGTGGCCTGAATCCCCAAGCGCCCGAGTGCACAAAAGATATATATGCTGGCTGCCATGGGGTGGGGGGGACGGGTCAAGTGCCGGCGTTGTGTCGAATACTGTCCCCCATCGGATAGTGTCTGCCCTGTACTGAACTTGTGCAGCACAGAGGACAAGGAGAGGCTGAAGGTCTCCGAACATGACTGGCACCTGCGCACTGAGTCCAAGTTTAAGCCCCACCATCCAATTGGACATAGAGTTAGAATAAAAAATTGCAGATCGAACCGAGGCCGCGCCCGAAGCATGGCAAGCGGCCTTGTTACTAAGTGCTACTGTATGTCCACTTGCATGGTGGGGCTTGAACCTGGACTCAGGGCAGAAGATATGAGCAAGTGCGCAAGGGCTGTGCGTGCGCAGTACGGGGCAGACACTATCCGATGGGGGGACAGATTTTGGCAGAACACCGTACATACAAGAGAATTTTCTGTTTACACGGTGGCCTCTGTTAAAGGAAGTCCCGTCTCCTGTGCTGCCATTGGATGACTGTTCTGTCCATCATAGGGGGCAGGACTTTGTATTAAAGAGGCAGTCAAGAAAACAGATTCTCCTGTATGTAATGTGTTGGCGCTCGTCCCCCCCCCCCCCCCCCCCCCCCTCCCTGTTCCCTCTGAGGCTGCAGATGGGCATGAGTCAGGCTGCACTGATGAGTCTGCATTCCTGGCAATGGGGGTGCTGCATTATGAGCAATGATAAGGCTGAATTCATAGCAGTGGTGAGGCTGCAGATGGGCACTGATTAGGCTGCATTCATGGGCACTGACCCCTTATTTTGCGTTACAGTTCTTTATTTAAAATGTATTTTTGTTTCCTAAACCTTCCCTCTTAAAGTGAAGGTGCGTGTTATACACCGATAAATACGGAATATCCAAATAACACGCCCGAGCTCATCTCTTCACCACACACAGCCACACAGGCGTGAGAATTCTCATTGGGCCGTGTATTAGTGCTCGGACTAACACACTTAGATCAAACTCTAATGGTTCAAAGAATGTCAGGCAAAATGGTCGGCCCTCACGCATGGTTCAGTTCATCAAATCTGGCCATATTCGAAAAAAGTTTGGACACCCCTGGACTAGGCCGTGCAAGGACATTCACCTTTTTCTCTTTCGCCCACTGTGTGCTCATCATTGCTGTGTGCTTTGGGTCATTGTCATGTTGGAAGGTAAAACCTTCTTCTCATTGACAACTTTCTGGCAGAGGGCAGAATATTTTCCTCAAGCATTTGATGGTATTTTGCCCCATCCACTTTTCCTTCTATCCTGACAAGTGCTCCAGTCCCTGCTGCAGAGAAACCCCACCATACCAGGATATTACCCCCCCACCATACCAGGATATTACCACCACCCCCCCACCATACCAGGATATTACCACCCCCCACCATACCAGGATATTACCACCACCCCCCCACCATAACAGGACATTACCACCCCCCCACCATAACAGGACATTAACACCACCCCCACCCCCCCCCCCCCCCCCACCATAAGAGGATATTACCACCTCCATACTTCATTGAAGGAATGGTGTTATTTGGATGGTAAGCTGTATTGGATTTCCAGCAGACATATCGTTTGATGTTGAGGCCAAATAATTCCATTTTATTCTCATCTTTTGCAATTATTGCAAAGCCTAGATGTGCAAAGTGCAAAGTTAGTAGACACTTATCCCAACAGACTAAAGACTGCAAAAGGTGGTCCAACAAAATACTGATGGGGGTGATCCTTGATTATTTTCTATACCCTTTGTATACAGTAAATAAACACACATGAATGCAGTTCAAGTTCCTCCAGCCCAAACTCGCTCATCTATGTCTTTATGGACCTTGCTTTGTGCACTGATCCATATCATTTGGAGGGAGGATTATGGTGTGGGGGTTGTTTTTCAGGGGTTGGGATTGGCCCCTTAGTTCCAGTGAAAGGAACTCTTAAGACGTCAGCATACCAAGACATTCTGGACAATTTCATGCTCCCAACTTTGTGGGAACAGTTTGGGGATGACCCCTTCCTGTTCCAACATGATTGCGCACCAGTGCACAAAGCAAGGTCCATAAAGACATGGATAAGTGAGTTTGGGGTGGAGGAACTTGACTGGCCTGCACAGAGACCTGACCTCAACCTGATAGAACACCTTTGGGAAAAATTAGAGTGGAGACTGTGAGCCAGGCCTTCTCTGCCAACATCAGTGCCTGACCTCACAAATGCTCTTCTGGAACAATGGTCAAACATTCCTATAGACACACTCCTAAACCTTGTGGACAGCCTTCCCAGAAGAGTTGAAGTTGTTATTGCTGCAAAGGGTGGGCCAACTCAACATTGAACCCTACGGACTAAGACTGGGGTGCCATTAAAGTTCAAGTGTGTGTAAAGGCAAGTGTCCCAATACTTTTGACAATATAGCGTAGTTCTGATAGCAATGCGTTTGGATAACGACTAGGCTCATCTCTAAGCCCTTGTACACACGGTCGGACATTCCGACAACACAATCCGTCTGATTTTTTACGACGGATTTTGTCCGAAACTGGTGTTTGCATACACACGGTAGGACAAAGTTGTCGGAAAATCCGATTGTTCAGAACGTGATGATGTTCGTTGCGTACGACGGGACTATGTTCAGGCTAGTAGCCAATAGCTTTGGTCTCGTAATTTGATCTGAGCATGCTTGGCACTTTGTCCGATCGGAATTCTCTACAAACGATCGGAAAAAGTCTGATCGGATTTTGTTGTCGGAAAATTTTATATCCTGCTCTTAAACTCTGTTGGTCGGATTTTCCGACGGAAACAGTCCGATGGAGCCCACACGCGGTCGGATTATCCGATAACACGGTCCGATCGGACATTTTCCATTGGAATTTCCTACCATGTGTACAAGGGCTAACAGTTGCGAGTCACAGACACAGCTCCCAACCAGTGCTGGAAGCAGTGTTAATTCCCTTGACTAAAATATTTTCGTTGACTAAATGAATACTATTTTAGTTGACTAAAATATGACTAAAACTAAAACAATTCAGATGACTAAAATAGGACTAAAACTAAAATGTAATTTTAGTCAAAAGACTATGTCTAAAACTAAATTAAGTTTATATCACAACGGCTAAATCTGTGTCTGTAGTGCATGTTCAAACCTTAATACCATAAATAATAAGTATGTTATTTGATTTTTACTCCAGGATTATATAATGTTATAAATAATGCATTCAAATTTATAGGAGTTGTAAAGGCAGAAGGTTTTTTTTTAATGCATTAAAAATAAAAACCTTTTGTGTGTAGCAGCCACCCCAGCACCCCCCTAATTACTTAACTGAGCCCCATCTCTCTCCATCAATGTCTAAGCTGTCTGGGACACTCCTCCTGATTGGCTGAGACACAGCAGTGGAGCTATTAGCTCCCGCAGGTGTCAGTCAAAGTCAGTCAGCCAATCAGGGGAGAGGGGGGCCAGTCAGGGCTCTGTGCCTGAATGGACATACGGAGCTGTGACTCGGCTCCAGTGCCCCCCATAGGAAGCTGCTGACTGTGGGGGCACTTGATAGGAGGGAGGGGCCAGGAGCAGCAAAGACACCCGAGAAGAGGAGGATCGGAGGGGCTGCTCTGTGCAAAACCAGAGCAGGTAAGTATAACATGTTTATTATTTTAAAAAAAGAAAAAGAAGAGAGGCTTTACAATCACTTTAACTAAACCCATTCGATTTTAGTCGAGTAAAATACGACTAAAACAACTCAGATGACTAAAATACGACTAAAACTAAAATGGCCTTTTAGTCAAAAGACTATAACTAAAACTAAATCGAAATCTGATGTCAAAATTAACACTGGCTGTAAGAGGTCTTTATTTGACGTTAGCAAAAACTTCTGACAGGATGCCGATAGGAGGAGAGAGAGATGAGCTCATCACTGTGCTGCTTCTCCTTTCATTGTCCAGTCGCAGGCGGGGGATGGGTCCAGGGTGACCTGGGCTCAGAAAAAGTAGGTTAATTGATACAGACCATCAGACTGGAGACATCTACTGGCAGAAACACTTATGCCCTGTACACACGATCGCACATTCCGACAACAAAATCCAATGTTTTTTTATTTTTTTCGATGGATTTTGGCTCAAACTTGTCTTGCACACACGCGGTCACACAAATCTTGTCGGAAATTTCGATCGCCAAGAACGCGGTGACATACGACACGTACGACGAGCCGAGAAAGATGAAGTTCGACAGCCAGTGCTGCTCTTCTGCTTGAATCCGAGCATGCGTGGAACTTTTGTGCGTCGGAATTGTGTAAAGACGATCGGAAATTTCCGCCAACGGATTTTGTTGTCGGAAAATTTGAGATCCAGATCTCTTATTTTGTTTGTCGGAAATTCGGATGGAAAATGTCCGATGGAGCCTACACATGGTCGGAATTTCTGACAACGAGCTCCGATCGAACATTTCCCGTGAGAAAATCCGACTGTGTGTACGCGGCATTACTGGGGGGGGGGGGGGGGGGACAGCTTTGTATTACAGATGAATATTGCAGCACAGGCTGGTTCTGTTATTTTTGGTTGGAGCTCTGCTTTAAAGTAAGGCCTCTTTTATGCCCCATACACACAGTTGGACATTCCGACCACAAAATCCGGATTTTTTTTTCGACGGATTTTGGCCAAAACGTATCTTGCATACACACGGTTGCACAAAGTTGTCAGAAAATCCGATCGTTCTGAACGAGGTGACGTCGAACACATACGTCGGGACTATAAACGGGCCAGTAGCCAATAGCTTTCGTCTCTTAGTTTATTCTGAGCATGCGTGGCACTTTGTCCATCGGAATTGTCTACACGCGATCGGAATTTATGCGATCGGATTTTGCAAGTCGGAAAATTTTAGATCCTGCTCTCAAACTTTGTGCGTCGGAAAATCAGACGGAAAAAGTCAGATTGAGCCCACACACGGTTGGATTTTCCGACAACACGATCCGATCGCACATTTTCTGACGGAAAGTCCGACCGTGTGTACAGGGCATTACTGTGGGGGGGGGGGGGGACAGCTTTGTATTACAGATGAATATTGCAGCACAAGCTGGTTCTGTTATTTTTGTCTGGAGTCCTGCTTTAAAGTAAGGCCCCTTTTACACTGGCGGAGTCCGCCAGCGGATCCACCCACTCAGCAGGGGATCTCTCCGCCGATCCCTGCTGAGCATGCAGATGGCAGGTCCGTGTCTGCTCCGCGCTATGCAGAGCGGACACAGACACAGTCCGCTGCCCTCTATAGGCTGTCGAATGAAAACTGACTGCCTGTCCAATCCATTTCCATCCGACTGTCACCCGATGGATGGATGGGGAAAGGATTCCCATTTGTCTATTTTTTATTTTTAAACAATCAGGTTTTCTTTATTGAAGGATAAATCACGGAACAAAGAAAATGCGGGTGAAACAGCCGAATGTGACATAACAGGATCAAACATTTATACATTTATCAAAAATCAGCTTAGGGTACCAGACAGAGCGACGATAAAACGATGATAGAGAAAACCAGTGCATAATTAGGGCCATTCGTCTGTTTTTAGCGGACGGGATCAAATCAGATGTCGGCGGGTGTCAACGGACACGCGACATCCGGCCGCTCCATAGATGAATGGATGGTCTGATTGGCTCTGCCTGAAAAACTGACAGGTGGACCCGATTGGTCCGTCAGTGCGAAAGGGGTCAGTGTCCCTATTACGATCAATGTTTAACCACTTAAGGACCGCCTCGCGCCGATATACGTCGACAGAATGGCACGGCTGGGCACAATCACGTACAGGTACGTTGCACATTAAGAGCCCAGCTATGGGTCGCACACGCGCGCCCGCCAGCGCCGCACTTGCGACCCGGTCCTGAGCTCTGTGGCCGCGGGACCCGCGGACCCGATCGCCGCTGGTTCGGCACTGCGTCGCTTTACCTGATAATTGCGCGGTCATGCGACATGGCTCCCAAACAAAATTGGCGTCCTTTTTTTTTTGGTGGTATTTCATCACCAAAAGAGTGTCAATTAACCACTTAACAACCGCCCATTGCCGATTAACGGCTTCAGGGCGGTTGTTTAACTCTGAGAGGCCGTTAATTAACGGCCTCCCAGAATTCTGCTCTCGCGCGCCCCCTGGGGCGCGCACTCGAGAGCATCCGTGACCGCCGGGTCCACAGGACCCGGCGCATCACGAATCACGGTAAACGGCCGATCAGCGCGGCCGTTTACCACGTGATCGCTCCGTCAAATGACGGAGTGATCACTTGTAAACAAACCGGCGTCATGTTATGACGCCGGTTCCTCCCTCCCCCTCTCTGTACCGATCGGTACAGCGGAGGGGGAAGAGATCGGTGTCAGCAGCGATGTGGGCTGCATCTGCAGTGCCCACATCGCTGCGCACCGAAAATTAACCCCTCAATTCCCTGCCAACACTCTGCAATACCCTGCCATTACTCTGCATTACTCTGCAATACCCCCATTACTCTGCATTACCCTGCAACACTCTGCATTACCCTGCAACACTCTGCATTACCCTGCAGCACTCTGCATTACCCTGCAGCACTCTGCATTGCCCTGCAACACTCTGCATTGCCCTGCAACGCTCCGCAATACCCTGCAACGCTCCGCAACACCTTGCAACGCTCCGCAACACCTTGCAACACTCCGCAACACCTTGCAACACTCCGCAACACTCCGCAATACCCTGCAACACTCTGCAATACCCTGCAACACTCCGCAACACCTTGCAACACTCCGCAACACCTTGCAACACTCTGCAATACCCTGCAACACTCTGCAATACCCTGCAACACTCTGCAATACCCTGCAACACCTTGCAATACCCTGCAACACCTTGAAATACCCTGCAACGCTCTGCAATACCCTGCAACGCCCTGCAACACTCCGCAACGCCCTGCAACACTCCGCAACGCCCTGCAACACTCCGCAACGCCCTGCAACACTCCGCAATGCCCTGCAACACTCTGCAATGCCCTGCAACACTCTGCAATGCCCTGCAACACTCCGCAACACCTTGCAACACTCTGCAATACCCTGCAACACTCTGCAATACTCTGCAACACTCTGCAACGCTTTGCAATACCCTGCAACACTCTGCAATACCCTGCAACACTCTGCAATACCCTGCAACACCCGCCAATACCCTGCAACACTCTGCAATGCTCTGCAACACCCGCCAATACCCTGCAATGCTCTGCAACACCCGCCAATACCCTGCAACACTCTGCAATGCTCTGCAACACCCGCCAATACCCTGCAATGCAATACTCTGCAACGCCATACTCTGAGATACCCAGCCATAGTCGGTGATACCCTGCAATACCCAGCCATAGACATCCCCCCCCCTCCCGCCGCCCTCCGGTGCTTCTATCGAATCGCTAATACGATCAAAGACAGAATCTTTTTTTTTTTTTTTTTTTTCAGGCTTCCCAGCTTAGAGGTGAGATGTGGGGTCTCATTGACCCCACATCTCACTGTAAAGAGGACCTGTCATGCCATATTCCTATTACAAGGGATGTTTACATTCCTTGTAATAGGAATAAAAGTGATCAAAAAAATTATTTTTGGGGGAAAAAATGTCAAACTAAAATAAATAAAGTAAAATGAACAATAAAAAAAATGTTTTTTTTTAAAGCGCCCCTGTCCCCATGTGCTCGCATGCAGAAGCGAACGCATACGTAAGTCCCGCACACATATGAAAACGGTGTTCAAACCACACATGTGAGGTATCGCTGCGAACGTTGGAGCGAGAGCAATAATTCTAGCCCTAGACCTCCTCTGTAACTCAAAACATATAACCAGTAAAAAAAAAAAAAATTGTCGCCTATGGGGATTTTTAAGTAGCGACGTTTGGCGCCATTCCACGAGCGTGTGCAATTTTGAAGAGTCACATATTAGGTATCTATTTACTCAGCGTAACTTCATCTTTCACATTATGGAAAAATTGGGCTAACTTTACTGTTTTTTTTTTTTTTTTTTAAGCCCAAAACTGTTTTTTTTTTTTAAAAAAAGCATTCGAAAAATTACTGCGCAAATACCGTGCGAGATAAAAAGTTGCAAAGACCACCATTGTATTCTCCAGGGTGTTTGCTAAAAAAACATATATAATGTTTTGGAGTTCTATGTAATTTTCTAGCAAATAAATGATGATTTTTACATGTAGGAGAGAAATGTCAGAATTGTCCTGGGTGCTCCAGAACGCCTGATGGCGCTCCCTGCAAGTTGGGCCTCTGTATGTGGCCACACTGTGTAAAAGTCTCACACATGTGGTATCGCCATACTCGGGAGTAATAGCAGAATGTGTTTTGGGGTGTAATTTGTGGTATGCATATGCTGTGTGTGAGAAATAACCTGATAATATGACAATTTTGTGAAAAAAAAAAAAAAGTAAAAAAATTCTTGATTTTGCAAAGAATTGTGGGAAAAAATGACAACTTCAAAAAACTCATCATGCCTCTTACTAAATACCTTGGAATGTCTTCTTTCCAAAAAGGGGTAATTTGGGGGGTATTTGTACTTTTCTGGCATGTTAGGGTCTCAAGAATTGAAATAGGCCATCAGTACTTCAGGTGTGATCAATTTTCAGATATTGGCACCACAGCTTGTGGACTCTATAACTTTCACAAAGACCAAATAATATCCACCAATTTGTACTTATTTTTACCAAAGATATGTAGTAGTATAAATTTTGGCCAAAATTTATGAAGAAAAAATTACTAATCTGCTAAATTTTCTAACAGAAACAAAGAAAAATTCATTTTTTTACAGAATTTTCGGTATTTTTTCCTTTATAGCACAAAAAATAAAAAACCCAGCGGTGATTAAATACCACCAAAAGAAAGCTCTATTTGTGTGAAAAAAAGGACAAAAATTTCATATAGGTCCAGTGTTGCATGACTGAGTAATTGTCATTCAAAATGCGAGAGCACCGAAAGCTGAAAATTGGTCTGGTTATTAAGGGTGTTTAAGTGCCCAGTGGTCAAGTGGTTAAAAAAAAAAAAAAAAAAACACATTATTTTTTACATTTTGCTATAATAAATATCCCCCAAAAATATATAAAAAAAACATTTTTTTTCCTCAGTTTAGGCGGATACGTATTCTTCTACATATTTTTGGTTAAAAAAATAAATAAATCGCAATAAGCGTTTATTGATTGGTTTGCGCAAAAGATATAGCGTTTACAAAATAGGGGATAGTTTTATGGCATTTTTATTAATAATTTTTTTTTACTAGTAATGGCAGTGATCAGCGACATTATGACGGACACATCGGACATTATTGACACATTTGTGGGACCATTGGCATTTATACAGCAATCAGTGCTATACAAATGCACTGATTCCTGCGTAAATGACGCTGGCAGTGAAGGGGTTAATCACTAGGGGGCAGTGTAGAGGTTAAGTGTGTCCTGGGGAGTGACTCTAACTGTGGGGGGGGGTGGGGCGTGGCTAAGTGTGACACGTCACTGATCTCTGCTCCCGATCACAGGGAGCAGAGATCAGTGACACTGTCACTAGGCAGAACGGGGACATGCTTGTTTACATTAGCATCTCCCCATTCTTCCTCTCCGTGAGACGATCGCGGGTATCCCCGTGGCGATCGAGTCCGCGGGACATGCGACCTGACGCGTGGAGCTTACCGCCGGCGCGCGCGCCCACAGGCCGCATCTTAAAGGGCAACGTACAGATATGTTAGTCTGCCTGTACGAGCCCTTCTGCCGGCGTATATCGGCGTGAGGCCATCGGCAAGGTGTTAAAACATGAATGAGCAAAGCAATTCTGATTTTAGTTTTCACGCCTGCACTACATGCTCTTAGACAGCAGATGGCAGTCTTGCACTTTAGTCTCTCATACAAATTACATTCTTATAGGCAGATATGTTATTTGCATACAGTTGTTGTTATATGGCACAGACAAGCATGCATTTACATGCCAATACGACAATGTAGCAGGTCCGAGTTTCCACAAGCATTACTCTGAAATCTTGTTAGTGTGCCGAGTTATTTGCATACAACTACTAACATCAGTTATAAAGTTGCTTCTCCTCTTAATGTTACCAGTCACAGCCTGTTAATAAAAGGCTTAAAAAAAATTCCAGCGAGGCACTTGGAACAATAGTGATTAGTTATACAAAATTGCCAATCCAATTTTATTTGGTAAGGCACAATCGCCCTGATGAGGCTGCACTGGCCAAATAGTGTGTCCCTAACTGGGGTCCCTAGAGTGAAAATCCAAGCAGTAAGAAGTTGCAAAAAAGACTGCCATCCAAAGCGAGTCCAAGAAAATTTGTTTATCAGACGATTCAATAAAGTACCCAACGCGTTTCAGGGGTCTGAACAATTACCCTTCATCAGAGCTTGGATTTTAAATGTACAGTGCCTTAAAAAAGTATTCATACCCCCCTTGACATTTTGTCATGTTACAACCAAAAAACGTAAATGCATTTTATTGGGATTTTATGTGATGGACCAACACAAAGTGGCACATAATTGTGAAGTGGAAGGAAAACTAACACCGCACATCTCCCTGAATAGAGATGGCCTTGCTGTTCGCCCTGCGGTCGGTTCGCGGCGAATTTTACTTGTTCGCGATTCGCCAAACTGGCGGATTTCTGGCGCTGTTCGCGCGGCGGACATATGCGTTTACATTGTGAAGAACTTTGACCCATGATGACACATCCATCATGGGGTACAGGACAGCCAATTGAGACATTTCTGCACATTGACAATTGGACAATTGGACCCCCTAACTTATAAATAGACCTGATCTAGCGGCCATTTTACATTCTGTCTTTTGTCAGTGTAGGGACAGGACGCTGTGTGCAGCAGGGACAGTCAGTTTAATCACTAGCTATTACTATTAGGTCCACAAAAGTCCTTTTAAGGACTGGTATAGGTGTACAGTATATAAGGTGGGCACGTATAATATACTTTCTTTCAAATATTCAAAGTATATTATGGTGCACTGCTGACTGCTGTGCTGCTGAGTGCTGACCGATTCTACAGCTGTCTTTTATCAGTGTAGGGACTAAGGGACAGTTTGGTGTTTAGAGCAGGGACAGTCTGCAAATCACTAGCTACTAGGTCCACAAAAGTCCTTTTAAGGACTGGTATAGGTGTACAGTATATAGGGTTGTACACGTATAATATACTTTCTTTCAAATATAGAAAGCATATTATACTTGACTGCTGTGCTGCTGAGCTGAGTGCTAACCGATTCTGCAGCTGTCTTTTATCAGTGTAGGGACTGAGGGACAGTTTGGTGTTTCCCCTTCATAGCCTGGCCTGACCTTTCCTCTCCTCCATGGCCTTCATGTGCTCCTGAATTGTCAAAATTTCACAGATAAAAAAAGAATGCTTGTCGTTGTCGATCCCAGATTCACTTAATACTTTTGTTATGTCAGTGTCCATGTGGTGGGACTATGTGTGCACAGCTAGTAAGTATTTTGTAGCTGAAAATATGACCTGGAGGTTTTTAACCACTAGAGATCCGCTCTATAGCCAAATGACTGCTACAGCGCGGACCTCCTTTGCCGGGACTACGTCTATTGACGTCGTCCCGTGCACAAGCGGCCTGCGCGCCCCCTGAGGGGCGCGCACGGCGCGCTCTGTGATCAGCGAGTCTATGAGACTCGCCTGATCACGGATCCGAGCAAGGGGTCGATCCCGACCCCTTACCACGTGATCAGCTGTCAGCCAATGACAGCTGATCATGTGATACAACGGAGCTGGTAATCGGCTATTATTCCTCCTCGCGCTGACAGCGCAAGGAGAAAAAAAAAGAGCCCATCACCGGCGGCCGTGATCGGGACATCAGTCCCGATCACGGCCAGCCCTGCCAGTGCCCACCTGCCAGTGCCACCTCATTAATAAATAAGTGCCCCCACATCAGTGCCACCCAGCAGTGCCCATAGTGCCACCCAGCAGTGCCCACAATCTGCCTCAACAACGGTGCTGCACCCCAGTGCCACATATCCGTGCCCATCAGTGTCATCTACCAGTGCCCATCAGTGACGCCCATCAGTGCCACCTATCAGAGCCACCTATCAGTGCCCATCATTCCCATCTATCAGTGGTACCTATCAGTGCCCCTTAGTGCCACCCATCCGTGCCATCTTATCTGTGCCCATCTTTGCCCATCAGTGCCGCCTTATCTGTGCCCATCAGTACTGCCTTATCTGTGCCTATCGGTGCCACCTTATCTGTGCCTATTAGTGCTGCCTTAACTATGCCTATCAGTGCCCACCAGTGCAGCCTATCAGTGCCGCCTCATCAGCGCACTTCAATGAAGGAGAAAAATGCCCTTTTTTCAAAATTTTATAACAAACGATTAAACATGATTTTTTATTTTTTGTTATTTTGCATTTTTTTTTTGTTTGTTTAGCAATAAATAAAACTCAGAGCTGTAATTAAATGCCACCAAAATAAAGCTCTATTTGTGGGAAAAAAATGATAAAAATTTCATTTGGGTACAGTGTTGTATGACCGCGCAATTGTCATTCAAAGTGCATCAGCGCTGAAAGCTGAAAATTGGTCTGGGCAGGAGGGGGGTTTAAGTGCCCAGTTATCAAGTGGTTAAGGTTCGCCTGCCATTAAAGCAAACCTAGCGGTTCGCAAACGTCCCATCGGGAGTTCGTCCATCACTATCCCTGAACACACCATCCCCTCCGTGAAACATGGTGGTGGCAGCATAATGTTGGGGGATGCTTTTCTTCAGCAGGGACAGGGAAGCTGGTCAGAGTTGATGGGAAGATGGACAGAGCCAAATACAGGACAATCTTAGAAGAAAGACTCTAATGCCCCGTACACACGATCGGACTTTCCGCCAACAAAACCGTGGATTTTTGTTCGAAGGTTGTTGACTCAAACTTGTCTTGCATACACACAGTCACACAAATGTTGGCCAACAATTACGAACGTGGGAATGCGGTGACGTAGGACGAGCCGAGAAAAAGGAAGTTCAATAGCCAGTGCGGCTCTTCTGCTTGATTCCGAGCATGCGTGAACTTTTGTGCGACAGACTTGTGTACACACGATCAGACTTTCTGACAAGTTTTGTTGGCGGAAAAATTTAAGAACCTGCTAAGAAACCTTTGTTGGTGGAAAGTCCGACAGCAAATGCTGATGGAGCGTACACACGGTCGGACTTTCCGGCAACAAGCTCACGTCGAACATTTCCCGTCGGAAAGTCCGCTCATGTATACACGACATTAGAGTCTGCAAAAGACTTGAGACTGGGGCGGTGGTTCACCTTTCAGCAGGACAACGACCCTAAATATACAGCCAGAGCTACAATGGGATGGTTTAGATCAAAGCATATTCATGTGTTAGAATGGCCCAGTCACAGTCCAGACCTAAATCCAGTTGAGAATCTGTGGCAAGACCTGAAAATTGCTGCTCACAGACGCTCTCCATCCAATCTGACAGAGCTTGAGATATTTTACAAAGAAGAATGGGCAAAAATGTCCCTCTCTAGATGTGCAAAGCTGGTAGAGACATCCCCAAAAAGACTTGCAGCTGTAATTAAAGTGAACGGTGATTTGAGGAAAAGGGGTTTTTGGTTCGGAACTTTAAATGAAGCATCGGGCCATCTTGGGCTCTGTGCCTCCATTCCCCATTGCATTTGAATAAAAGGTGGTTTGGGACATTAAATGAGGTGCATGGCAAGTGGCTGGCAAATACTTTCACATAATTAAAAAGTATCCAATTAGACAGAAGGAATAATAATAAACATAATATATATAGAAAGTTAATACTGTAAAAAGCAAAAGCATTCAACTTTCTATATATATTGTTTATTATTCCTTCTAATTGGATTATACTGCAGAAGGTCGGCACAGCTGCGCAAACCACCATAGGTGTTCGATGGCTGGCTTTAAGAGCTATAGGCAGCGCAACGCCGTGGCCGATGCCCGTAGCCAGCACGATGTCCACTAGCAACCCACGATCACTCCTCAGAGAGGAAGGCTGGGGATCTGTCAATGTAAACATACAGATCCCCGTTCTGTCCGGAAAGTAGAGTGAGATCGTCTGTTCCTAGTGATCAGGAACAGCGATCTCTCTGTGTACTCCTAGTTAGACTCCCCCCCCCCCCCCAACAGTTAGAAACACCTCCCTAGGGAACACTTAACCCCTTCATTGCCCCCTAGTGTTAACCCCTTCCCTGCCCGTGACATTTATACAGTAATCAGTGGCTATTTTTTAGCTCTGATCACTGTATAAATGCCAATGGTCCCAAAAAAGTGTCTGATCTGCCTGCCGCAATACCACTAAAAATCGCTGACCATCGCCATTATTAGTTAAAAAAAATTTATAACAAAAATGCCCCCTATTTTGTAGATGCTATAACTTTTGCGCAAATCAATCAATATACACAATAATACTCGGAAAATCCGACCGCGTGTACGCTCCATCAGACAATTGCTGTCGCATTTTCCGCAGACAAATGTTGGATGGCAGGTTTTAAAATTTTCCGCGGACAAATTTGTGTTGCCGGATTTTCCGAGCGTGTGTACACAAGTCCGTTGGACAAAAGTCCAAAGTACAAACACGCGGAAAATTATGAAATGCAGCGCACAATTCTCTTCTTCTTTAATGGAATTATAATGAAGCTGCTTTGCTGGTGATACTGATGGAGTTATTAAAAACTAATTTTCAAAGGTTTTTTTTTTTTTCTACTAGTGATCAAGAATAATATTATTATGATTTATTTTTTATTTTTTTGGTCAAGTTACCAGAACACCATTATCCCGTATTTTTTAAGATCAAAGATACAACTATGTTGGAGTCCCTTGTCAATTTTACATTGTATTTTTTTTAAATGTAACTGCCTACTCCCAAACTATCATTTGCATTAAAACACACAGCCAAGTATTATTCTCCACAATTTTTTTATTGTGCATTAAAAAAATAAAACAAATAAATGTAGACATGTTATCTGCCAATAGAAATTAACCAAAAAGTGCATTCTATGCATCCAAATATATAGAAAATATACCAAATCAAATCATTATTCAACCAAGGTGCTTTGACTGCTTGAAGACATGGATCCGTGTTCCTGCTTCACAGAAACACAGGATCCATGTCTTCTGTACTCGAGGAATGACAGTCTGCCTTGTTTACATGGGCAGACTGTCATTGTGCCAGAGTACCGAACGATTGGCGAGTCCACGGAACCCACTGATTGACTCCTGCTGTGCAAAATCACAGCGGTATTCAGCTGCCGGTGGCGTGCGCTCACGTCCCGAAACCCAGAAGCGCAGAATCACGTAATATATATATATATATTAATATGTTATTCTGCGTAGAGCGGCTGCCCTGTAACAGTAAGTCTGCTATAGGGCGGTCGGGAAGCCGTTAAACCCAAAAGCAAACATTTATTATATTGCACCTTAACAATTCTTACATGTGATGGCTGCATCCGTCTTCTTTTTCACGCTTTCTTTTTTTCATCTGGTGATCTGGCCAATAGGTATGTTGTTTTTCAAAAGGGCAAGCTCTCTAGCAGAATGTATCAGCTACAGAGATGGGACAAACCATTTAACTCTAGCAGTGCTGCTTACAATGATTCGTTTTCATTTATGTAAAACCTTTAGCCCAAAAGGAAAAAAAAAAAACTGCTGTAACTGATTATAAAGTGTTAGCTAGAGTTAGGCTTCAATTAATGTATTTAAATATGCTAGTACATTAAACACTCCCCTCCCCCCCAAACTGGCAATGCTGCTTTCCAAAAATGCCTCACGTGCTCCTTCATCCAGAGTGTGGGCACTCTAATACAGTAGGCACGTTACTGGCTAGATCAACAGGTGAAAATGTGTGTGTGTGTGTGTGTGTGTGTGTGTGTGGGGGGGGGGGTAAAAATAAGTGATAACCTGCGATATATTACATTTATGGTTTTGGATTTAAAGTGGTTGTAAACCCTTACAGACCACTTTGACCTACAGGTAAGCCTAGATTAAAGGGGTTGTAAAGGTAAATGTTTTTTCACTTTAATGCATATTATGCATTAAGGTGAAAAAACATCTCACACTGCCGGCGCCCCCAGTCCCCCCGTTTTACTTACCTGACCCCTCGAAAGTCCCGCGCTCACCCCCGCCGTCCTCTTCGCTGCTCAGCCTGGCCGCTGATTGGCTGGAGTGGATGGATTGAAAGCAGCGCAGCCATTGACTCGCGCTGCTGTCAATCACATCCAATGACACAGCGCGCTGGGGCGGGGCCGTGTGATACAGAGAGCGGCTATATCACGGGAGCGCGCCCACAGGTGCTTCTCACCATGCGAGGGAGCTCCCATGAACGTGAGAAGTACTTGCGGGAGGAAGCAGAGACAGCCGCCGAGGGACCCCAGAAGAGCAGGTTCGGGGCCACTCTGTGCAAAACGAGCTGCACAGTGGAGGTAAGTATAATATGTTTGTTATTTTTAATGGCGATATGCTGCTAGTGGTGGCTCCCGTGCACATGCGCGGGAGTGACATCATCGCGGCTCCGGCCAATCACAGTGCCGGAGCCACGATACCCAGAAAGAAGATGGACGCTCAGTGGAAGAGGGGATAGCGGTGACATCGCTGGCTCCTGTGTCAGGTAAGTGACACATAATGGGGTAGTATGCGATGCATAGTAGTCCATTATGCTTTACCTTTGCAGGGAAACAAAGAGGAAGTAAACCCATCAGGGTTTACTTCCTCTTTAATATTGCTTTAATCTTATGATGAAGCGGCTGCAACTTTTTGTCTTCCTACCTTATACATGAACCTTTCATGGTGAGTCCTCCTGGGACTGTTCCAGTCCGGAAATTCCTCCAGTGCCAAAGACGCTGAGTTATTTGATCTACAGAGCCGTTGGGTGTCGGACGGTAACGTCTTGGTTCCAAGTGTACCATCAGTTGACGAATTCAGCACCGTGGTTGGTTTTCCGCCTACCTCCCGCATGGTTCTTCCTCTCTTGGGGGAGATGTTCCGATTCATGTTGGCCAGTAGTGAGATGGTGCTAGCAATGTGGCTTGCCCATAATGCTACCTCAACATGCAGGAGAGCAAGAACAGGAGGCTATCCCAAGGTCTACTTGTTGCTCCAAGTCCAACTTCCATCCAAGTTCACTGACCAAGTGTGACAGGTTCAGCTTGGATGCTCCTATAGAGAGCTCCGGAGATCAGGGATGAATTATTAACAAGACTCTTGGCTTGGGAGAGGATCAGCCTTTCAGGGTGACAAATACTCAATAATTCAGACAAGCGCTAGCAATGCGGATTTGTATTCATTATAAAAGCTGTCAACAGGGCGACAGGCAGTTAGCGGGGTCTCGAATGTCAATGTACAAAGAGGAGAAAAAAAAATATCCCCTGGGAGCTCCAGGTCATGAAGGTCATCTGTAGTGAAAGATGGGGAGATTGTCGTATTCAGCCATGTCCGTGCAAAAATCAGAAAAGGACAAATATTGGGGACCGGTAGGAATTGATTGGTTCCCGCATCCAAGCAGGAGATTTTGACCTGCTCTCTATGGAGCCGATTCACATATCTCCACAGCGGGTCTGGTGCGATTTGCGTCTTTTGGTCCGTTTCAGGTCCGAATTCAGCCCAACGTGTCAATATTTTGTGTGGCCACCATTATTTTCCAGCATTGCCTTAACCCTCTTGGGCATGGAGTTCACCAGAACTTCACAGGTTGCCACTGGAGTCCTCTTCCCCTCCTCCATGATGACATCACAGAGCTGGTGGATGTTGGAGACCTTGCGCTCCTCCACCTTCCGTTTGAGGATGCCCCACAGATACTCAATAGGGTTTAGGTCTGGAGACATGCTTGGCCAGTCTATCACCTTTACCCTCAGCTTCTGTAGCAAGGCAGCGGTCCTCTTGGAGGTATGTTTGGGGTCATTATGTTGGACTACTGCCCTGCGGCCCAGTCTCCGAAGGGAGGGGATCATGCTCTGCTTCAGTATGTCACAGTACATGTTGGCATTCATGGTTCCCTCAATGATCTGTAGCTCCCCAGTGCCGGTGTTCTGGCATATAGTGTCCTGCCATCGGAAACTGTCCACCCCATACTGCGCATGCTCAGTACGGAGCAGAAGAAGCTTCGGAAAATCTCCGAAGATGAACGGCGCCTGTGGCGTAAGTCGAGGTGGTAGCCCCACCATCCAAGCGGACATAGGGCTTGCAAAATTAGAGGGCCCCTCGGCGGGCTCGCTTCGCTCGCCACGCTTCACTCGCCACGCTTCAGGCTCAGCCTTGCTGCGCTCGGCTCTTTTTATTCCAACTCTATGTCCACTTGGATGGTGGGGCTAGAACCTGGACTCACGGCGCAGGCGCCGTTCATCTTCGGCTATTTTTGGAATCTGTGTGTGCTGTGTACTGCGCATGCGCAGTACACAGCGGACACTATCTGATGGGGGACTGTATATGATAGGACACCGGCAGCACTCATGCAGCCCCAGACCATGACACTCCCACCACCATGCTTGACTGTAGGCAAGACACACTTGTCTTTGTACTCCTCACCTGGTTGCCCCCACACACGCTTTACACCATCTGAACCAAATAAGTTTATCTTGGTCTCATCAGACCACAGGACACGGTTCCAGTAATCCATGTCCTTAGTCTGCTTGTCTTCAGTAAACTGCAGGCTTTCTTTTGCATCATCTTTAGAAGAGGCTTCCTTCTGGGACGGCAGCCATGCAGACCAATTTGATGCAGTGTGCGGTGTATGGTCTGAGCACTGACAGGCTGACCCCCCCCCCCCACCCCTTCGACCTTTGCAGCAATGCTGGCAGCACTCATACGTCTATTTCCCAAAGACATCCTCTGGATAAGACGCTAAATGCACTCAAATTCCTGGCCTGTTCTGAATGGAACCTGTCCTGTTAAACTGCGGTCTGGTCTTGGCCACTGTGCTGCAGCTCAGTTTCAGGGTCTTGACAATCTTCTTATAGCCTAGGCCATCTTTATGTAGAGCAACAATTCTTTTTCTCAGATCCTCAGAGAGTTCTTTGTCATGAGGTGCCATGTTGAACTTCCAGTGACCAGTATGAGAGAGTGAGAGCGATAACACCAAATTGGGAACACACCTGCTCCCCATTCACACCTGAGATCTTGTAACACTAAAAAGTCACATGACACTGGGGCGGCAATATGGGCCCAAATTGGAAATTTTCACTTAGGGGTGTACTCACTTTTGTTGCCAGCAGTTTAGACATTAATGGCTGTGTGTTGAGTTATTTTGAGGGGACAGCAAATTTACACTGTTATACAAGCTGTACACTCACTACTTTACATTGTAGACAAGTGTCATTTCTTCAGTGTTGTCACATGAAAAGAGAGAATAAAATATTTACAAAAATGTGAGGTACTGTATCTGCCCCAAACTTTTTTTTCAGTTTTGGGATGAAGGGCGGAAGGGTTAAACCCCCATTCTTTTTTTTATTCCTGTCTATGTCCCTATTGGAGGCATTTACCCTTTCCATTTGCCCTAATGATCATTGTCATCGGGACAAAAAGTGATTGGAAATCCAACGTTTAAGGCCCCGTTCACACCTGAACCACACTTGTTCAGGTGCCATTCATTTGCGGGTCCGATTCGCACAATACATCGCACTTCAGTCGTGGCATACCGCATTACGTGAAGTTTCTTGCTCAAAAAGGAGCAGTTGCTTCTTTTGGGCGACAAGCTTTGCGTAATTACGGTTTGCTGTGAATCGCACCCCCGTATAGGTGCTATTGAAAATGAATGGCACCTGAACAAGCGCAGTGAGATTTGTCAGTTTTGAATTGCATTTTGGGATCGCAGGCAGAATCACCATGCGATCGCAAAACGCCTAGGTGTGAACGGGGCCTTACAGCTGTCCACGCAATAGGAGCTAAGGGAAAATCTTCCAACGGGGACACCTATTCCAGTGACAGAAGGGGGGGGTTTTCCCTCTCTTTGGAGAGGGTTCACTTGGGTCTCCAGGACAGGAAGTGAGGGTAAATCTCTCCAGCTGGACACAGACATCAAGAATAAACATGTCAGAGGGTTTACAGCTGAGTTAGGGACCTTAGATTGTAAGCTCCTTGAAGGTAGGGACTGATGTGAATGCACAATGTATATGTAAAACGCTGCGTAAATTGACGGCGCTATATAAGTATCTTAAATAATAATTTCAGGAAAAGGAAAGATTATAAATAAAGGGGCCATATATTCTTCCTTAAATCTTGGTGTATTTCTTCCAGATCTGTGCAGTAATGCAGTATGAGACTTCCTGTAACAAAGACCGCTCACTGCTGCCCTCTCTTCTTGTGCAGGGTGACCAGTCTAGTCGCCGCCCCCCTCCTGTAGTGGGTGGAGCCTGCTGGGGCCCCACCCACAGCTTTGCTCAGTCTATATACAGCACGGTGATGATGTCACTGCTACTTTTACAAGGTAGTGTCTGTTTTTTTTTTCAAAGGCATTTGGTGCACACAAAGTGGATTTCACCATTACCAACTGTATCCAAAAAGAAAAGCTCCGGCTAGAGATATGCTTTAAGTTCCAAGGTGAAATTATAATCACAACAGATGCCGTCTTCTTCCCTTTCCATAACGTCGTTACAGAGTTGTCACCCTAATTAACTGCACCATCCATTTTTGTTTATTTTGCATTACACAAGGAGCATTAGATCAGGTTTCCGATGGGTGCGGAGGAGGGAGAATACTAATGGGCTTAATTGCTGTCATTCTACAGAGATAAGAAGCCAGCATGTGACTCAAACTCCCAGCAACCTCGGCCACAGAGCTCATCCTCTTTGTACATCCCTAACTGATTTATGTGATCTAATTAGAAGCAATTTGTTTTTCCTTTATGCTTTCCTTACAATGTGGAGAGAAGGATCCTGCGTGCATTCATTTATTCTTTATTTCTTTAAAAGAAAATGTTGAGGTTACCGATGATCGTTAAGTGAGGTTTAACGTTTATAAAAGATTCCCATTAATCCATTTCCATCAAAAAAAATATTTTTTTTTTTTTTATAAATGAATGAATCACATTAAGAAATAAAGTTTACTTGCCATTTTTTGTGTAATAAGAATGATATTATTTAGAACAGAAAAAAAAACTTCAGCAAAATCAAGCAAAGAAATTTCCCGTAAACTTGAGTCCCCATCAAAGTCCCCCTTGAATCCTAGTCCTCCCCTCTTACATCAGAGTCCTTATCAAAGTCCCCCTTACATCAGGGTCCCCATCAAAGCCCTCCTTACATCCTAGTCCCCCTTTACATCAGAGTCCACTTAAAAGTCCCCCTTGCATCCCTAGTCTCCCCTTACATCAGGGTCCCCATCAAAGTCCCCCTTACATCCCTAGTCCCCCTTTACATCAGAGTCCCTACCAAAGCCCCCCTACTTCAGCGTCCCCATCAAAGTTCCCCCTTACATCCTAGTCCCCCTTTACATCAGGGTGACAACAGAGTCCCCCCCTTACATTAAAGTCTCCATCAGAGCATCCCCTTACATCACGGTCCCCATCAGAGTCCCCTTATAGATCTGTGTCCCCCCTTACATCAGAATCAGCCCTTACATCAGAATCTCCCCCTCAGAGTCCTCGTTTAGATCAGTAGCCCCATCAGTGTCCCCTCTTACATCGGGGTTCACATCATAGTCCACCCCCCCCTTACATCAAAGTTTCCTTTACATCAGAGTCCCCATCAGTCTCCACATACATCAGGGTCCCCCCTTATATCAGGATCCCCTTGTGAGCCTCCTTAAATCCATCTCTATCAAAGCCACCCTTACTTCAGAGTCCCCTTTACATCATTCCCCAACAAAGCACCCCTTACATCGGTGCCCCCCCTTACATGAGAACACACACACACACACACACACACACACACACACACACACACACACACGGTTTTCCATCAGAAGGACAGATAAAATCTTGCAGTGCTCCAGATTTAACCTGTGGTCTGTAGTTTGGAAACCACTGCATTAGAGAATTACAATTTAGGAGATTCAATTAGAGAAGCACAGTGAGAAAGCAAGCATTGCTCATAGTGTGCATTTGTAAAAACAAACAAATTATATATATATATATATATATATATAATCTATGGATGAGAGAGAGATACACACCACACACATACAGTATATATAATAAAACATTATATTTAAAAATATATGAAACTTTATAGAAAAGACCAAAACCTTCATAGGCTCCCTTGCCTATGTTCAGATTGAATAGCGTATAAACCTAAAGCAATTAGCCTCATTCAAACATATGCTGTGTATTCAAACCCGGACTTCCAGTACACCGGCTGGTGCAGACACAGAGACTTGGGCAAAGCCACTTCATACAATGTATTGCCACTACACAGGTCCTCCAGCAGATAAAATCAGATTTATTATTTACGAATGCTGTGTAGATCTACTCCTACATATTATTTCTTATACACATGATCACAATGGAATGTCACGTTGAGCGTTTGCACACCACGATCTCCAGTCCTTGCCCACACAGCACACACCAATGTCCTTCATCCACGCTCGTCCAACAATCCAGCTCGGACACATCAGCCACGTGACAGAACCTGGTGGTGAGGTGCTGGAGGCCGTCTGCACTGAGGTTCCACAGGGTCAGGCGCTGGTCCACAGAGGCCGAGGCCAGGAGGTCATGCCGTAGGATGCGCAGGCCGGTGACGTGAGCAGCATGTGCAGAGGTGATGGAGAATGACTGCAGAAGACGAACCCCACCTGTCTGTCCATCCTCAGATTTACCATCCAGCTCCAGCTTACAAACATGGATGGAGTTGTCATCTCCTCCACTGGCCAGCAGGTATTGACCCTCCGCTGTGTTCCGTATGTGTAAGCTATTGATGCCACACTGGTGGACAGAGAGGGTGAAGCAGGCCGATCCCAGGTCTGTAAGGAAAATGATTTGTACGAATTATTGTCAGGAAAAGGAACTTTATTTTAAGAGTACCTGTACTGCAAAGTGTGGGGGAGGGGGTACCATACATCTTCCAGCAATGAAAGTTAGAGAATTCTTTGGATACATCATGTTTAAGGGCCTTTTCACACTGGTCCGACATGCAGCTCAAGTCGCATGACATGTCAAAATCAATGGTTCCCTACTAGAGCTGTTTTAACTGGTCCGGTCTGACTTTGAAAATGCCTCCTGTGCTACTTTGGTCTGATTTGGGCATGATTTCTGCCCATTGATTTGAATGGAAGTCAGGATCATCATCATCTTAACTGGTCTGACTTGTGGCATGCGACTTGTGCTCCACGGATCTTGAGGGTGAACCCCACGCCATTTATTTTATTTTTTTTCATTTTTAGCATGGGGTTCCCCCTCAAGATCCTCAGAGCAGGAGTCGTATGTCACAGGTCAGATCAGTCAAGATGATGACCCCAACTTCCATTCAAATCAATGGGCTGAAATCGTGCCCAAGTCAGACCAAATTAGTCCCCCCAGATCCATACCATAGATGAAAAGTATTTGAAATGTGAGATGTTAAATCTATCTTTTTAGAGCAAACTAACCCCCTGAAGAAGACCGCGACTGTATGGGTCGGAATGCGTTGGGGCTTCAATATAACAGACATTATGTAATGTGATGCTGTGCATTAATCTGTGTTTGCATTGCTGTACCGTGGAATATGCTCTGTGTCCCTCAACTAGAGCTCATAATTTAATTGTCACATGATATTGATTTTTATATACATATATACTCTTTTTTTTGCTTATTGCTGCTAAAAAAAAAAACTTCCCTGGGGAACCTTCCCATATTGTTGTTTTGGGGTGCACAGCCCATTATTTCTCCTATATGTGTCTTCCCTATGCCTCAGACCCACACCATGCCCTTTGAGACTGATATGGATTTTGGAGGGGAAAACCCACGCCAAAAAAAAAAAAAAGAAGACGACGTGGGGGATCCCCCCCCCAAATACCCTTATCCGAGCATTCAGCCTGGCAGGTCAGGAAAGCGGGGAGAGGGGACGAGCAAACACCCCCTCCCCGGACAATACAAGGCCACATGCCCTCAACATGGGGACAAGGGCCTCTTCCCAACAACCCTGGCTGGTGGTTTTGTGGGGCTGCGGGCTTATTGAAGTCTGGAAGCCCCCTTTAACAAGGGGGCCCCCCCTTCACTGCTTGTGTGATTGGCTCACTGATTTTCCCAGAAGTCTGCACTAAGATACAAGTCAGATTTGTTGCAGATCCCCTGCAACAAAAATTTCATTTTTGTGAGATATTGCCAATAGGGAAATCACGTCACTTTCCTTATTAAAGCCCTGCAGGCGCAGCAGCTGATTAATGATTATAAAATCACTCACATTCATCTTCACTTTCCACGTGGATACAGAAAAACAAACCACCTTTTCTCAACAGAAGTCGAGTTACTGTTCAATTTAGAACTAAGCTCTAACTAGATGACATTTTGTTGGCTCAAACATTGTTCTTTTCTTTTTTTTTATGTTCTTGCAAATAAGATAAAAAGCCTTTTTTTGTGCAGCAGCCCCCCTCATACTTACCCGAGGTCCTTCTAAATCCAGCAATGTTGTAGGAGTGTCTCGGCTGCCCGGAACTCCCCTCCATTGGCTCCCTCTGCTGTCAAAGTCAGTCAGCCAATAGGAAGAGAAAGGGGGTGGGGCTGCGGCTCTGTGTCTGTATGGACACAGCAAGCTGTGGCTCGGCTGGGGTGCCCCCATAGCAAGCTGCTTGCTGTGGGGGGCACGCACCAGGAGGGAGGGGCCAGGAGAGTCGAAGAGTGACCCAAGAAGAAGGAGGATTGGGCTGCTCTGTGCAAAATTATTACACAGAGCAGGCAAATATAACATGTCTTTTTTTTTATATATATATTAAAAATAACTGAGACTTCAGTATCACTTTAACCTTTTATAGCTTACATGAGCCCCAGGAAAAGCATTATAAAGAACTCTAAAGCAGCCCATAGATAATTGCATTTTCAATTCACCCATCAACACAGTGTTGCTGCTATTGTGCTCTGCTGAGGGGGAGGGGGGCAGTTCCTGGCTGGCAGAACACAATGATTACCGCTAGTGGTTATAGCCGCCAGCAGTATTCGCATGTAAAAAAAATCTGACAGGCTGGCTGTACCCAAATGGATGGATTGACTTGGGTACTATCAGCCTGCCCATAGATGGATCGAATCTCAGCTGGTCCCGGCCAAACTAGCCAAATTTCGTTCCATCAAGGGCTGGCTTAAAGCGGGAGTCCGCCGGGATTCCGCGTTTTTTTTTTTTTTTTTTAAAAGCCAGCAGCTACAAATACTGCAGCTGCTGACTTTTAAAATAGTGACACTTACCTGTCCAGTGCGCCCGCGATGTCGGCACCCGAAGCCGATATCTAGATTGTCTCTCGGGTGCTGCCGCCGCCATCTTGAGTATGGGAATCAGGAAGTGGAGCCTTTCGGCTTCATTTCCCGGTTCCCTACTGCGCATGCGCGAGTCGCGCTGAGCAATAAGGACGGTCCCCGCTGCCTCTGGGATCTGTGTGTTTCCCAGCAGGCAGCGGGGCACTTGCGGAAAGGGGCGGGCACTTGCGGAAAGGGGTGTAATCTACGCCCCTTTCCGCAGAGAGCTATCCCGGAAGTGGGTGCAGTTACCTGTACTGTACAGGTATCTGCACCCCCCTCCCCCCTGAAAGGTGCCAATTGTGGCGCCGGAGGGGGGGAGGGTTCCGATGAGCGGAAGATCCACTTTAGGGTGGACCTCCGCTTTAAGTCATATTTGGACCTATTACTTACCCAAAAATGTCTCCATGGGTCCTGATTTATATTCTTCACCAGGCACACTCTGATAAGATATCCTAAGGAGAAGCCACATAGAGATGCAAAGTGCAATGCTTTTTGTTTTGGTAGACAGGGAGCCGATTCCAAGTACAAGCCGTGACAGTTCTGAGGGCACAAAGGACTTCTGCCATTGGCATGGCCGAACGCTGACCGTCACGGTGTTCGGCTGGCGAGTAATGATGCGCACCATAACCCCCGGTGGCTGTATGTCCCAGATGTGTCCCAGATCGGATTCTCTCCATTGTCACAAGTCTGAGGAAATCACTCGGCACCTCATGAATGTGTAATGAGCCTCGTTGATGTGCCCGGATCACCTGAAGTGCTCGACAACCTCGCCAAACACGAGCCGCGGCCGCTAGTATTACAGCGTTTAGCGGCTAATCTCTCCTCTTCAGCTCACAATAGCAACCGCTCTGATGACCTCACTAATCCTCATATCCTACAACCAGTATTACTATAGTAGTATCTGCATAACTAAAACTCACTCCTTTACCACATCTGAAGAAATGAAGGAAAGGAACCAGGCCGGGTTCTGTCGGACCAGCTGCCATACAAAGCGGGCTGAATATCAGCCGGTTTTTATTGAACCGGCCGATTATGCCAATATTCGACCCACGCCATACGGGGCTTAAGAGAGGCCTTCCTCATAAGTTCAGGCTCTGCCGCCAGTTATGTGATACCCGTCCCTTCACATGCAGCAAGTTCACTTTAATGTCTCCTTCCTAGTTATACAGTGTCTTAAAAAAGTATTCATACCCCTTGAAATTTTCCACATTTTTTCATGTTACAACCAAAAACGTAAATTTATTTTATGGGGATTTGATGATGATGATTGGTGATAGACCAACACAAAGTGACACATAATTGTGAAGTGGAAGGAAAATGATAAATGGTTTTCAATTTTTTTTTTTACAAATAAATATGTGAAAAGTGGGGGAAACAATTTGTATGGCGCCCCCCGGAGTCAATACTTTGTAGAACCTCCTTTCACAGCAATTACAGTTGCAAGTCTTTTTGGGGATGTCTCTACCAGCTTTGCACATCTAGAGAGGGACATTTTTGCCCATTCTTCTTTGCAAAATATCTCAAGCTCTGTCAGATTGGATGGAGAGCGTCTGTGAACAGCAATTTTCAAGTCTTGCCACAGATTCTCAATTGGATTTAGGTCTGGACTGTGACTGGGCCATTGTCAGGTCACCTTGAGGCGAGGTGACAGGTGCACACCGTAGGGATCAGGAGTGCACCGCAAGGTTGTGGACCCTACGGCTGACTGCTGCAGACGGGAGACAGATCCCACCGGGGTTAGAGCGTAGGATTCCCTGGGGCGCGGAGTCTAAGAGCCAGCAGGTGTTCACCAGAGCCTCCAGTGGGGAGGATGGACTTGGCTGCAACTGGCTCCAGGTCGCGACCCCCAGCTCACACCCACAGTAGGCAACAGGGGGATAGGGATGGTGAGGGACAAAGCCAAGGTCAGGGCCACAAGCAGACAAAAATAGTCGGGTACACGCCAAAAGGTCAGGATCACAGGCAAACAGGGATAGTCAAGACACGCCAAAGCCGGTAACGGAAAACAGAAGCAGAGCACACGGCAGGAAACAGGAAGCTAACACACAAAGGAATACACAATGGTTGATCAGCACTGATGGCCTGCAGTGCACAGGTTAATATAGGGCTCCCTGATAGGGCCTGGGGTGGAGCCATGCTTAGAGGAGAGGTTATAAAAACCACCAGGTGGAAGTGGCTGGCCTCTTAGTCTGAAGACATGGGGGAAGGCAAGCAAACACAAG
Organism: Lithobates pipiens; assembly: GCF_037356315.1. Taxonomy (NCBI): domain Eukaryota; kingdom Metazoa; phylum Chordata; class Amphibia; order Anura; family Ranidae; genus Lithobates; species Lithobates pipiens. The sequence goes on from NW_027507785.1 coordinate 56,634,675, forward strand.
AAGATCACTGCATAACCATGACAGCCATTCTAACACATGAATATGCTTTGATCTAAACCATTCCATTGTAGCTCTGGCTGTATGTTTTGGGTCGTTGTCCTGCTGGAAGGTGAACCTCCGCCCCAGTCTCAAGTCTTTTGCAGACTCTAATGCCGCGTACACACGATCGGAATTCTCATCGGAAAAATCTTGAATGGTTTTTCCAACGGAATTCCACCCAAGCTTGGCTTGCATACACACGGTCACACAAAAGTTCACTGAACTTTAGAACGTCAAGATCCCGGTGACGTACAACACAAGGCGAGCCGAGAGCATGAAGTTCAATGCTTCTGAGAATGCGTCGAATTGTTTCCGAGCATGCATGTTGGAATTGGTACAGACAATCGGAATTTCCAATCTGAACTTTTTCCGACCGAAAAAAAAAAAATCGAGAACATGCTTTTCAGTCTTTTGTTGGTGGAAATTCGGCCAGCAAAAGTCAGATGGAGCATACACACGGTCGCATTTTCCATCGAAAAACTCTCAACGGTCTTTTGCTGGCTGAAAATTCCTATCGTGTGTACGGAACATAACAGGTTTTCTTCTAAGATTGTTCTGTATATGGATCCATCCATCTTCCCATCAACTCTGACCAGCTTCCCTGTCCCTGCTGAAGAAAAACATCCCCACAACATGATGCTGCCACCACCATGTTTCACAGTGGGGACGGTGTGTTCAGGGTGATGTGCAATGTTAGTTTTCCGTAACACATAGCATTTTACTTTAGGCCAAAAAGTTCAATTTTGGTCTCATCTGACCAGAGCACCTTCTTCCACATGTTTGCTGTGTCCCCCACATGGCTTCTCACAAACTGCAAATGGAACTTCTTATGGCTTTCTTCTTGTCACTCTTCCATAAAGGGCAGATTTGTGGAGAACATGACTAATAGTTGTCCTGTGGACAGATTCTCCCACCTGAGCTGTGGATCTCTGCAGCTCCTCCAGAGTTACCATGGACCTCTTGGCTGCTTCTCTGATGAATGCTCTCCTTGGATTAGGTGGACGGCCATGTCTTGGTAGGTTTGCAGTTGTTCCATACTCTTTCCATTTTCGGATGATGGATTGAACAGAGCTCCGTGAGATGTTCAAAGCTTGGGATATTTTTTTTTTTTATAACCCAACCCTGCTTTATACTTCTCCACAACTTTATCCCTGACCTGTCTGGTGTGTTCCTTGGCCTTCATGATGCCATTTGTCCACTAAGGTTCTCTAACAAACCTACGAGGGCTTCGCAGAACAGCTGTATTTATACTGAGATTACATTACACACAGGTGGACTCTATTTACCAAGTAGGTGACTTCTGAAGGCAATTGGTTCTGGTTAGTTAGGGGTATCAGAGTAAAAGGGGGCCGAATACAAATGCACGCCACACTTTTCACATATTTACTTGTAGAAAATTTGGAAAACCATTTATCGTTTTCTTTCTACTTCACGATTACGTGCCACTTTGTGTTGGTCTATCACATAAAATGTATTTACCTTTTTGGTTGCAACATGGCAAAATTTGAAAAATTCCAAGGGGGGTATGAATACTTTTTCAAGACTGTATATTCCCAATACCCCCCACTATTCCATTTAGCCCCCAGGAGCAAGTGAAGCAAGTCCTAAGGAACCCGTGAGCCATTCCAGTCAAGAGTCCTCTCCCATGTGACAATGCTGAGCCAATCACCAGAGGTGTCACATGAAAGGAAGGGAGCGCTGAGCCACATTCTCTCCAATACCTGGAAGCACCGGGTATTTTCTTCCCACCCGGAGGCTGAAGGCATCAGTGGGGGGGGGGGGAAGCAGAGAACAGATGAGCATGTGCAACATTGGCAAGGTGCATAAAGGAGAGCCTGTTGCTCAATTTCACAGAGTCTCAAAGCTGACAGCCAATGATATAATAGGACTAGGATTTACAAAGATCAGGTCCTTCCTGCAGGCTAATGACTGTGGAGAAACACAAACTAAAATAACTGTAGTAAACTGCTTTGGAGATAGTTACATAGTTAGTAAGGTTGAATAAAGACACCAGTCCATCCAGTTCAACCTGAGTGAGTGTCTACAATTGTCCCTACACCCTCAAGGAGCCCACAATCCAAGGTCCCCATTCAAACACTAGGGACAATTTTGCACATAAGCCAATTAACCTACCAGCATATCTTTGGAGTGTGGGAGGAAACCAGAGTACCCGGAGGAAACCCACGCAGGTACAGGGAGAACATGCAAACTCCATGCAGGTAGTGTCGTGGTTGGGATTTGAACCAACGACCCTTCTTTTTACTGCTAGGCAAGAGACCACTACACCACTGTGCCACCCTAACCCTTTAAGAAAAAAAAAAAAAAAGAGTTAACTCATTTGCCAAGAGGTAAGGCAATTTGGCACCCCCAGCTTAATTATTATTATTAAGGTACTTATATAGCGCTGTCAATTTACGCAGCGCTTTACATATACATTGTACATTCACATCGGTCCCTGCCCTCAAGGAGCTTACACTCTAATGTCCCTAACTCACATTCATATACATAGAAGGGCCAATTTACACAGAAGCCAATTAACCTCCCAGCATGTCTTTGGAGTATAATACACTCCAAGCCTCATCACTGTCACTTTCTGAATATGGGTGATACTACAAATAAACACAAAAACAAACAGGTAAAAAAATAGAATTGGATAAACGAGCACAGACAGCACACATTGCCATCCTTCCACCAAAAGCCAAACCTCTAGCGCGTTTCACCCATAGACCTCTATGATTAAGTCCAGCCGTTGGTGAAATGCCATTTGTCTCGTGGCTTTAGGCTAAAGCCTCGTACACACGATCGGATTATTGGCCAACAAAGCGTCGGACTTTTATCCAAAGGAGCGTGTGCCAGGATCTTGTCTTGCATACTAACGGTACACAATTGTCGGCCAACAAACACGAACGTAGTGAAGTACACGGAATTCCAGCTCTTGAGTGCCACCCTTTGGGCACCTTCTGCTAATGTCGTGTTTGGTGAGCACTGATTCCGAAGCATGTGTGTTTGTACTTTGGACTTTTGTGTGACGGACTTGTGTACGCGCGATAGGAAAATCTGACAACAGACCGTTGTCCGACGAAAATTTACCAGCCTGCCATCCAACATTTGATGGCGGAAAGTTGGACAACAATTGTCTGAAGGAGCGTACCGACGATCGGATTTTAGGCCAACAGACTGTCATCACGCATTTCCCAGTTGAAAATACGATCGTGTGTACGAGGCTTAACAGTGTGCTGTATGTGCTCATTTACTCAACAAAGTTAATTAAGAGACTTTGTTCGTGTGCGGACCGGTTTCTCTGAAATTGCTCATGGCACGGAGCGGGTCCTGGGCTCTGGCACCCAACTGGTCCATGGTATTTAGGATTTACATAGTAGCTGGGCATGGCGGGACATAACTGTCATTTATAGTAACTAAAAGTAAAATTATGAACAACATTGGGAAAGGTGGAGAGGACTCACCCCAAGGTTGGCCATCTGTGTATTCATTGTCCAGCAACTCGTGAGCGCACCCTACAGTGCTGGTTACATCCCAGAATGCAATGCGGCCATCAGTGGAGGCGCTGCACAGCATGACTCTGCAGTAGGAAAAAAAAAAAAAAAACATATTACTAAATCTATTAAAGTGGACCATCAGTAATTTTTTCATCTTTCCATCTATTAAATCTTCTGCCCTTGTTGTTGTTTTAACTTTGGATAGTAAAACATTTTTTTTCTGCCAGTAAATCCCTCATTACTAAAAAAAGGGATTGCAAAGGAAAAATATTGTAAAAAAAAAAAACAACAAAAAAAAAAAAACAACAACATTAACACACATTTTATACTTATCTGCTCTGTGCAGTGGTTTTGCAAAGCGCTCTGGGCCTCCCCCAACCTTGCCGAATGCCCCCCATAGCAGGCTGCTTGCTGTGGAGGCACTCGTGCATGCTCGCTCCCGAGTGTGCCACTCAGCCCCGCCCCCCGCTTCACTAGAGCCATTCTCAGCCAGTCAGGAGGGAGAGATCTGTTCTTGCTGGATCGAGATCGGGCTTAGGTAAGTATTGGGAGAGTGGCGGGGGTTTGGGGGAGTTGCACACTGATGGTACGTAAAAAACCTTCAGCCTTTACAACCACTTGAATAATGTTACTATGTAGCAGGCCCAATAGAAGTAGTGATGTTTACATTTTGTTTGTTTGGTGAAATGAAGGGTGTGGACACAAGAGGATCGAGCAACACAAATATGGCTTCTCCTCCGCCAGGCATGGATATGGAGGTCGGGGGCTCAGTCAATACTACAGTAACCTTCATGGATCGTCACCTGTCAGAGTCCGCAGATCGGTGGACAAAAGCCTCCACTTTCAGTACACATCTCTGGTGATAGAAGGTCTCCGCCACAAGAATCATCTTCCGCAAATCCTCACACATCATGAAAAACCTAAAAAAAATAAAAACAAACAAACAAACAAAAAAAAAACCCCAGAAATATAAAGCTAATATAAATGTTTTTAGAACTCACAGAGATTTGATAGCAAAAAAAGGCAGATGACCTTGCAAATGTATATATTACAAAAAGTACATGACCTTTAATGGCATCCCAGTCTTAGTCCGTAGGGTTGAATATTGAGTTGGCCCACCCTTTGCAGCTATAAGAGCTTCACCTCTTCTAGGAAGGCCGTCCACAAGGTTTAGGAGTGTGTCTATGGGAATGTTTGACCATTCTTCCAGAAGAGCATTTGTGAGGTCAGGCACTGATGTTGGACAAGAAGGTCTGGCTCACTGTCTCGGCTCTAATTCATCCCAAAAGTCTTCTATCAGGTTGAGGTCGGGACTCTGAGCAGGCCAGTCAAGTTCCTCCACCCAAAGCTCGCTCATCCATGTCTGTCTTTATGGACCTTGCTTTGTGCACTGGTCCAAATCATTTGGTGGAGGGAGGATTATGGTGTGAGGTTGTTTTTCAGGGGTTGGGTTTGGCCCTTTAGTTCCAGTGAAGGGAACTCTTAAGGCGTCAGCATACCAAGACATTTTGGACAATTTTATGTTCCCAACTTTGTGGAAACAGCCCCTTTCTGTTCCAACATGACTGCACACCAGTGCACAAAGCAAGCATGAGTATGTATGTATGTATGTATATATATTTATTTTTTATTTTATATATATATATATATATATATATATAAAATATAACACAGTTGTTTTCTTTTTGGTATAAAGGTTATACATAAATAAAATTTGATAATTGTAAGCACCCCTGTCAGTGTTAAATGGTTTGTCACATCCATGTAAACTGATCCATTCTGCTTGAGAGTGTGAGCTTTTTAAAAACAACAGACTTCCTGGATAGATCACCAGGTGAGAATAAGAGGAAAAAAAGAAAAGTAATGCAGCCATCTTCTAAGACAACCCCTTTCACACTGAAGCAGTTTTCAGGCATTTTAGTGCTAAAAATAGTGCCTGTAAACTGCCTCTCATGCCCCCCAGTGTGAAAGCCCAAGGACTTCCACACTGGGGGCGGTGCGCTTGCAGGAGGGGAAAAAAAAGCCCAGCAAGCAGCATTGGAATGAATGGGCCGCATCACAGGTGCTTTCAACCCCTTTTTAAGCCTTTCTTGGGGGTTAAAAGTGCCCCGCTACTGCCCGAAAAGCAACACCAAAGCACCGCTATAACAGCGATAAAGTGCCACTAAAACGAGCGTCGCTTTACCGCTGACGCCGGCACCGCCCCAGTGTGAAAGTAGCCTAAGAATTGGTAAGCTGCAATATAATGTTTGCTATTGTGTTTAACACTGCTTCAAGTTCAGGGGTAGAAGAATAATATGTAACACTTACCTCATTCCTCGCTCACTTATTCTCTCTCCAGCACTCTCTACTCCTCTGCAAAACCCCGGGCAGGCGCGGTCCGGATTTCACAAGGGTCCTGTGCATCTTCTGGTCCATTTCAGGCACAAATTCAGCCAAAATTTTGGACCTGATTCGCACCTGAAACTGTGAATAGACACGCCCCGGACCCCCAGGCCGCAGCTAGTGCGAACCCGACTTTAACAAGCATGTACCCCTTGTAGCGCAGCGATATAAACCCTACTGCAAGAACATTTTTTTTTCCTGGTGCCCAGAGCAGGGCTTTAAGGGCATGTTCACACAACATGCATTGGGCTGCATTGGTACCAACACTAGAACAAGACATAAAAGCATGCTTTGCTGTGCTCTGAATAGAAATGGGGTAGACAGCATTTTAATCGCACTGCATTGCACGCACAAGCACACTATAATGCCCTTGTACACACGGTGGGACATTCCGACCACAAAATCCGTCTGATTTTTTCAGACGGATTTTGGCCGAAACTGGTGTTGCATACACACGGGTCGGACAAAGTTGACAGAAAATCCGATCGTTCGGAACCAGATGGCATTCGTTGCGTACGACGGGACTACGTTCAGGCTAGTAGCCAATAGCTTTGGTCTCGTAATTTAATCTGAGCATGCGTGGCACTTTGTCCGTCGGAATTCTCTACAAACGATCGGAAAAAGTCAGATCGGATTTTGTTGTCGGAAAATTTTAGATCCTGCTCTCAAACGGAAAGAGTTCGATAGAGCCCACACACGATCGGATTTTCCAACAACATAATCCGTTAGACTTTTCTGTCAGAATTTCCGACAGTGTGTACAGGGCATAATACACGTGATCAGTGCATGACTATGCACCTGCACTTGTAGCAGTGTGAACCTACCTGAAGGCTGGGTTCACACTACTGTGAATTGGATGTGGATTTCCCAGAATCCAATTCGCACAGCAGAATATTGTGACCGGCTCTCCGGTTCACAAACCTCCACAGTGGCTCCGGTGTGATTTGCACAGGAGTCCTGTACATCTTTTGGTCCATTTCAGGTCCGAATTCAGCAAAAAATTTGGGCTGAAATCGGACCTGAAACGGTAAACGAGGACGCACCGGACTCCTGCTGTGAGCGGCTACGTTCTCATAGGTGAACCCAGCCTAAAGGTTAAAAAAAAAAATAATAATAATTACTAAGCTACACCGATCATGATGATTCTGATGGAAAATAATGGATTTAAAATACAGTGGTGCCTTGGTTTATGAGCATAATTCGTTCCAGAAGAATGCTTGTAATCCAAAGCACTTGTATATCAAAACGAGTTTCCCCATAGAAGTCAATGGAAACTCAGATAATTTGTTCCATAGTGACTTCTATTGTATGCAGTACCGCATGTGGCCAGAGCTGGGGGGGGGGGGGGGGGGGGCGGCTCCGAGTGTCACTGGCGCCCCCCGCACCTCTGGTCAAATGTGGTACTGCACACCCCAGAGGCTTGAATCCTGCTCGCATTGTGAGACAATGCTCCCAAACCGAGTCAGGATAAAAAAAAAAAAAAAATGATAGCTCGTATTGCGAAGCGTTTGTTAACCTCGTTACTCGCAATCCAAGGTATTACTGTACCAGTAAAAGGGAAGAAAATGACGTTTGTACATAGTACGTGTATTGTTGCTTAGTGAGTTCAGTAAGTCAGGAATAAAGAAGTGAGGGTTCCCCGATAATTTCCTGAACTGTACATGCAACCCACAAGCACAGCACTTTGGAGGCCATCTCTACAGCCGTTTTTGGTAAATATGGTTGTATTTTGGCAATACATGTGTCAATTTTACATATATATTGTTGTTCACATGTATGTTCTCTCTCATTATATTTTTTTTGTAGAGCTCATGTACTCCTCTTTCCCCCAGAAGAAGACCTCTACTAATAATGGTCGAAACGCGTCTGTGTTTTTTAGTATGATTATATATACCTATACCATACTCTATGTGTTTTATGTACATTTATGTCTGTATTACTATGATGTATATACAATGGATCCAGATACAGAGCTCATGTTTTAACAAAATGATAATTTTTCAATAAAATTTACTTTATCTACCTCTTCAATTTTTTGGCTGCAATACAAAACCACACGGGGAAACTTTTCCTTCTATATGTACATGTACCTACCTTACAGATCCGTCACTGCAGGCAGCTGCCAGGAAAAGACCAGAGGAGGATCGTCCCGGCACAACATCATCCAGGGCTCGGATACACATGTACCTGATACAAGGCAGTAAGGAAAAGTTACAGATAACTATCGATATTTCTCCGATCATTATTTACATTCAGATACAAATGTAATTCTGCAGTGTAGTTCCACTTTAAGGCCTGTTTCACACGGGCTTCAGCTTGTTTAAAGTGGTTGTAAACCCTTACAAACCACTTTGACCTACAGGTAAGCCTAGATTAAGGCTTACCTGTAGGTCCAAGAAACAATCTCCTAAACCTATACGGTTTAGGAGATATTTACAAAAAGACAGCGGCGCACTGGGCAGGCTGCAGATCGCGGCGATATGCCGCTCGCATGCGTGGGAGTGACGTCATCGCAGCTCCGGCGAATCACAGCGCCGGAGCAGCGAGACCCGGAAGTCACTCCGGGATACATGGCAGCGGCGAACATGAAGACGGAGGACCGCTTCGGGGGCTTCGTTCTCAGGTAATTTATTCATAATGAGCTAGTATGCTATGCATACTAGCTCATTATGCCTTTGCCTTGCAGGTTGCATTTTTTTTTTTTTTAAGTGCCTTTACTTCCTCTTTAAGGGCAGTGTGAACAGCAGGCTTTGCAAACCATTTGCAGAGCCTTCAGGAAGCTTATCAAGTACCATTCAGCTCCAGTCTGTAAATGTTGAGCACAGATCCTAATGGAATTGCTGATTGCCACTTTAAACAAGCTGCTTGCAGGCTTTCAACAAGCTTCAAGAAGAGTAGAGTAGAAAAGCCTGTCCCCTGTCAGCAGGCTGCACACAAGAGCCCCTGTTTTCTGAGAGTGGAAGCAGTGATCTCTCTGAAGAGGTCCTCCTGCTGAGTCAAACCTAGAACTCTCTAATCAGCAGGTAGCGCAGTTTTCTGATTGGAAACTTTAGGTTTGACCGAGCGGGGGGGGGGGGGGGGGGGGAATGGTATGTTGGTCCTCTGCAGAGAGACCACAGCTTCCACACAGAGAGCATGCTGACAGGCTATTCTACTCTGATGTGGTCACTTTCTAATAAAACTGATTTTAGTGTCTTGGCTGTCATACAAATCCAGTATCATCACTACTTTCTGAGGCACTGACCTGGAATAAGTATTCGGATCTGGAGTTTTGACTTTACTTTGACATTTCAGTGCCTCATAAGGGACTGGAGACAGAGAGGGCCAGGGAACTAGTATTCCTAATCATTAGCAATGGAAGCCATCCTCAGGTTTAACTAGGACCTTCAGGGCCCTGCTGCAAGAAACTGAAAGAAAGGGTTCCCCCCCTTATTCTCTGAGCCCGGTGGTGGAACTCCAGGGCCCGGACACAAGTGTGACCTTTGTGACCCTGGTAGTTCTGCCACTGGTGTCAGTTTTTTCATTTTACCTTTTTTTTTTTTTTTACGTTATTTATTTTAGGAGCCCCATTGGGGGGGGCTTTAGCAAAGTATCAGGGTTCTAAACAGACCTCTGATGTTTCAACATTGAGACGGAGAAAGAAGATTGAGGAAACAGCCCTCAACTTCCGTCTCTGCAGCACAGAATGGGGAGTAGCTCTGAATTCATTCACAATCCAAAGCATAGTAAACACAGTTTACTATGCTGCAGTTGTGAATTAGCAGAATCAGTGATTGGTACCGATCACTGACCTTGTCCCTTCAGAAAAAGAAGAGGCCAATAAATGGCATATTTACGGGCCCCGTTCCTGCTCTCCACCCTGGCACATCACCCACAGCAGCCATTGGTGGGGGGGGGGAGCCAGCAGAATGAGGGGGACCAGAAGAAAAAAGGGGAAACTGGAAAGGAGGGGTGGCATATAGAAGAACCGATCCCCTCCATTTTCCTCATGCAGCCACTGAATGACTACAGGAGGGAGAGAATTTCAGTGGCTGCAGGCAGAAAATGGAGGGGATTGGTGCCCCGCCACCTCTCCTATCCATGTGTACAGGTCAGTGGCATGGGCCCCCTGGAGCATGGGGCCGAGTTGCAATTGCGACCCCTGTAGCCCAGAAGCCACCATATTTTTGCCACTAGAGGCTTCCTTTCAAAAAGATAAATTCCACCATTTACAATCACCTGGTTTCTGGATCCACCTTAATCATTCGATGCTTATTCTTAATCTTGTCCCAGTGTTCGTCCAGCCTATGGGAGGCCAAGTGGATGACCTGGCATGTAACATGACCTACATCTTCCTGTGCTTGGACCAGAAGTCGGTAACACTCTATCTGTGCTCTACCGCCAGCAGTAAAGAGCACACAGGAAAGGATGCCATTCTCCAGTGACTGAGATTTGGTTTTGGCCAAAGCCAACGTCCTCACACTGGATAGGTGGTCGCTGATGGTTGAAAGCTGCCAAATCTCTCTGGAAACCTCATTAAAAGCTAAAACATTCACTGTGGTATCCTCACTGCTCGTAATCAGAATGTGGATGGGTTTCCCTTTGAGTTTCACATTTCCAGCATACTTAATGCAAGTCAATTCTCGGCCATGCAGCGGCTCCTTCAGCACACTTTGTAACGTTTCTAGCGGCTGGCTCCGGTAGGCAAATATATCGCCAGATTTGATGTAGGCAAAAACTTCTCTAGGACCTTTCTTCTTGTAGCTCCAAGATCTGTGTCCTCCTCCGCATGGGACGCAAAGAAGCTTCTCGTTGGTTTTGGCGCTCCAGACCACAAAGTCGGTGGAATGGAAGCCGAGGATCTGTAAGTTGCCATCCCGCATAAACGATAGACGTTCAATCCATTCCATGCCCTTGCAAGACTTCATTTTGCGCAGTATGATCAACTGGTCTCCTTCGATCTTCAGCTGACGGTAGAGTCCGTCACGGCCGGTGCTATACACAAAGCCATCATGGTAGGTGACTGAGGTGACCCCTAATTTACCATGAATTCCATAAAGAACAAAAACAGGATCTTCTATTTGTTCTGGTGGATTGAACACAATAGGAAACAAGCATCCCTCCAGAGCAACTGAATCTACTGAGGAACCAGTAGATGGTGGACAACCACTTGTTGAAGGTGTACCCGTTATGTTTTTACCTTGACATATCCCAGCAACCTTCATTGATAACAGCATTAGGGACCCTCTGCGGTCACCACAAACTATTACATTTTCTGTAGGCACAAAGGCTATGCTTGTGTGCCACCTTTGCTTGCAGGTTGGCAAACTGAAACACCCCTTCTTCGAGATGGAGCTGATGCTGCCTGAAATACATGTGACTTCCAGCCAGTTCATAACTCCGTTGGGACCTGAAGTGAAGAGATGACACCTGTCTGGCGACAAGCATGGTGATGGAACCCAGGTCAAGCTGTGGACTTTACCATCATAAAGCTTAAGCTCTGGGCAACTACCACTGAAAGGCACGGAGAAGATCTTAACACCCCCTGCTATATTGCCTATGGCACACAGAATGTTCATTGAAGATTTGAACATGTCCAGTAGACTATATGAGCGATAGGTCTCATCCGCCAGGACAAAAGTCCATTGATTGCTTATAAGGTCATTCATGTATATGGAACCCACGTCTGTCATTACAAGAAGACAGCTTGTATCTATCATTACAATTGCCTTTGGCACTCCAATTCTTTCAGGGGAATAAAAATTTAAGTTTACAAGCCCATTAGATGAAGGCGCTCTGCCTTTTATTTGCCAAACCCTAATACCAGAGTCTGCTCCACCCGTGGCCACCCAACCAAACTGGTCTTGGACAGCGACTGCCCTGATACCGCGACCCTTGTGGCCTTTAAAGTTTTGAACAATATCACCAGTATAGTTCCAGATGATACAGGCCGAGTCTTCTCCAATGCTGACGATGTTTTCTTGGAGAAGCCTGACAGACCACACCCGAGACTGGTGTCCATACAACACAAGAAGGCACTGGATGTCCGATTCAGAGTCTGCAAGATCTCCAGCCTTCCACACCCTGAGGCTACGGTCATCAGAAGCCGAAGCCAGCATCCCTTTAACTTTTTCATAGAAGATGCTAAATATCACACCTTTATGGCCACTTATCCTTCTTCGTGGCTCCACTCTTGCTTCACCGTTTGTCTGGTCGCACATCCCCCAAATAACCAGTTGGTTGAAAACCGTCCCAGAGATCAGAGTAAGCTCCTCCCAGGTTTTGCCCACAAAATGGGCAGAATACAAGATGCATTTCTCAGCGCAGTGTACTTCCTTCAAGACCCTCCCACTCTTATAGTCATAAAGAGCCACTGAATTGTGGCCCAAGGCTAAGCCCAAATAGGCCGCTGCTTGTGGACCTTCATGAAGCCACTGGACATCCCATATCCAATCGTGGAGGCAGCGAAGGCAACAGACTTGAGACAGGTTTACATGTTGATCAGTGATGCTGAACTCCAGAACAGTCAGCCCTTTGCTCCCGAACACACAAAGTTGGCATACATCTTGTGCCCGGCATGATGTGGAAGTAGGCTTTATGCCGTGTATGGTGTAACCTCCCAGCACATTTTGCTGAATTCTGGGTCGCGTGGAACCGTTGGCTTTTATACTGTAGACGGTAAGGTTGGGCCCTTCACCTAGAACACAAGAAGAATCTCATGAAAGAATGAGCAATAAACAAGAACTTTTTTTATTTTTTATAAATTGGTATTGTACATTAAGCATTAGTCTGCTGTTTGAAAATATATATTATCTGAATCATTGGAGTAAAACTCACATTTTTTGGAGGGGTCTTCCACCTGGCTTCCTCCATGGCCCAGCGCTGACAATTCTCTTCATGGCTAAATGACAGTAAAGTAATTCTGCCCATTTTCTGTGAGCCCAGCCTCTACCAAATCACTGCTGGGCCATGGCCTCCTTTTTCCAGACCTCCTTCTAGACCCCCTATCCTCCCCCAGTGTCTCCTAGCACCCATAGTGCCACCAAGGGCCCCCCTAGGAGCCCCCAGCCACCACAGTGCCTGAGAACCTCCCACTGCTCTAGAAGAATATCAGCCCCTCTGATGCCAGTAAAAGACTGCAGAAAAAAGGTCTGTATAGGTTTTTTGAAATATAGAATAGAGTGGGAGGCAATTGGCGGGAGGGGAGGCAAATCCTGATGGTTTGCTTTAAGTTTCCTAAGGATTCCCTTCTCTTGTTACAAACTCATTGGCGCTGGTGCTTCCAAGTATTTATTGCTGCCTGTGTACTCATTAGGGAGATTTACCCTTTCTTCCTGTCCTGGTGACAATTAGAAGATGCAGTTGCCACCAGGACAGGAAAGCACAGGAGATGATAAAAACTTGAGAGATGTTTCACTCATCTAGTTAAATATGCGTTTACTGCTGTTGCAGTCCTTTTCACTGAGATATCCCATCATCTGCACTTGTGGCACCGTGACAGGAAGTGGTCAAATCTCTTCAGTGGGGACACAGACTGCTAAAAAGCCTGAAAAATATTTGAACTTCTAAGCAGCCCACAGATGATTTTTTTTTTTTTTTTTTTTTTTGTTCAACCAGAGTGTTGGAAAAAAAAAAAAAAAAAAAAAAAAAGACTCAATTCCCCCATCCACACATTCAAGATGAATGGGGGAATCCTCCCCAATGTGCCTCTGTATTCTGACTGTGGGCAAACTTCCCCTCTGTCAGAATACGCCGATCACCACTGTGGTTATATATTGCCCTTTTTTTTTTTTTATACCAAAAATATGTAGAAGAATACGTATCGGCCTAAACTGAGAGAATTTTTTTTTTATATATTTTCTGGGGATATTTATTATAGCAAATAGTAAAAAATATTGCTTTTTTTTTTTCCATAGCGCAAAAAATAAAAAAACTGCAGAAGTGATCAAATACCACCAAAAGAATGCTCTATTTGTGGGGGAAAAAAAGGACATCAATTTTGTTTGGGACCCACGTCGCACGACCGCGCAATTGTCAGTTAAAGCGACGCAGTACGGAATTGCAAAAATGTGCTCTGGTCTTTGGCCAGCAAAATCCTCCGGGGCTGAAGTGGTTGATGAGCTTCTCCCCAAAAAAATGATTGTTTTTTTTATCCAATTCTATTTTTATTTTCAATTATTATAAAGCATTACACATAATTAAACAATTTTCGAACATATATATTACATACATAATAATCACATTTATTATTTTATTTCCTCTTCCCTCCCTCCCAAAAAAAAAAAAAAAAAAAAAAAAAAAAACAGAGAGGAGGAAAGGGGGAAAATGTACATCTAACCTCTCCCCCTCCCCCACTTCTCTCTCCTCTCTCCTCCACAGATCCCTCCCTCCCCTTTTTTCCCCTCCTAGTTCCTTAATTTTTTACCAATTTCCTATGTTGTCTCCAGGGAGTCCAGACCAGGAAGCACCTTTCATATGTATCTGATTCTTGTGCTAAGAGTATCTCCATTCTCTCTATATTATCCATTTCTAAAGCCCATTCATTTATCGTAGGAGACTGGGTTGATCGCCAGTGCCGCGGTATCACAGTTCTTGCCGCCGTCAACCAGTATCCTAAAAGATTCTTTTTAACATTTTTATAAGTTCTTGGTAACATAGAGATAAGGGTGATTTGTGGTGTATTTGGGATTACCTCCCCAGTGACTGTTGTGTATAATTGCATAAGCTTTTCCCAAAATCTAAAAAATTAGGGGGCATTCCCACCAGATGTGAAGCAATGTGCCCTTATTTCTATGGCACCGCCAGCATATATCTGATTTTTCTGGGTATATGCGGTGGAGTGTCACTGGACTCCAGTACCATCTTGAGAGCAATTTGTAATTCGTCTCTTGTGCTTTGATCGACGGTGATAAACAGTGAGAGAAATTAAATGCCTTCTCCCATTCCCCAACCTCAATTTGAGCGTTGATCTCATTAGCCCATTTATTTATATATTCTGGGGGCTCCGGATGATTTTTAATACCGTATATACTCGAGTATAAGCCGAGATTTTCAGCCTCTTTTTTGAGGCTGAAAGTGCCCCCCTCGGCTTATACTCGAGTCATCGCTGTCTGCCTGCTCGATCAGCGTGTCGAGCAGACAGACAGCGGACATTCTAAAATTCAAAAGCCGCGCCTCCGCCTCCGCCTGTGATAGGCGGAACACTGAATTTCCCAGCAGTCAGTGTTCCGCCTATCACGGACATCCGCTCATCCTCGTACTACGGACGAGGATGAGACGATGTCCGTGATAGGCGGAACACAGGCTGCTGGGAAATTCAGTGTTCCGCCTATCACAGGCGAAGGCGGAGGCGCGGCTTTCGAATTTTAGAATGGCCGCCGAGGCGCCGACGAAGAGCGGCGATCCTGGCAAGGCACGGCACGGGACGGAGGCAAGGCACGACACGGGACGGAGGCAAGGAGGCAAGGCACGGCACGGGACGGAGGCAAGGAGGCAAGGCACGGCACGGCACGGAGGCAAGGCACGGGACGGAGGCTCGGGACACAGGCTCGGGACACAGGTAGGCTGGACACACACACACACACACACGGACACACACACACAGGGATGGATGGATGGAGACACACACACACAGGGATGGATGGATACACACACACACAGGGATGGATGGATGGAGACACACACACACAGGGATGGATGGATGGAGACACACACACACAGGGATGGATGGATGGAGACACACACACACACAGGGATGGATGGATGGATGGAGACACACACACACAGGGATGGATGGATGGACACACACACACACAGGGATGGATGGATGGATGGATGGACACACACACACACAGGGATGGATGGATGGATGGACACACACACAGGGATGGACGGACACACAGGGATGGACGGACACACACAGGGATGGACAGGCATGTCTCACCCTCGGCTTATACACGAGTCAATAAGTTTGCCAGTTTTTTTGGGGGTAAATTGGGGGCCTCGGCTTATATTCGGGTCGGCCTATACTCGAGTATATACGGTAATAAACATCTTATACAGTACGGGCCGGTTCACACTGCAGGCGATGCGAGGCGACACCGACTTGCCTCGCCGTGACCTGCCGCGACCTCAGCGGCAACTTGCAGATGACTTCTGTATAGAAGTCAATGCAAGTCGCCCCGAAAGTAGTACAGGAACCTTTTTTCTGAGTCGGAGCGGCTCGAGTCGCTCCTCTCAGAACGGTTCCATTGTACAGAACGGGGGCGACTTGTCAGATCGAGGCGAGGCAAGTCGTGTCGCCTCGCATCGCCCGCAGTGTGAACCGGCTCTACTGATATAACATGATTTGGTTTTTGATCTTGTGTCAGAATAGTTTCAAGTTGTGTTAAATCTCTACCCAGAGACTTACTTGAATGAATTGTACACCAAAATGACCGCAACTGCCAAAACTCCAACATTTGCATAAGTGATGGGCGCTGTGTAGGGAATATATTTAGTAAAGACGGAATTGTCCCCTGGCATAAAATATTACTCAGTCTATAATGGGATTCCCTATTCCATATAAGAAAACGTGTCCTATTTAGTGCCGGTGGAAATAAAGGGTTGCCAAATAAAGGCGTCATAGGTCCTTCATAGGAAGAAAGTTCCAGTTTTATAGCTGTTTTGCCCCATATATTCAATACATGAGATGTGAGAGAAGGCATGGATTCTAACAACTCTCGATTTAAATTACTACCAGACAGATCTAACCATGGCAACACCTTTAAGTCCAATTGATTCAACCCTTGCTCTATTTTTACCCATTGTTTGGTTTGCGAACAATAGAACCAGTCCACCAGTCTAGTCAAAACAGCCGAGACGTAATAATAATAATATAGATCAGGTGCTCCTGCACCTCCTTTCGTTTTTGGTAATGATAATAATTTCTTTTGTAGTCTTGGTTTTTTATGTCCCCAAATAAATTTTGTAAAAGCCGATTGTAAAGTGGAAAAAAAAAATTATCTGGGGACACCAATTGGGATAGTTTGAAAAAAATATATAAAAACCGCGGTATTATATCCATTTTTAATATATTAATCCTCCCAAACCATGAGTATTGCTTAACATCATATTTTTTTAGATCTTGTAGAGTACGTTGCAGAAGAGGAACATAGTTCATTGAGTATAAATGATTTGAATCCGGGGTGATTTTAACACCTAAGTATTTTACAGCTGCAGAGCAAATCCTAAACTTAAAATTAGCTCTCAACATTGCAACCTGTTCGGGTACGAGCGTCACATTAAGGATTTCTGATTTTGATACATTTACTTTAAAATTACTTAGTTTCCCAAACCGCTGGAACTCAGATAACACAGAGGGAATTGCAATGTGGGGATTAGTGATATAAAGTAATAGATCATCAGCAAACAAAGCCATTTTTATTTCCCTCTGTTTTATCTGTATACCAGAAATAGAAGAATTCAGTCTAATAGCCGTCGCTAAATATTCCATTACTATAACATAGAGTAAAGGGGATAACGGGCATCCCTGATGGGTACCATTTTGTATATTAAAAACTTGTTGTCAATGAACCATTAATTTTTATTCTAGCTACCGGTTTAGTATATAGTGCCATGATCTTATGGAATATGTTTGACCCCAGTCCTATTTGCCTTAAAGCGGGAGTCCACCGGGACTCCGCGTTTTTTTTTTTTTTTAAAAGCCAGCAGCTACAAATACTGCAGCTGCTGACTTTTAAAATAGTGACACTTACCTGTCCAGCGCGCCCGCGATGTCGGCACCCGAAGCCGATCTCTAGGTCGCCTGTCGGGTCCTGCCGCCGCCATCTTGGGTATGGGAATCAGGAAATGGAGCCTTTCGGCTTCATTTCCCGGTTCCCTACTGCGCATGAGCGAATCGCGCTGCGCAATAAGGACGCTCCCCGCTGCCTCTGGGATCTGTGTGTTTCCCAGCAGGCAGCGGGGGCACTTGCGGGAAGGGGTGGGCACTTGCGGAAAGGGGCGTACGTTACGCCCCATTCCGCAGAGAGCTATCCCGGATTATCCAGGTAACTGCACCCCCCTCCCCCCTGAAAGGTGCCGATTGTGGCACCGGAGGGGGGGAGGGTTCCGATGAGCGGAGGTCCACTTTAGGGTGGACCTCCGCTTTAAAGAATGTTTAAGGAAAGGCCATCCCACCCGATCAAATGCCTTTTCTGCATCGACTGAAAGAAGGCATACTGGAATTTTAGCCCTTTGTGCATAATTCATCAACAAAAAAGTTTTAATCGTGTTGTCGCGTGCTTCTCTACTTTGAATGAATCCTACCCGATCTGTATGTATTAAGCTTGGAAGAAGTGGTTGAAGACGAAGTGCAATCAGTTTAGCATATATCTTTAAATCTATCCCAATCAACGATATGGGTCGATAACTAGAGCAAAGTGTTAAATCCTTTTCAGGTTTGGGAATTAAAGTGATATGAGATTCCAAAGTCTGTGATGGAAATTGGTTCGTAGAAGAGATAGAATTAAACACTTGAAGCATAAAAGGGGGCTAAATGTTCTTTGAACGTCTTATAAAATTTTGATGTAAACCCGTCGGGACCTGGACTCTTATTTGTTGGAGTATTGGCAATTACTTCTAGTAGTTCTTCAAACGAAAATGGAGAATCCAAAGATTCCCCAGTAACACTATCTATTGTCGGAATAGCATTTTCCCCTACATATTCCCCAATAATATTGTCTCCAACTCCCTCATCCTCCAATGCTGATGATGGAGTCAAATTATAGAGGGCTGAGAAATATTCCCTAAAAAGTTTGTTGAAGCTCACGTGGATCAGATGTCAATTCTCCTGATGATTTTTTTTATGCTTGGTATAAAAGTCTGTGATTGACGTGGGTGTAACATATCAGCCAACATTTTCCCACACTTATTCTCAAATATATATCTCCCCACTGCTCGTCTTTGTCGATATGAGCTCTGAGATGATTTGAATAACTGTAATAAAGATATCCTTGTAGAGAAAATATTGGCTGATATATCTGGAGAACAGTGGGCTTTATGTCGAGTTTCCAAAGAATGAAGTTTTAATAACGTATTTTCGATAATTTTTGATTTTTCTTTTTTAAGACGAGAACCATGTTGAATAAACACCCCTCGTATTACTGCCTTTAAGGCCTCCCATTTCAAGGGTAAAGCAGTTTCATCCTGTTCATGGTCGGAGATAAAATTATCAATCGCCTCCGCAATTGCTTTATGACAGATTTGATCTTGCATAAGTGTGTCATTCAAACGCCACGGCCAATTGGTACCCTGAGTCTGGGGGGGTGCTATTGTTAAGAATACTGGTGAATGGTCGGACCAAATGAATGATCCGATTTCTATAGAAGGGTTCCATTCCAGTAACTTAGGACCAGTTAAGAAAAAAGTCTATTCTGCTATACGTTTTATGTGCTAAAGAAAAGTATGTATAGTTACGATCTTTAGGGTTTAGGGTCCGCCAGAGATCCATCAACCTATGTTCAAAAAGTTTATTTTTGAGTGCCCTCAAACGAGAATATGAAATATTTGATCGTTGAGCTGACGTATCTAGTGAAGGGTCCAAAACTAGGTTAAAATCTCCTCCCACGATAACCGTACCTTCTGCAAAATCCGCTAAAAGGCCAAGATAACTCACGATTGTCTTAGTTTGATCATACCGTATATACTCGAGTATAGGCCGACCCGAATATAAGCCGAGGTCCCCAATTTACCCCCAAAAAACTGGAAAAAATTATTGACTCGTGTATAAGCCGAGGGTGAGACATGCCTGTCCATCCCTGTGTGTCGTCCATCCCTGTGTGTGTCCATGCATCCGTGTGTGTGTGTGTCCATGCATCCGTGTGTGTGTGTGTGTGTGTCCATGCATCCGTGTGTGTGTGTGTCCATGCATCCGTGTGTGTGTGTGTCCATCCATCCCTGTGTGTGTGCATGCATCCGTGTGTGTGTGTGTGTGTGTGTGTGTGTGTGTCCATGCATCCGTGTGTGTCCATCCATCCCTGTGTGTGCATGCATCCGTGTGTGTGTGTGTGTGTGTGTGTGTGTGTGTGTGTGTGTGTGTGTGTGTCCGTGCAGCCTACCTGTGTCCAGCCTGCCTGTGTCCGTCCAGCCTGTGTCCGTCCAGCCTGTGTCCGTCCCGGCCTGCGTCCCGTCCCGGCCTGCGTCCCGTCCCGGCCTGCGTCCCGTCCCGGCCTGCGTCCCGGCCTGCGTCCCGTCCCGGCCTGCGTCCCGGCCCGTCCCGCAGCTCTTCGTCGGTGGCCATTCTAGGATTCAAAAGCCGCGCCTCCGTCGGTGATAGGCGGAACACTCAATTTCCCACTGACTGCTGGGAAATTGAGTGTTCCGCCTATCGGATGTCCGTGATAGGCGGAACACTCAATTTCCCAGCAGTCAGTGGTCCGCCTATCATGGACGTCCGCTCATCCTCATACTACGGACGAGGATGAGAGGACGTCCGTGATAGGCGGAACACAGACTGCTGGGAAATTCAGTGTTCCGCCTATCACAGGCGAAGGCGGAGACGGAGGCGCGGCCTTTGAATCCTAGAATGGCCGCTGTCTGTCTGCTCGACACGCTGATCGGGCAGACAGACAGCGATGACTCGAGTATAAGCCGAGGGGGGCACTTTCAGCCTCAAAAAAGAGGCTGAAAATCTCGGCTTATACTCGAGTATATACGGTAATTTGGAATATAAAAGTTTGCAATTGTGAAAATTTTATCCCACAGTCGGATTTTAAGAAACAGATATCTTCCGTTTAAATCGGCTCTATATTCCAAATTCTGAACTGGTAAGCGCTTGTGAAAAGCAATAGAAACCCCTCTTGATTTTGAGCTCGACATAGTACTATGGAACCATTGCGAATAGTGTTTACGAGAACACACAGGAATATTATCACTTCGAAAGTGGGTCTCTTGAAAGAGTATAATATCTACCTTAGCTTTATGTAGACTATATAAAATCTGACCTCTTTAATTTATTATTAAGACCTTTAATATTGTAGGTACATAATTTCAGTGACACTGGCGAGGAAAAAAAAAAAAAAAAAAAAAATCGATGCCATATCAATTTATAAGTGAACTAAAGAAAACGGAAGAGAGAGGGAAAAAGAAACAGGAGAGGAAAAAAAAAAAAAAAAAAAAACCCACACCCCCGGCACAACAATTACAGAGTTGTGCTTTCTAAAATTGGAGAAGTTCCTTCTCCCCGATCCCCAAGTAACCCAGGGAAACGTTAACTAATTACCCAGGGAAAAAAAAAAAGGGGGGGGGGGGGAGAAAAAAAATAAAAAAAAAGGGGAAACCCCCACCCAATATGGAATCTATCCCAAAAAAAAACACCAAACCCTACCCGAGGGACAGTGATTCCTATAAGGGGAAAGAGTTGAGGAGCACTTAGGGAGGCTCTATGCAGTGACAATGGACATCCATAAACAAACATAATAATAATAATCCGAGAAAAGGTCATTCTTAATTCATTATTAAATTAAATAACTACTACTCCAATTACTCTTGAAATCGCCAGCTGTTTTACTCTGCCTGATTAAATTTTGGATTTTCTGATTGATTGTTTCTATTGTCCTCCCGAGGTTCCGATCTTCTAAACTGTGTATAAGTCTTGAGCCAAGTTATTAATGGAAGATCGTGCAAACCTAGGGCAGATTGTATAGCGGGAATATCAGAGGGATCACGTAAATTTAGCCACCTGCCATCTTTCTTAATCTGCAGCTGAAAAGGGAAATTCCACCTATATACAATGTTACGATCTTGCAGCATTTTTAATAAAGGCCTTAGCGCCTTCCTCTTCTCCAGAGTAAATTGACATAGATCTTGTAACAATTGTATATTTGCTCCATTAACATTAATTCGTCCCCTCTCTCTTGCCCTTCTCATAATCTCCTCCTTATTCTTATAGAAATGTACTCGACATATTATGTCTCTTGGTTTATCTGGATCTAATTTACGTGGTCCCACTGTCCGATGTACTCTATCAAGTTCAAATTTGATTCCTCAGGTTTCCCCAACAGTGAGGTAAAAATTTGGTTAACTGTTATAACAAGCTCTTCATTTCTAACTGATTCTGGCAGTCCCCTAATCCTAATATTATTTCTTCTATTACGGTTGTCTTGGTCCTCCTATAATTGAAATAATGTATGAATATGAGAATCTTGGGCGTCTATACGCTGTTCCTGAGATTGTACACGATCCCCTAATATGTCTACAGAACGTTCGACTTTTGATATTTTCTTCCCAGTTGCCTGTAGTTCTTTATGTACAGATTGGATCTCCTTGTGGAAACCATGTTCTAGACGCTGAATAAAAGCTTCCATTTCGTGGCGAGTAGGCAATGCTCTTAAATAAGTCCGTACATCCCCCACTTCTGGTCCCAACTCTTCACCAGTTGTGTCAACTTTTGAGTTCCCATCTATATTCTCGCTATCCATTATATTCACTGGATTATATCCCCCTGACAACGGGGGAGATGGGGTTGAGTATTAAGGGCCATCCTCGAGTCCTCCCACATTTATATGCATATCTAGTGCGCCTATATCTGATGTATTAGACACTTTGTTTATAACTACGGACTCTACAAACTCAATCGGTTCTTGTAACTCCAAAGCCGATTCCCACATGTTTTTTATGGCATCTGCACTATCCATTTTTGCTATCTGTGCGTCTTTTACTGCCCCAATGCCTAAAGAGCCCAACGGCCTTACAGATGGCACTGATGGTTTTATCATTGATACTACTGGTGTTAATATAGTTTTTTCCGCTTGTAATGATTGTATATGTGTATCCTGCATAACAACAGAAGCTGACATTCCCCTGTTGCTATCTGTTGTTGTCTTCGATGTACGTGATCGTGTCCGACCGCCTACCGGAAAAAACTCTGCTATCCCTTGTTGAGCGTTAGAGGAGACTATTAATGGACGATTAGATGTATTACCTAATGTCCCTTTGTTGCACAACACCGGACTCGCCGGTTTACATACTGTACTATACTCTCCTCTCCCTCCGTCCCATGGGTATTCCCAGTGGTCACTGCTTTAAAGTCCTATTAAAAGATAGCTTATCCACGCAATCTACCTTCTAGTACAATCAGTTTTATCCAGTGTAAACCTCCCAGTGTTAATAACTTATGATCACTTCTATTGTCAAAACAGGAATATCAATAGTTTCGACATTACCCGCTAAATCTATGATATTCTTATCTGAAATGTCAACAATATCAACAGTTGTAGCGATATCAGCAGTTTGGCACCAACAAAAAATTTGTAGTATCTAAATTTCAGTGATAACAGCACCTGTCAATATCAACAATATCGATAATTTAGCAGCATAAATTATTTTTCATCCATAGCACTTCAGCAGCATCACTAACTAAACTGCGTCAACAGTTAGCAACGTCAACAAGTTAGCATCATCAACGATTTAACGATAGCCACTAGTGCTATCAATAATTTAGCGGTATCAGCAATTGAGCATAGACAGCAGTTGAACTATATTGACAGTTTGAACAATGTCAGCAGTTGAGTGTTATCAACAGTAAAACGATGTCTGTCATTAAACGATTTCAACAGTTGAGCAACGTCAGCCGTTTGAGCACCGTCAGCAGTTGAGCACCGTCAGCAGTTGAGCACCGTCAGCAGTTGAGCACCGTCAGCAGTTGAGCACCGTCAGCAGTTGAGCACCGTCAGAGGTTGAACACCGTCAGAGGTTGAACACCGTCAGAGGTTGAACACCGTCAGAGGTTGAACACCGTCAGAGGTTGAACACCGTCAGAGGTTGAACACCGTCAGCAATTAAGCACCGTCAGCAGCTGAACACTGTTAGTAGTTGTGCACTGTCAGTAGTTGAGCACTGACAGCAATAAAACACCACCATCAGTTTACAAAGTTCAGTGGTTGGACACCGTCAGCAGTTGGACACCGTCAGCAGTTGGACACCGTCAGCAGTTGGACCCTGACAGCAGTTGGACCCTGACAGCAGTTGGACCCTGACAGCAGTTGAGCACTGTCAGCAACTAAGCAAGTGATGTCAGCAATTAAGCGATTTCACTAATTGAACGATGTCTATAATTGAACAATTTCAGTAGTTTGAGCAATGTCTGTAGTTCACTGATTTCAAAAGTTAAACAATTTTTAACAATTAAGCAATTTCAACAATTAAACAATTTCAGCGGTTAAGCGATTTCAGCAATTAAGCTATTTTAGCAGTCGACCAGTTTCAGCAATTGAGCGATTCCTACAGTCAAGTGATTTCAGCAATTGAGCAATTTCAGCAGTTGAGCCATTGCAGCAGTTGAGCCATTGCAGCAGTTGAGCCATTGCAGCAGTTGAGCCATTGCAGCAGTTGAGCCATTGCAGCAGTTGAGCCATTGCAGCAGTTGAGCCATTGCAGCAGTTGAGCCATTGCAGCAGTTGAGCCATTGCAGCAGTTGAGCCATTGCAGCAGTTGAGCCATTTCAGCAGTTGAGCCATTTCAGCAGTTGAGCCATTTCAGCAGTTGAGCCATTTCAGCAGTTGAGCCATTTCAGCAATTATGCTATTTCAGCAATTATGCTATTTCAGCAGTTGAGCGATTGCAGCAGTTGAGCGATTGCAGCAGTTGAGCGATTGCAGCAGTTGAGCGATTGCAGCAGTTGAGCGATTGCAGCAGTTGAGCCATTTCAGCAGTTGAGCCATTTCAGCAATTATGCTATTGCAGCAGTTGAGCGATTTCAGCAGTTGAGCCATTTCAGCAGTTGAGCCATTTCAGCAGTTGAGCCATTTCAGCAGTTGAGCCATTTCAGCAGTTGAACGATTGCAGCAGTTGAACGATTGCAGCAGTTGAACGATTGCAGCAGTTGAACGATTGCAGCAGTTGAACGATTGCAGCAGTTGAACGATTGCAGCAGTTGAACGATTGCAGCAGTTGAACGATTGCAGCAGTTGAGCCATTTCAGCAATTATGCGATTGCAGCAGTTGAGCCATTTCAGCAGTTGAACGATTGCAGCAGTTGAACGATTGCAGCAGTTGAACGATTGCAGCAGTTGAACGATTGCAGCAGTTGAACGATTGCAGCAGTTGAACGATTGCAGCAGTTGAACGATTGCAGCAGTTGAACGATTGCAGCAGTTGAGCCATTTCAGCAGTTGAGCCATTTCAGCAATTATGCGATTGCAGCAGTTGAGCCATTTCAGCAGTTGAGCCATTGCAGCAGTTGAGCCATTGCAGCAGTTGAGCCATTGCAGCAGTTGAGCCATTGCAGCAGTTGAGCCATTGCAGCAGTTGAGCCATTGCAGCAGTTGAGCCATTGCAGCAGTTGAGCCATTTCAGCAATTATGCGATTGCAGCAGTTGAGCCATTGCAGCAGTTGAGCCATTGCAGCAGTTGAGCCATTGCAGCAGTTGAGCCATTGCAGCAGTTGAGCCATTGCAGCAGTTGAGCCATTGCAGCAGTTGAGCCATTGCAGCAGTTGAGCCATTGCAGCAGTTGAACGATTGCAGTTGCAGCAGTTGAACGATTGCAGCAGTTGAGCCATTGCAGCAGTTGAGCCATTGCAGCAGTTGAGCCATTGCAGCAGTTGAGCCATTGCAGCAGTTGAGCCATTGCAGCAGTTGAGCCATTGCAGCAGTTGAGCCATTGCAGCAGTTGAACGATTGCAGCAGTTGAACGATTGCAGTTGCAGCAGTTGAACGATTGCAGCAGTTGAGCCATTGCAGCAGTTGAGCCATTGCAGCAGTTGAGCCATTGCAGCAGTTGAGCCATTGCAGCAGTTGAGCCATTGCAGCAGTTGAGCCATTGCAGCAGTTGAGCCATTGCAGCAGTTGAACGATTGCAGCAGTTGAACGATTGCAGCAGTTGAACGATTGCAGTTGCAGCAGTTGAACGATTGCAGCAGTTGAGCCATTGCAGCAGTTGAGCCATTGCAGCAGTTGAGCCATTGCAGCAGTTGAGCCATTGCAGCAGTTGAGCCATTGCAGCAGTTGAACGATTGCAGCAGTTGAACGATTGCAGCAGTTGAACGATTGCAGCAGTTGAACGATTGCAGCAGTTGAACGATTGCAGCAGTTGAACGATTGCAGCAGTTGAACGATTGCAGCAGTTGAGCCATTTCAGCAGTTGAGCCATTTCAGCAGTTGAGCCATTTCAGCAGTTGAGCCATTTCAGCAGTTGAGCCATTTCAGCAGTTGAGCCATTTCAGCAGTTGAGCCATTTCAGCAGTTGAGCCATTTCAGCAGTTGAGCCATTTCAGCAGTTGAGCCATTTCAGCAGTTGAGCCATTTCAGCAGTTGAGCCATTTCAGCAGTTGAGCCATTGCAGCAGTTGAGCCATTTCAGCAGTTGAGCCATTGCAGCAGTTGAGCCATTGCAGCAGTTGAGCCATTGCAGCAGTTGAGCCATTGCAGCAGTTGAGCCATTTCAGCAGTTGAGCCATTTCAGCAATTATGCTATTGCAGCAGTTGAGCGATTGCAGCAGTTGAGCGATTGCAGCAGTTGAGCGATTGCAGCAGTTGAGCGATTGCAGCAGTTGAGCCATTTCAGCAGTTGAGCCATTTCAGCAGTTGAGCCATTTCAGCAATTATGCTATTGCAGCAGTTGAGCGATTGCAGCAGTTGAACGATTGCAGCAGTTGAACGATTGCAGCAATTATGCTATTTCAGCAGTTGAGCCATTGCAGCAGTTGAGCCATTGCAGCAGTTGAGCCATTGCAGCAGTTGAGCCATTGCAGCAGTTGAGCCATTGCAGCAGTTGAGCCATTGCAGCAGTTGAGCCATTGCAGCAGTTGAGCCATTGCAGCAGTTGAGCCATTGCAGCAGTTGAGCCATTGCAGCAGTTGAGCCATTGCAGCAGTTGAGCCATTGCAGCAGTTGAGCCATTGCAGCAGTTGAACGATTTCAGCAGTTGAACGATTTCAGCAGTTGAACGATTTCAGCAGTTGAGCCATTTCAGCAGTTGAGCCATTTCAGCAGTTGAGCCATTTCAGCAGTTGAGCCATTTCAGCAATTATGCTATTGCAGCAATTATGCTATTGCAGCAGTTGAGCGATTGCAGCAGTTGAACGATTGCAGCAGTTGAACGATTGCAGCAGTTGAGCCATTTCAGCAGTTGAGCCATTTCAGCAGTTGAGCCATTTCAGCAGTTGAGCCATTTCAGCAGTTGAGCCATTTCAGCAGTTGAGCCATTTCAGCAGTTGAGCCATTTCAGCAGTTGAGCCATTTCAGCAGTTGAGCCATTTCAGCAGTTGAGCCATTTCAGCAGTTGAGCCATTTCAGCAGTTGAGCCATTTCAGCAGTTGAGCGATTGCAGCAGTTGAGCGATTGCAGCAGTTGAGCGATTGCAGCAATTATGCTATTTCAGCAGTTGAGCGATTGCAGCAGTTGAGCGATTGCAGCAGTTGAGCGATTACAGCAGTTGAGCGATTGCAGCAGTTGAGCGATTGCAGCAGTTGAACGATTGCAGCAGTTGAACGATTGCAGCAGTTGAACGATTGCAGCAGTTGAACGATTGCAGCAATTATGCTATTTCAGCAGTTGAGCGATTGCAGCAGTTGAGCGATTGCAGCAGTTGAGCGATTGCAGCAGTTGAGCGATTGCAGCAATTTAAACGGCTGTTGAGCAATTTCAGCAATAAAGCGATTTCAGCAGTTAAGCGATTTCAGCAATTAAGCGATTTCAGCAATTAAGCGATTTCAGCAATTAAGCGATTTCAACAATTAAGCAATGTCAGCGTTTGTGCCATATCAACAGTTGAACCATATCAGTGGATCGAACCTCATCCGCAGTTGAGCCAGTTCAGCAGTTGAGCCAGGTCAGCAATTAGACAATGTCAGCAGCTGAATAATGACAGTAGTTGAGCAATATCAATAGCCAATAACACTATCAGCCCAGCAACACTGTCAGTGTACTATCTTGGAGTATCGAAATCATCAGCAGGGATCACTTCCAGTAACTACAGCAACTCCAGTCTCACCAGTTTAATAGCTCAAGTCCGAAAAAAAGAGAAAAAAAAAATAAAAAAAAATACCACAAGGCCATCCACACCAACAGAGCTTACAAGCCCGACAGACAGGGCAGCCGTCACTCACCACCCGCCGAACGTCCAGCGTTCTCAGACCATGCACTCCCTGCCGAATCTCCACAGGACCTCCAGAGGGTCCCTCAGCCACCTCAGCCACCGCATCTGGAAATCACGAAAGTCTTCAACTCCGATAGTGTCAAGGGCCAACAGGGGCCGACGAGGGCCGGCGGGGGGCCAGCGGTAGCCGGCCGGCAACGGTGAGGCAGCGGCAGTGAGGTAGCGGCAGTAGCGGTAATAGTAGCGGTAATAGCGGCAGCAGCGGCGGTAGCAGTATCAACAGGCTACAACAGCGGCAGTGGTATCGGTATGGATATCGGTAGCACTAACAGCGGTGGCAGTGACGGGCAGTGACGGAGATGGCCCCAGTAGCAGCAGCGATATCAATAAGTCCAGCCCAGGTCACTGCAAGAGCTCGGAGCACGTCTAGCACGCTTCCTCCTCCTCCATGCTCAGCCTCCTCCCAGACTGCCTTTTAAAACTGCTTTTCCATGGTCTCCTTTGATTCGCTTTTGATAGTCACCCCCACCCGTTCCCAACTCTGCTATTACAGGTTAAAAAAACAAATCTTACCAGAAAGAAGATGGTCGCCTATAAACTCCAGTGCAGTAATTGGAGCCACCAGCAGGACAGACTCCATCTCAGGCTTCGAAGCTCAGCTCCACACACATCGATCAGCTCTCCAATCAACCTACAAATAAGAGACGTCTGTAATAAAAATTGCTTTATTAACCACTTGACCACTGGGCACTTAAACACCCTTAATAACCAGACCAATTTTCAGCTTTCGGTGCTCTCACATTTTGAATGACAATTACTCAGTCATGCAACACTGGACCTATATGAAATTTTTGTCCTTTTTTTCACACAAATGGAGCTTTCTTTTGGTGGTATTTAATCACCGCTGGGTTTTTTATTTTTTGTGCTATAAAAGAAAAAATACAGAAAATTCTGTAAAAAAATGAATTTTTCTTCATTTCTGTTATAAAATTTAGCAGATTAGTAATTTTTTCTTCATAAATTTTGGCCAAAATTTATACCACTACATATCTTTGGTAAAAATAAGTACAAATTGGTGGATATTATTTGGTCTTTGTGAAAGTTAGAGAGTCCACAAGCTATGGTGCCAATATCTGAAAATTGATCACACCTGAAGTACTGACGGCCTATTTCAATTCTTGAGACCTTAACATGCCAGAAAAGTACAAATACCCCCCAAATGACCCCTTTTTGGAAAGAAGACATTCCAAGGTATTTAGTAAGAGGCATGATGAGTTTTTTGAAGTTGTCAATTTTTCCCACAATTCTTTGCAAAATCAAGATTTTTATTACTTTTTTTTTTTTTTTTTTCACAAAATTGTCATATTATCAGGTTATTTCTCACACACAGCATATGCATACCACAAATTACACCCCAAAACACATTCTGCTATTACTCCCGTGTACGGCGATACCACATGTGTGAGACTTTTACACAGCGTGGCCACATACAGAGGCCCAACATGTGGGGAGCGCCATCAGGCGTTCTGGAGCACCCAGGACAATTCTGACATTTCTCTCCTACATGTAAAAATCATCATTTATTTGCTAGAAAATTACATCGAATCCCAAAACATTATATATGTTTTTTTAGCAAACACCCTGGAGAATACAATGGTGGTCGTTGCAACTTTTTATCTCGCACGGTATTTGCGCAGCAATTTTTCGAATGCTTTTTTTTTGAAAAAAAACTGTTTTGTGCTTAAAAAAAAAAAAAAAACACAGTAAAGTTAGCCCAATTTTTACATAATGTGAAAGATGAAGTTACACCGAGTAAATCGATACCTAACATGTCACTCTTCAAAATTGCACAGGCTCGTGGAATGGCGCCAAACGTCGCTACTTAAAAATCCCATAGGCGACGATTTACATTTTTTTTTTACTGGTTACATGTTTTGAGTTACAGAGGAGGTCTAGGGCTAGAATTATTGCTCTCGCTCCAACGTACGCAGCGATACCTCACATGTGTGGTTTGAACACCGTTTTCATATGTGGGCGGGACTTACGTATGCGTTCGCTTCTGCATGCGAGCACATGTGGACAGGGGCGCTTTAAAAAAATAAATAAAAATGTATTGTTCATTTTACTTTATTTATTTTAGTTTGACATTTTTTTCCCCAAAAATAAATTTTTTGATCACTTTTATTCCTATTACAAGGAATGTAAACATCTCTTGTAATAGGAATATGGCATGACAGGTCCTCTTTACAGTGAGATATGGGGTCAATAAGACCCCACATCTCACCTCTAAGCTGGGAAGCCTGAAAAAAAAAAAAAAAAAAAAAAAGATTCTGGATTTGATAGTATTGGCGAGTCGGTAGAAGCACCGGAGGGCGGCGGGAGGGGGGGGGGGGGGGGGTGTCTATGGCTGGGTATTGCAGGGTATCACCGACTATGGCTGGGTATATCAGTGTATGGCTGGGTATCTCAGAGTATGGCGTTGCAGAGTATTGCGTTGCAGAGCATTGCAGGATATTGGAGGGTGTTGCAGAGTGTTGCACGGTATTGGCGGGTGTTGCAGAGCATTGCAGAGTGTTGCAGGGTATTGGTGGGTGTTGCAGAGCATTGCAGAGTGTTGCAGAGCATTGCAGAGTGTTGCAGGGTATTGGCGGGTGTTGCAGAGCATTGCAGGATATTGGAGGGTGTTGCAGAGCATTGCAGAGTGTTGCACGGTATTGGCGGGTGTTGCAGAGCATTGCAGAGTGTTGCAGGGTATTGGTGGGTGTTGCAGAGCATTGCAGAGTGTTGCAGAGCATTGCAGGGTATTGCAGAGTAATGCAGAGTAATGGCAGGGTATTGCAGAGTATTGCAGTGTAATGCAGACTATTGCAGAGTATTGCAGGGTAATGCAGGGTAATGCAGAGTAATGCAGGGTATTGCAGGGTATTGCAGAGTAATGCAGAGTAATGGCAGGGTATTGCAGAGTATGCACTGGTATTGCAGAGTATTTGCAGGGAATTGAGGGGTTAATTTTCGGTGAGCAGCGATGTGGGCACTGCAGATGCAGCCCACATCGCTGCTGACACCGATCTCCTCCCCCTCCGCTGTTCCGATCGGTACAGAGAGGGGGAGGGAGGAACCGGCGTCATAACATGTTTACATTTTCACATCATTTGACGGAGCGATCACGTGGTAAACGGCCGCGACGAGCGGCCGTTTACCGTGATCCGTGATGCGCCGGGTCCTATGGACCCGGCGGTCACGGATGCTCTCGAGTGCGCGCCCCCAGGGGGCGCGCGAGAGCGGAATTCTGGGAGGACGTCATATGACGGCCTCCCACAGTTAAGAAACCGCCCTAAAGCCGTCATTCGGCTATAGGGCGGTTATTAAGTGGTTAAGGTGTCACCCCGCCCATTTCCTCTTAGCTCAGGTCCTGACTTGTCCACAGCCTGAAAGGAGAAGCAGCCCAGCGATGAACTCATCTCTCTGTCACTCTGCTTCCTCCTCCTATCAGCGTGCTTCTTGTCAGCTGCTGCTTCTTCCTGTCGCACTCCAGCTAGGGTTGCCACTTTTCCGGGATTCACCCGGACAGTTCGGGTTTGGAATCGGGCGTCCGGGTTTCAGACCACCTGCAACCCGGACACATTATTCAGACCGGACTATGGCTTCCCAGCTGGGTTGCTGGCTGCATTTGTGTAAGCCGAGAGTGTCTGTTACACACTGCCCAAAGCCAGCACTAACAATTACCCCCCCCCCCCCCCACACACACACACATACAGATGGGAGAGGAGAGAGGGCTTGATCTGCTCCTCTTCCTCCCGCCCCTACCCCTCTTTGTCTACCCACACCCCAATCCCTGATGCTGTGTGTCAGAAAAGGAAAGTGGGGGCTAGAAATTTGAAGTCCAGCGGCCTCAGATACATCTGGATGAGAGGTACTGACTGCCAAGAGGTGAGTGAGCTCACCATCCATGCCGGTCTGTGACTGAAGTCTCCCCCCTTCTCTCTCGTGCCTCTGAAATGTACATTTATTGGGATATTGATGATGAAAGAGCTGCATACATTGTGTGTTTAACATGCACCTTTCACGAGGCTTTTTCTTATGTCATCTAATCGTGGCATTTGTAGGAATCCGTGTGCAAGAGGCCTAAGGGCCCCCCATTCACACCTGCATGGCTTTTTGTTTTCGTTTTTTTTTTTGCACAACAGTATAGGGAAGCCCATTCACATGAACGGTCTGCTCTACGCATGACAAAGGCGCCAAAAGAACTCTCCCGCACCTTTTCGGGTGGCGAGTTTTGGCACACTTCTCCCTAGGGTTGCCACCTTTTCTTCAAGCCAAACCTGAACACTTTGGGTGCCCCAAGGAGAGTAGTAATGGGGTGCACATCGCGTGCTGCAGCAACATGTGGGTGTGGCCAAATCACTTTTGTCGACATCATCAGTGATACCGAACCTGCCCCCCCCCCCCCCCCCCCGGCAGTTGCCCGTAGCTCCTCCATAACAACAGATTTGTGTGTGACTATCTCGGGTTACTTGGAAAGCCACGGCCCGCTCTGATTAAATGTGTCCGGGTTTCAGTCCGCCTGAAATCCGGACACACGTTTCAAAACCCGGACTTTCCGGGTGAATCCCGGACAGGTGGCAACTCTACTTCTCCCACATTTTGCAGTTCATGGCAGGCAGATGCTGGCAAACAATATTCTAATGCAGGTAGACAGTGACGTACCTTAGAGCGGGGTTCGATGTATTCCAGGCGCCTGGGCTGCCACACACCCTGCGTGCCCCCGCACCCACTATGTTTCCCCAAGCGCTGCTTGCCTATCTGCGGGCACAGGACTGGAATAGCAGGAGCCACTGGGTAGAGGGGAGGAAGAAGAGCGGACACACGTCCTCTCTCCCCTCCCCTTCTTGTTGCTGACTGGAAGTGACATGCATGACGTGACTTCTGGGTCCCGGTTGACAGTTTCCCCGCCCATCAAGGCCAGGAAAGAATGTAATGCAGTGTGATGTGCATTCCATTCAGCGGAGCACAGGGGAGACATTGGGGGTCTTTTAGACCCTGCATGTCTCATTAAAGAGAACCTGTCACCAAAAAAAAAATAAAAAATCATCACATGAGATTTTTAGGCTGGGCTCACGCTTATGCGAATTGGATGTGGATTTTACACGCATCCAATTTGCATAGCAGGAGATTGTGACTGGCTCTCTATGTAGCCGGTTCAGATATCTCCGCAACGGCTCAGATATCTCTGCAACGGTACGAATTGCACAGGAATCCTGTACGTCTTTTGGTCCATTTCAGGTCCAAATTCAGCCCAAAATTCGGATTGAAATCGGACCTGAAATGGTGAATGGAGACGCACCGGACCCCCCGCTGTGAGCCGCTGTGTGTTCTAGTGTGAACCCAGCCTTAGTCACCTATGTGATAAAAAAATTGTTAAAGGGGTGTTCCAGCCTTAAAAAAAAAAAAAAAATATGTAAAAGTCAGCAGCTACAAACACTGTAGCTGCTGACTTTTAATAAGGACACTTACCTGTCCAGGGCGCCTGCGATGTCGGACCCCCCCCCCCCCAAGGCCGATACGTCCCTCGTATAGTGTCCCGACACCGCCATCCTCACTAAGGGAAACAGGCAGTGGAGCTTTGCAGCTTCACTGCCCGTTTTCTACTGAGCATGTGCGATTAGCGTGGCGCTTTGTGAATGGGGCGCGCTGTGTTCTGGGACACACACATAGAAGAAAGAGGCAGATTAGGAAGACTGCCTAGCAACAGGGGTTTCTGGTAAGTTTAAAAAAAAAAAAAATTCAAACGTTTTAATTTTTAATTTTTTTTAAAGAATATTAATGCTATTTTTATTTTTAGGGTGGCCCTCCACATTAAGTAAAAAAATAAATAAAAAAATAAAAATAAAATTTGTAAAAAAATTAAAGTTACACCCAAGCACATAACCCCCCCCCCCCAAAAAAAATAAAAGTTGAGGCCCCCTCACATATATGCATGTAAAAACATAAACACACGTCGGGGGCACCTACACCTGAAAACATTGATACTCATGTTACATATCTGTGTGCATGCTGGAATGAGAGCAATAATTCTAGCACCAGACCTCCTTCTTAACATTTAACCGATGACCTATAAAGAGTCCCCTATGGAAAATATTGGGTACTGAAGTTTGTCACCAATGCACGGGGGGGCACACGTAGATTTAAGTTTTGACATGTTGGGTATCTATTCACACCACATGCCGTCCAGTGAGTTTTAGCCTTCTATGGTTTCCAATGGCATAGTTCACACCGGGGCTTGTAGTTCCAGAAAAAAAGAAGTAGAACATGCTGCATTCTTCCTGCACTGGATGGTACTGGTGGAACGCATCAAAAACGCACTGAAAGAAACCCACATCCAAATCACAGAAGTGTGAGATCCAGCCTAAAGTGGGGGCAGGGGCAGACTGACCATTGGGGCACTGCCCGAGGGCCCCATCAGGGTTACCCGCCTCAATAAAACCAGGGACAGTATGTGTCTGTGTGTGTTTACTGTATGTGTGTGTGTGTGTACTGTGTGGCCCCATAATCTCCTATTGCCCGGGGGCCCCATGAGTTGTCAGTCCGCCCCTAGTGGGGGTGTCCATATAAGAGAACCCTGATCTAAAGGGGTGGGGGTTACTCTAAGGGGGAGGAGATTTATTTATTTTTGCCATGCGTCGATAAAGTGTTCACATTTGAATTAAAGAACAGGTGGCAACTTTACGCGTCTGTCACATGTATTTAAAGCCCAATGCAATTATTACAGTGCAGGTAGACAGCCCCAGCGTGTAAGGATTATACAGAGACCCTCTAATGCTACATATGTCACACCTGTGTGTCGTGCTAACGTGCGTTTTTTGCAGAACAGACAATGCACATGTGTGACTGGGGCCTTAGAGGATCTCTGTGTAATCCTTCCACGCTGGGGCTGTCTACCTGCACTGTAATAATACTTCCCAGCATTCCCTGCCATGGCTGAGACTAGTAGTGCCATACGTGAAAAAAAAAGCATGCGTGCGTCTAACCTGAGGAAAACACACAATACATATCCCTCCTACAGACACCGGGCTCCGGCTGCGCTAACAGCACTGAGAAAGTGTTTCTATTTCCCCCATTTGCCAGTTCCTCCATACTCACACATGGCCCACGGCGCCACTTCCGCCCGGCTCCGGCACGTGCTTCCTCTCCCATCCTCCTTCCAATCACAGTACAGGACACGCCCACGGCCGCTGAAACGTGTTTGTTATAGGCTGGTCCAATGAGTGGCATGAAACAAGCTCCGTTGATAGGCGACGTGACACCGCCCACTGTGGTCACATGATCTTTGAATGACATTTTTAGGAGGCATCAATGGAGCAAATAACCCTGATAAGTTATTTGTTATTAGTAATTAAATGAGTAAATAAATGAATAAATATTAAATATAATATTTACGAATATATTTACTATTATAATACGTATAATTTCTAATATATTTACTATTATAATATCTATAATTACTAATATATTTACTAATATAATACTAATAATTACTAATATATTTACTATTATAATATCTATAATTACTAATATATTTACTAATATAATACTAATAATTACTAATATATTTACTATTATAATACCTATAATTACCAATATATTTACTACTATAATACTAATAATTACTAATATATTTACTAATATAATACTAATAATTACTAATATATTTACTAATATAATACTAATAATTACTAATATATTTACTAATATAATACTAATAATTACTACTATATTTACTATTATAACTATAATAATAATAATAATTACTAATATTTACTATTATAATACTAATAATTACTAATATATTTAGTATTATAATACTAATAATTACTAATATATTTAGTATTATAATGCTAATAATTACTAATATATTTACTATTATAATACCTATAATTACTAATATATGTACTATTATAATACTAATAATTACTAATATATTTACTATTATAATACTAATAATTACTAATATATTTAGTATTATAATGCCAATAATTACTAATATATTTACTATTATAATACCTATAATTACTAATATATGTACTATTATAATACTAATAATTACTAATATATTTACTATTATAATACTAATAATTTAATAATATATTTAGTATTATAATACCTATAATTACTAATATATGTACTATTATAATACTAATAATTACTAATATATTTACTATTATAATACTAATAATTACTAATATATTTAGTATTATAATGCCAATAATTACTAATATATTTACTATTATAATACCTATAATTACTAATATATGTACTATTATAATACTAATAATTACTAATATATTTACTATTATAATACTAATAATTTAATAATATATTTAGTATTATAATGCTAATAATTACTAATATATTTACTATTATAATACCTATAATTACTAATATATTTACAAATTTAATACTGATAATTACTACTATATTTACTACTATAATAGTAATAATTACTACTATATTTACTACTATAATACTAATAATTACTAATATATTCACTATTATAATACTAATAATTACTAATATAATACTAATATTTACTAATATATTTACTATTATAATACTAATAATTACTACTATATTTACTATTCTAACTATTATAATACTAATAATTACTAATATTTACTATTATAATACTAATAATTACTAATATATTTACTATTACAATACTAATAATTACTAATATTACTATGTATACTAATATTTATACATTTTTTACTATTATAATTCTAATATCTAATAATATAATACTAATAATTAATACTATATATTAGTATTATAATATTAATAATTACTAATATTTACTCATTTATTTACTATTATAATACTAATAATTACTAATATATTTACTAATATAATACTAAAGATTACTAATATATTTACGATTATTATACTTATAATTACTAATATATTTTCTAATATAATACTAATAATTACTAGGTGAGAGAGAATGAAAAAACTCTGGACAGCCGCACTCCAAAAATATTCTATTTTCTTGTGCCTTTTATTGTAGAATAAAAATCACATAACACGATCCACAGCAAAAGTGATACAGAACAAAAAACTGACGTGTTTCACACTGAAATCAGTGTTTACAACTAGCTATGAGTAAGCACCGATTTCAGTGTGAAACGCGTCAGTTTGTTCTGTATCACTTTTGCTGTGGATCATGTTATGTGATTTTTATTCTACAATAAAAGGCACAAAAAAATAGATCCTTTCTGGAGTGCGGCTGTCCAGAGTTTTTTCATTTTCTCTCACCTGTGCATGCATTAGCCAGTACCCGGGGCTCCCCGCCTAGAAGAGAAGCGATTATCTTGGTGGATTGACCTGGAGCGGTGGTTTCTTTTTCTCCTAACTAATAATTACTAGTTATAAAAAATAAAAATGAGTACATTTGTTACTAATTAGTAAATGAATTGGTAAACAAATATTTACGAATATATTTACTAATATAAATGAGTAAAAAAAAAAAAAATTGTAGTTATTAGTAAATAACTTGTTATTAGTTATAAATGAAAACACCTTTTAATGGCAGATCCGTTTCTCCATATTTTGCACATGGTTAAAAAAGCCATTTTAGGCCTAAAGATGACATACAACCCCCAGAACATATATTTTCTGAAAGCAGACACACCGGAGAATAAAATAGTGGTAATTCCATTTCTTTTTTTCTAAGTCACATGCAACAGTTTATGAAGCACAAAATGTCAGTAAAAAATCCCAACTGTCCCTGATTTCGAGGGACTGTCCCCGATTTCGAGGGACTGTTCCTGATTTGGAGCATTGTCCCCCTGTCCCTCTTTTACCCTCATTTGTCCCTCATTTTGGTCTGATCTATATAGTTGTATATATATAATGCACTTTTTATCTTTCAAAAAGTGTTTCCCAGTGCTAAACCTTTCATCCAATTCCTAGATTGCTGCATTTGTACATTTTAAAAACCAATATAAAGGAATTGTAATGGTAGAAAGTCCTTGTGGATTTATTTAACCTTTTTTTGGTTAATTCTCCTTTAAAGGGGCGTGGCAGGGGGCGTGTCCTATGCCTGCATACATTTGTTAATAGGTGTCCCTTATTTCCATCTTAAAATTTTGGGAGGTCTGGGAATTGGAGAGCCCAGGAACTGTTGCGGGTGCTGCTGGCCCCGCTGGCAGGGAGAGTTGCTCTTTTGAGATCAGCTTTAAAGCAAAATTAAGTACACACCTGTATTTTAATGGCCCAATGCCTGCAATGTCCCTCACTGGCGCTGCCATCTTTTCCCCCGGCTTCTTCTGGGTGCCAATATTCAGCCTTCTTGATTGGCCAGTGCAGGATGATGCCGAGTCATTCGTCCTGGTACACTGGCACCGTGGAAGGGCAGGCAGGCGGACAAGATCACTATTTCCACCTCAGCCAATCAGAAGAAGTCTGACTCTATTTTTTTTTCTGGCAGCAGATGGTAAGTTAAATGTACTACTGCTGGAACCAGCACACTGCTTGCGTCAAGGCTGAGGGCTCTTGAGAGGAGTAATGAGGCCAGTGATGTTTTCAGGAAGCTATGTATAGTACGGCACCCTGCCAGCCTCTCTTACCAGTCATGATCTGCCTGTATTGCATAGTGATGCACAGAGACCCAGTGATGTTGGATATAAGAGAATATGAGGATTAGTTGTATCTGTGTTTGACTAATTCTAGTTGGCACCTGTTTCATTATTCTGTTGACTCTATGAGATAAATAATTATCATAGAAGTTTCTTATATCTTTGAGGACCAAATAAATTTAGTGGGGGGGGGGGGGGGGGTGATCACAATTTCCACCTCAGTCAATCAGAGAAAGTCTTGTATTCAGTTATAAAATTACAAGGCTTCTCCTGAATGGTGGAGATGCATTCAGCCTGCCTCTATTTTATTCTGTAAGCAAATGGGAAGTTAAATGTTCTATGGCTGGAGCCATTGCACTGCTTGTATCAAGGCTGAGGGCTTTTAAAGAGGAACTGCCGTCTGCTCACATCATTTGTAATAAAAACATCTTTGTCATTCTGAAGCTTCCCTCCAACCACTTTGCATAATATTTTATGTATTAGATTGTAAGCTCTAATGAGCAGGGCCCTCCGATTCCTCTTGTACCAAATTGTAATATAACTGTAATGTCAGCCTTTATTTTGTTAAGTGCTGAGCAAACTGT
The DNA here is from genome assembly GCF_037356315.1 of Lithobates pipiens. NCBI lineage: Eukaryota > Metazoa > Chordata > Amphibia > Anura > Ranidae > Lithobates > Lithobates pipiens. Next base: position 56,673,866 of record NW_027507785.1, read on the forward strand.
TGGCGCTATACAAAACCTGTATAATAATAATAATCATAATAACAATATACTGTGATTCTGTACTTGCCAAAAATGCTGCAGAAATATCCCTCCACTAAGTCTAGCTGCAACCATTTTAACTGTGGGCAGCTGAAGCTGCTGCCTGTTCACTTCCTGTATTTACACAGACACGCACCTCTAGCTCTGCAGCTCTCATTGGCACTCTTACGACTCACCCCCCACCCCCCCCCCCCACCCCCTTCCTGGCAAACTCTCACAGAGTGAAAGAGAGCTGTGCATGATGTCATAAGCCTAGACTTTTTACCAGACAAGAAACAGGAAGTGGGCTGTATACGGTATTTACTGGCAGAAAAAAAAAGTTTTACTATCCAAAGTTAAAACAACAACAACAAGGGCAGAAGATTTAATAGATGGAAAGATGAAAGAATGACCAAAAGGAGTAATAAGGCAGGGTGCTGAGATGTTGTTAGGAAGCTATGTACAGTGGTGTGAAAAAGTGTTTGCCCCCTTCCTCATTTCCTGTTCCTTTGCATGTTTGTCACACTTAAGTGTTTCGGAACATCAAACCAATTTAAACAATAGTCAAGGACAACACAAGTAAACACAAAATGCAATTTGTAAATGAAGGTGTTTATTATTAAAGGTGAAAAAAAATCCAAACCATCATGGCCCTGTGTGAAAAAGTGATTGCCCCCCTTGTTAAAACATACTATAACTGTGGTTGTCCACACCTGAGTTCAATTTCTCTAGCCACACCCAGGCCTGATTATTGCCACACCTGTTCACAATCAAGGCATCACTTAAATAGGAGCTGCTTGACACAGTAAGGTCCACCAGAAGATCCTTAAAAGCTACACATCATGCCGAGACCCAAAGAAATTCAGGAACAATTGAGAAAGAAAGTAATTGAGATCTATCAGTCTGGAAAGGGTTATAAAGCCATTTCCAAAGCTTTGGGAATCCAGCGAACCACAGTGAGAGCCATTATCCACAAATGGCGAAGACATGGAACAGTGGTGAACCTTCCCAGGAGTGGCCGGCCGCCCAAAATTACCCCAAGAACGCAGCGACGACTCATCCAAGAGGTCACAAAAGACCCCACAACAACGTCCAAGGAACTGCAGGCCTCACTTGCCTCAGTTAAGGTCAGCGTTCATGCCTCCACCATCAGGAAAAGACTGGGCAAAAATGGCCTGCATGGCAGAGTTCCAAGGAGAAAACCACTGCTGAGCAAAAAGAACATCAAAGCTCGTCTCAATTTCTCCACAACACATCTTGATGATCCCCAAGACTTTTGGGACAACATTCTGTGGACCGATGAGACAAAAGTGGAACTCTTTGGAAGGTGTGTGTCCAAGTATATCTGGCGTAGAAGGAACACTGCATTTCATAAAAAGAACATTATACCAACAGTAAAATATGGTGGTGGTAGTGTGATGGTCTGGGGCTGTTTTGCTGCTTCAGGACCTGGAAGACTTGCCGTGATAAAAGGAACTATGAATTCTGCTGTCTACCAAGAGATCCTGAAGGAGAATGTCCGACCATCTGTTCGTGTACTCAAGCTGAAACGAACTTGGGTTCTGCAGCAGGACAATGATCCTAAACACACCAGCAAGTCCACCACCGAATGGCTGAAGAAAAACAAAATGAAGACTTTGGAGTGGCCTAGCCAAAGTCCTGACCTGAATCCTATTGAGATGTTGTGGTATGACCTTAAAAAGGCCGTTCATGCTCGAAAACCCTCTAATGTAACTGAATTAGGACAATTCTGCAAAGATGAGTGGGCCAAAATTCCTCCAGGACGCTGTAAAAGCCTCATTGCACGTTATCGCAAACGCTTGGTTGCAGTTGTTGCTGCTAAGGGTGGCCCAACCAGTTATTAGGTTTAGGGGGCAATCACTTTTTCACACAGGGCCATGATGGTTTGGATTTTTTTTCACCTTTAATAATAAACACCTTCATTTACAAATTGCATTTTGTGTTTACTTGTGTTGTCCTTGACTATTGTTTAAATTGGTTTGATGTTCCGAAACACTTAAGTGTGACAAACATGCAAAGGAACAGGAAATGAGGAAGGGGGCAAACACTTTTTCACACCACTGTACATAGGGTTGCCACCTGTCCAGGATTCACCCGGACAGTTCGGGTTTGGAATCATGCGTCCGGGTTTCAGACTGCCTGAAACCCGGACACATTATTTTGACTGGACTATGGCTTCCCAGCAGGGTTGCTGGCTGCAGTTGTCTAGGCTGAGAGTGTCTGTTACACTCTTTCACACTGCCCAAAGCCAACACTAACAATCCACCCCCAAACACACACACAGACGGGAGAGGAGAGAGGGCTCAATCAGCACCTCATCCTCCCACCCCTACCCCTCTGTGTCTGCCCACACTCCAATCCCCGGTGATGTGCCTCAGAAAAGGAAAGTTGGGGCTGGAAATTTCAATTCAGCAGCATCGGATACATCTGGATGAGAGGTGCTGACTGCCAAGGGGTGAGTGAGCTCACCATCCGTCCCTGTCTGTCACTGAAGTCTCCCCCTTCTCTCTCCTGCCTCTGAGTGAGTACACTAAGGTAAATCAGGGTTCTCAGAGCACCCCTTATATCACAGTTCCCCTTTACACCAGAAGCCACAGTGTTCCCCCTTACAGTAGAGTCCTCTCCATACATCAGAGTTCTCAGTGTTCCCCCTTAAATCAGGGTTCTCAGAGAATTGCTTATGTTAGAGGCCCCAGAGTTCTCCCTTACATCAGAGTCTGCAGAGACCCCCCTTACAGTGAAACTCTGCGTGTTCAGATGTAAAAGGGGAACTCTGTAGACTCTGATGTAAAGGGAGGTTATTAACTTCATATGATTAGAAATGTTATTTAATGGCAAAATATATGTATAGTTTATACTATAAAAAAAATTGGCGTGCTCCGCTAAAGTGTTCAGGTTTGACTTGAAGAAAAGGTGGCAACCCTATATGTACAGCACATTGCTGTCCCTTCCCACCAGCCATGATCTACCTGTATTGCATAGCGATGCACAGAGACCCAGTGATGTTGGATATAAGAGAATACAAGGATTATTTGTATCTTTGTGTTTGACTAATTCTAGTTGGTAGCTGTTTCATTATTCTGTTGACTCTATGTGATAAATAATCATCACAGAAGTTTCTTCTATCTTTGGGGACCAAAGAAATTTAGTGGGGGGGGGAGGGGGGTGTCTAGCCAGTGACTGTCTCTAAAATAAGCTATGTTAAGAAAACGGTAATTTCATTAGCATGTTGATGAGGGGGGAAAGAATACAGGAATACAAACAGGAGCAGATTAAACTTCATCTTTAATTAGCGATGGACAAAAAGATATTAAAAAAGTAACAAACATTACAAGCCATAGACATGTAAACAATGTTTATTTAACATGAATCTGACAGTGAAACAACAGTATGTACTAAACAAGCGACTACATAAAGTGAAATTGGTGCAAATAAATAACAATTCAATCTCTTAACAGAACTTTGTAGCACAAACAACCTGATACGTTGTAAACTGTAAAACAGGAAATGGCGGTGAGCAGGTGCAATTCATTCACAGAGGTCAGGCTTCAAGCATCACAGTTGCATAATATTGCACTTACAAGCATCAGTTTGATTGGATGTTGTGTGTGTGAACTATACAAAGGGTTCTCATTTCTATTTGAGGGAGAATCTTTGTTTAAAGCGGGAGTCCGCGTTTTTTTTTTTTTTTAAAAAGCCAGCAGCTACAAATACTGCAGCTGCTGACTTTTAAAATAGTGACACTTACCTGTCCAGCGCGCCCGCGATGTCGGCACCCGAAGCCGATCTCTAGATCGTCTTGTCGGGTGCTGCCGCCGCCATCTTGGGTATGGGAATCAGGAAATGGAGCCTTTCGGCTTCATTTCCCGGTTCCCTTCTGCGCATGCGCGAGTCGCGCTGCGCAATAAGGACGGTCCCCGCTGCCTCTGGGATCCGTGTGTTTCCCAGCAGGCAGCGGGGCACTTGCGGAAAGGGGCGGGCACTTGCGGAAAGGGGCGTAATCTACGCCCCTTTCCGCAGAGAGCTATCCCGGAAGTGGGTGCAGATACCTGTACTGTACAGGTATCTGCACCCCCCTCCCCCCTGAAAGGTGCCAATTGTGGCGCCGGAGGGGGGGGAGGGTTCCGATGAGCGGAAGGTCCACTTTAGGGTGGACCTCCGCTTTAAAGCATAAATGAGCAGCCATACCAGAATATACCATGGAACCGTCACCAATGCACCGGGCCATGTTCGATAAAGTTTCTTAAAGCAAACCGCCATGTTGTAAAGTGTTTAAAGTGTAGTCCTAATATAAACCCATTAGAACTGCTTATTGCATATAAACATTAAATAGGACCCTATCAATTACTGGCCATAAATCACATAATTCCACTAACCTCAAATACCTTATTTTATAGTCATGTGACCTCTGCACTTCATTATCCAAAGTGGGCAAAGATTAGTTTCAGCATGTGATCAACCACAAAGCCTGAGCATTACTGTATTTAAAACATCGCCAACATTCCTTTAGCCCCTGTACACACGGTCGGAGATTTTGCCAACCAAATCCGTCGGATTTTGCCCGTCGGATTTAGTCCGACGGATTGTGTCCGAAACTGTTGCATACACACGGTCGGGCCAAGTTGGCGAAAAATCCGATCTTTCAGAACGTGATGACGTAATTTCGTTACGATGGGACTACATTCAGGCTAGTAGCCAATAGCTTTGATGTAGGAATTTGATCTGAGCATGCGTGGCACTTGGTCCGATGAAAATGCTCTACACATGATCGGATTAGGTCCGTCCGGCCCAGTTGGTCGGGAAATATTTCCAACATGTTGGAAAATTGGGTCGGACGGAGATTCGGACGGAATCAGTCTGATGCATACCTCACACAGTCGGATTATCTGACGACACGGTCCGATAAAACTCATTCCGACAGATTCTCCGACCGTGTGTACAAGGGCTTAGACATGCATGTCTCTCCAGCTGGCCAGTGAGTGATGCAGATTTTAGCTGTGCAATCTGCTGATCAGTCGTGTGAGTACTGCTTCTGGGACAGATTGTACAGCTAATGTGATAAATAATCATAGAAGTTTCTTCTATCTTTGGGGACCAAAGAGATTTAGTGGGGGGGGGGGGGGGGGCAGGGGGGAGGGAGTGTCTAGCCAGTGACTGGCTCTAAAATAAGCTATATTAAGAGAATGGAAATTTCATTAGCATGTTGATGGGGGGGGGGGGGGGATAAAAGCCCAGGAATACAAACGTGAGCAGATTAAACTTCCATCTTTAATTAGCGATGGACAAAAAGATATTTTAAAAGTAACAAACGTTACAAGCCATAGATATGTAAACAATGTTTATTTAACATTAATCTGACAGTGAAACAACAGTATGTACAGCAGCCATACCAGCTAATGTCTGCAACAACTGGTAACCAGCAGGAAGGCGCAGGCACATCTAAAGGGATGCTGGGCATGTGTTTTTTTATGTAGGCTCATAGCAGAGCTCAGCTTCTCTCCAGGGAAAAACTGGGCAATGCTGAAGATGGGGATTCGGCTGGAACAGCATTGCCACACTGAATATTTACACCATCTTTAAGTCCATTGACAATAATTTCACAGGATTAGGATTTGTACGTAGCTCTTTACTTTAGCTTTATATTAATATGCATAAGGCTACCTACCGGAGACTGCAGCTCCTACTGTACTTCCCGCTCGCTTCGGAGATCTGCAGCAGTTTTGCTGGTGTCCTAGCTCCACCCCCTCTTCACTCAACCATTTACAGAGGGCATGTCTACAGGCAGCCTTTTATTGGTGGCAGAGCAGGGGCGGACTGACCATTTGGTTACTTGGGCACTGCCCGAGGGCCCAGGGCCACTAGGGGGCCCCATCTGGGTCGCCAGTCTCAGTAAAACCAAGGACAGTATGTAAAAATCTGTGTTTTTTTTTTACATCTGTGTCTGAAATGTCCCTTACCGACATCCTTTAGGTCTAAAAATCCTGAGATTATAGCTGCCCCACCTCTCCAGTACCTGCTCAGCCAATAGAAACATGTCTGTGTATACTGTGTGTACATGTGTATACTGTGTGATTGTATACTGTGTGTGTATAGTGTGTGGCCCCATAATCCCTGATTGCCTGGGGGGCCCCATAATCTCCTTTTGCCCAGGGGGCCCCATGAGTTGTTAGTCCGCCCCTGTGGCAGAGTGAGGGTGGGGGCTGAGTAAAACAATAAAAAAATAATTTAAACAATAAAACAAACAATAATAAAAAAAAACACATCTAATATAACTGACTCTCAGGGGACTGAGAATTATTTGCTCATCTGAACCACCACATGCCTTCATGTATGGGCAGATCAAGAAGCGCAATCTAATGAGCTTGCCCTGTTACCAAGGTCTACGCAATTTACTGTATATTTGCCTCAAATTGATTCTATGAGCCCCCTAACATTTTTCCTATATGGGAGATGACTTAGTAAGGGGTCTACTATTTATGCAGCCAGGCTTGTAAAATATATTTGTGCCGGCCTGTGAATGCAATGTTCTGATATATATTGCACGATATAAAAAAGCTAAAGTGGACCTGTCACACACACAGATAGTCACGAGACTGCAGTAAGAAATGGACATATGATAGACTCATTTACAGAGTTTTATGTTTTGATATGATCTGACCTTATAGCATCCTTGGCCTTCCTATGATCATCGAGTAACCAAAAGCATTATCAATCAAAGTTTGCTAGCGCACACCGATCGGTATATGTTCTCTAAGGCCGCGTACACACGCGGGGACTGTTCGCCCAACTTTGTCCGCTGAACAGTGTTTCGGCGGACAGTCCGCTCGTGTGTGGGCTTCAGCGGACAGTTTCAGCGGACAGTCTGACGAACAAAGTTTTTCGGAAATTCCGTAAAACTGTCCGCTGAAACTTGGTTTGAGCGGACAGTCCGCCCGTGTGTAGGCTTGTTCGTCAAACTAAGTTCCGCGCATGCTCAGAAAGGATTTACACGGCGAAGGTTGCATTGCAGTGTATAGGACGTCGTATTTCTAGTCCCGTCGTACGTGCCGTTCACGTCATCGCGCAAGTTTCAGCGGACTGTTCGTTCGTCGTGTGTGGCCAAGTCCGTCCATGCTAATTTTTAGCGGACTGTCCGCTCAAACTGTTTGACGAACAAAGTTGGGTGAACAGTCCCCGCGTGTGTACGCGGCCTTAAAGTGGTCTTGTACACGCGGATAGACATTCAGTATAAAGAGTAAGAGAAGGGTTAAAATGCTGACTTTTTTTTGGAGAAGATGATGCTGCAGACTACCTGCAGTGCTGCTGACATAACTAAAAGCTTAGACATTTTGGCGCATGATCCCTGCCAAACAGGAAGGACAAGAGCTAAGACTTCAGCAGAAACCATGTGACCAAAGGTTTTGGTTTATTGTGACCAGTGCTGGGGGAAACCTATAAATAATTATTTAAAGAGGGATTCCACCAAAAAAAAAAAATATTAAAAGCCAGCAGCTATAAATACTACAGCTGCTGACTTTTAATAAATGGACACTCACCTGTCCCAGGGTCCAGGGATGCCGGCAGCCGAGGCCGATCGATCGCTCGGCCCTCGGCTGCGGCCGCCACCATTCTAGGTGAGGGAATCAGGAAGTGAAGCAAATCGGCTTCACTTCCCGGTTCCCTACTGCGCATGCGCGAGTCGCGCAGCGCAATAGGAATTGTCCGCTCTGTCTCTGAGACCCGTGTGTGTCCCAGCAGACAGCGCGGCAGGACAGGAAATGGCGTAGACTCCCACGGGAGTCTATGCCCGGAAGTGGGTGTAAATACCTGTCTTTGACAGGTATCTCCACCCCCCTCCCCCCTGAAAGGTGCCAATTGTGACACCGGAGGGGGGGAGGGATCCGATCAGCAGAGGTTCCACTTTAGGGTGGAACCCCGCTTTAAGTGAAAGTCTATTTTACCTTAAAGGGATTGTAAAGTAAAATGTTTTATTTTTTTAAATAACAAACATGTTATACTTACCTCCACTGTGCAGCTCGTTTTTGCACAGAGTGGCCCCGAACCTGCTCTTCTGTGGTCCCTCTGCGGCTGTCTTGGCTTCCTCCCGCAGGTACTTCTCACGTTCATGCGAGCTCCCTCACATGGTGAGAAGCGAAATAGGAAACCACCACTCCAAGTCAGTCCACCAAGAGATTGTTCGTTCTCCAAGCAGATAGGGGTCCCAGGTGCAGGCTGATTGCACAAACCAAATAGATAAGGCTGGGTTCACACTACAGCGATGTGGGAACGCCGCGAATCCACAGTGTTTTCCCGCATCGCATGCCTCCCGACGGCAGTTCACACTGCCCTATGCGAACTGCTGGGAGTGTCAGTGAAACGTTAATGACACCCCCAGATCAGTTCGCATATCGCAGTGCGATCTGCAAACTCGGACAGGAATCGGATCACATGGGTGATTCTGCTGCGGACCAAAAAAAGGGTCCTGTGCGAGTTTAGGGCGGGTGCGATGTGAATTCAGCCATACTATCTGTATGGCTGAACTCGCATCGCACAGAGATCGGATGTGATTTGCACTGCAGTGCGGTGCGAATCACATCCGGGTCTCCTTGCCGCAGCAGTGTGAACCCAGCCTAAAGGATGAACAAACTCTGGACAGCCGCACTCCGGATCAAATGAAAAGTTAAATGCCTTTTATTTTTTTCAAACTAAAAAACCTCACATCACACAGCAGCAAAGGGAAAAAAGAAAAACAAAATTGCTGACACGTTTCACGCTAAAACCAGCGCTTACTCATAGTTATGGTGAGAAGCACCTGCGGGCGCGTTCTCGTGATACAGCCGGCGGCTATAGCCGCTCGCTGTATCATACGGCCCCGCCCTCCCGGGCGTGTTGCTTCATTGGATTTGATTGACAGCACAGCGAGCCAATGGCTGTGCTGCTTTCAATCCATCCACTTCAGCCAATTAGCGGCCAGGCTGAGTGGCGAAGAGGACGGCTGGGGCGAGCGCGGGATTTTCGCGGGGTCAGGTAAGTAAAACGGGGGGACTGGGGGCGCCGGCAGTGTCAGATGTTTTTTTCACCTTAATGCATAGAATGCATTAAGGTAAAAAAACATTTACCTTTACAACCCCTTTAAGTTAGGGCATTCAGCTTCTGATGAAGATGGCCCAAGAAGATTTTTGTCCATAGGGATGTGGTATGGACATTAGGTTAATAGCTCCTATGGGGCAGCAAACAATATGAATGTCACTGTCCACTGCAACTATAAGCTGCTAAGCCATGGCCAGATCCTCCACAAGGCAACTTGGGCAGGATCCTAGGGCCTGGTAAATGTCTGGGGGGCCCAGCTACTACCTTAATGCTGCTTCACTAAACATGGCGATTGCACAATTTTTTACTTTACAAAAGAGGATCCACTGGTAGGCAATTGGTATCCAATGGGGTGGTCTATGCCATTACAGACAATGCAGATGGGGTAGCTTCTCTATGCCTATTGCAATACTTATCCATGTCAATCGAAGGCATTAGGAGGAAGCCAAAGTTGCTACCTTCTTCCATAATCCATTTCTGGTTATGGAAGTAATGAGCAATACCCAACCAGGGTTCTATGTGTTGGGGGAGGGCATTTATGGGCTTTGCAGGACCAGTGTGTTTCCTAACTGTACAAGGTTTTGTGGTTGCTACAACATTATAGCAGAGCTCTACCTAATCGTTTCTTAGGAGGGACTTGCTAATATCTTACACCCCTTGATGCTAAAGTCTATGTCCGCGCTCTAGTCATCTGCTCGCCTCTGCTTGAGAATGACACTTGAACTCTTGTAGTAATATTGCACTTGCACAAAGACAATAAACTTTAGTGAAATATGTAGCACATAAAACTCTTTAAATAAATAAAGCTATGTGATTTTTGATACTTCAGCTTATACGGTGTCCTGAACATGCCTTTTTCTGATATGCAACACCATAGCAATAATAAAGTGCACCTGTAACTCATAAACTGCGCAGGCAGCCATCTTGTGGACTGAACTAATACTGATCCTAGTGACATCACCACAGCAGTTCACATCACACGCCAAGGCGATGCCACCAATTCCTTGCTAACAGGACTCATCCTTTAAAAGCTGGTCTCACCCACAAAATGGCTGCCTGCTTTGTGACCGATACTCTTTAAATAGTCAGTTCACCCAAAACTGAAATTTTTATGGTTTTCTTGGTGGGTAATGACATGTTGAATCACCCAGCCATCTGTAGGGGCTTTAGAGAAAAAAGCCTCCCCAGTGCAATTTTGCCATAACTTTGGCAGTCCCACCATTTAAAGCGGAACTAAACCCATTGATTTAAATGGAACTAAACCCATCGATTTAACAGTTTAAAAAAAGTTACTACATTCATGGCACGCTAGGAATACTAACCGTCACATTTGCTTGCGCTGTCAACCAAACTGCCAATGCATCAAATGGCTGGCGTCATAACTGATCGCAATCATGGCACTTGCAGATCAAACAGAGGCTTGGATGGCATCTTCCTTGGCTAATAAAGATAGGAGGGTTTAGTTCCACTTTAGGCTTTGTTCATACCTAGGCGTTTTTCTGCTCTAATGCACACGATCACACGTACACGCGATTGGAATTCTCGTCGGAAAAGCCTTGGATGTTTTTTCCAATGGAATTCTGCTCAATCTTGTGTTGTCTACACACACTCACACCAAACTCCAACAGTCTTGAACGCGGTGACGTACAACACTACGACAAGCCGAGAAAATTACGTTTAATGCTTCCAAGCATGCGTCAAATTGATTCCGAGCATGCATAGGAATTTTGCGCGTCGGAATTGCTACAGAAGATCAAAACTTTTTCCGTCGGAAAAATTGAGAACATGCTCTCAAACTTTTGCAATGGAGCATACACACGGTCGTATTTTCCGACGAAAAGCTCACATCGGTCTTTTGCTGGCCGAATTTCCAATAATGTGTACGTGACATAAGCCTCAGCTCTAAAAATGCCCAACAAGACAAATCTCCTGTTCACATCTGAGCAAAACGCCCTTACACGAGCTTCTTTTTTGGCAGATTGCAGGCGTTTTACTGCTTTTACATTGGTGACCTTTTAGCCTTGGAAACACCTGTACAAAAACACTGACTGAAAAACTCTGCCACGAAAAAAAACGACAGAAAAAATACCTGTAAAATAGCAACGCCTAGATGTGAACGGAGCCTTAACTGTTTCCCAACACAGTTACAATCCCAACATGCCATGATTGATAACTGTCACATTTGCTTGTGTTCTCATCCAAACCCACCAAACCATCAAATGGCTGGCATCATAACTGACCACATGTGCAGCACCGTGGTACTTGCAGATCAAACAGAGGCCAAGATGGCAGCTCCTTTGGCTGTAAAGGACAAGAGGGTTTAGTTATGACCTTCCTGCAGCTGCTGCAGTGGATGGGTGGTGCTGGGAACTCAAGCACAGATATGTGCCCACTCCAAAAAGACACAAGAAGCTGGTAGGTAATTAAACCCACCAGCATCTCTCAAATGCTGAAATATCAGTTTAGGATGGACTGACCCTTTGAGTCTGTACATCTACCTTCATTTGAATGCATATGAATGCCCTGATGTAATCTTTAATAAATAGACTTTGTTCTCTTTGTACCATGATGTAGATAAAATAAATAAATAAATATGTGTCTCTGTCTCATGCTAAAAAACCCCACTAAGCACTGATTGGCCAGCTCTGGGAATCTCTTTCCATGTAACTTTTCCATGATGCAATTAAAAGGGACACGAGAAAGTGTCCATTGTCTTACGTAATCCTTAGAGCTCAGTCAACCTCTCTCATACCACCGGAGCCAACGGTGGTACGTTCCCTGCACCCCTGCAGCGAGGGATGGCTCTTCCCACTTTGGTGCGTACATGCTGTTTGCGTTATCCAATCCTCACAAACCTGAAAGAGGAACAAGAAGCGGAGGACACTGAAATGACCGGGTAAGTGATGGTGGCACTCTACACCTTCATCTAACCCTAGCTGGGCTGATCTCCAGGTCATAGGTCAACGTGCATGTCCCTGTAAGACTTGTCCACGGCCCACTCCTTCTGTATCTCATTATCATCTTTGGCATAACGAGCCATCTCCTGCTGGAACCAGAGCTGGCGGGACTTGTTGGGGTCCACATTGATCCAGTTGTTGGCGATCCATTTGGTGCCTTCTGTCACCAGGCAGCCCCCGTGTAGAGCATACTCATCCACATCTCCCACCCAACCTGACAGAAAAGACAAACTGTGAATAGCGTCGCAGAACTCCATTCTAACAATAAAATGGAAAGCTGTTTTAATGGTTAATTTGTTAAATTCACTAAATATTGAAAAGTAACACCTTTAACTTTTTTTCCCACCCAATCACAGAAAAGATAACAACAATAAGGAATGAACACCTTGTCTGCATGGGTGGAGCTTGAGGGGGTCACAGGGGTCCCAATGGCGCCCTTGCGGCCTCCCTGTCACATTAGGTTTTATACTGTGTCACTGAGAAAATGTGCACCCTGCGTAGGTAATTCAGTATCCTCAGAGGGCCTGAGGCAGCCGGCTAGGGGCCCACCCAGGCCCTCTGAGTTTCCGGCTTCACCTACACAGGGGTAAGTAGGGTATGGTATGTAGGGGTAAGACCTTTCCCCCAACGGCAGACTTTTTTGCTTAGCCACCCCGTCCAGCCCAATACAGCCCCTCCCTCCCTGCGCAACCCTGCATGTGCACAAAAGGTGGGAACAGACGGGCCACGCTACCGGATGCAAGCAGTGGGCTCGTATGTGAATCTTGAAGTCAGAGGGCCCGCCCACCCCAGCAGGGGCCCAGGCCAGGCCCTCTGAGTTTCCTCTCTTACATACAAGCCCAGCAGCTCATAGTGTGGCCTGCCTACCCCCACCTTGTGTGTTGCGGTGTATCTTGGCGCATGGTTGAAGCGGCAGGAGGTAGAGGGGAGGGGGCCTAAGGTCAACTTTTCATGGCCCACAATCTTCAAGCTAAGCCTGTATCCCTCCCCTCCACTACAACATTTTGATTGACAGAACACCTTACATACAGAAGGACAGGGATGATTAATAGTAGCTGTATTGTCTAGTTTAAATCAGTTGGCTATGATAAAATAGGGAGAAAGAGTGACTAAAATAATGAATTTTTTAAAAAATGTCAGGAGTGTCCCTTCCCTCCAATCAGCTCTCAGGGCTCTTCTCTATGCAGAGTGTAACTTCAACTCTCTGCCCCCTTTTTTCTGACAGCTCAGATAAGCTGTATAAATTCTTGAATTTGAACTGATGTAGAGAAGAGAAGACTGCAAATAAACAGGTACAACGTATGAAGAATGATTTGTTTAATCTCTGTGTATTGCCTGAGGCCAGTAATTTTACTGGGTATACAGCATCTCACATAAATGAGTACACCCCTCACATTTTTGTACATTTTTTATTATAGAGCTGCTGATTGTTAGAGACCTTACACTCCTCCACCTTATGTGCCCTCAAAATAACTCAACACATAGCCATTAATGTCTAAACCGCTGGCAACAAAAGTGAGTACACCCCTAAGTGAAAATGTCTAAATTGGGACCAAAGTGTCAATATTTTTTGTGGCCGCCATTATTTTCCAGCACTGCCTTAACCCTCTTGGGCATGGAATTCACCAGAGCTTCACAGGTTGCCACTTCTGCTCCCCCATGATGACATCACGGAGCTGGTGGATGTTAGAGACCTTGCGCTCCTCCACCTTCCGTTTGAGGATGCCCCACAGATGCTCAATAGGGTTTAGGTCTGGAGACATGCTTGGCCAGTCCATCACCTTTACCCTCAGCTTCTTTAGCAAGGCAGTGGTCGTCTTGGAGGTGTGTTTGGGGTCGTTATGTTGGAATACTGCCCTGCGGCCCAGTCTCCAAAGGGAAGGGATCATGCTCTGCTTCAGTATGTCACAGTACATGTTGGCATTCATGGTCCCCTCAATGATCTGTAGCTCCCCAGTGCCAGCAGCACTCATGCACCCCCAGACCATGACACTCCCACCACCATGTTGGACTGTAGGCAAGACACACTTGTCTTTGTACTCCTCACCTGTTTGCTGCCACACACACTTGATACCATCTGAACCAAATAAATGTATCTTGGTCTCACCAGACCACAGGACATGGTTCCAGTAATCCATGTCCTTAGTCTGCTTGTCTTCAGCAAACTGTTTGCGGGCTTTCTTGTACATCATCTTTAGAAGAGGCTTCCTTCTGGGATGACAGCCATGGAGACCAATTTGAAGCAGTGTGCGGAATATGGTCTGAACACTGACAGGCTGACCTCCCCACCCCACCCCTTCAACCTCTGCAGCAATGCTGGCAGCACTCATACGTCTGTTTCCCAAAGACAAAATCTGGATATGATGCTGAGCATGTGCACACAACTTCTTTGGTCGACCATGGCGAGGCCTGTTCTGAGTGGAACCTGTCCTGTTAAACTGCTGCATGGTTTTGGCCACGTGCTGCAGCTCAGTTTCAGGGTCTTGGCAATCTTATTATAGCCTAGGCCAGCTTTATGTAGAGCAACAATTCTTTTTATCAGATCCTCAGAGAATTCTTTGCCATGAGGTGCCATGTTGAACTTCCCATGACCAATATGAGAGCGTGAGAGATAACACCAAATTTAACACACCTGCTTCCCATTCACACCTGAGACCTTGTAACACTAACGAGTTACATGACATGGGGAGGGAAAACGGCTAATTGGGCCCAATTTGGATATTTTTACTTAGGGGTGTACTCACTTTTGTTGCCAGCGGTTTAGACATTAATGGCTGTGTGTTGAATTACTTTGAGGGGACAGCAAATGTACACTGTTATACAAGCTGTACACTCACTACTTTACATTGTAGCAAAGTGTCATTTCTTCAGTGTTGACACATGAAAAGATAGAATAAAATATTTACAAAAATGTGAGGGGTGTACTCACTTTTGTGAGATACTGTATGTAAGGGTTTACATCCACTTTTAGATCAGCAAGCTGCAAATGACATCATGTGCTTGAGAAACTGTTGGGTGTAATATCACAATGGGTTACCTTTGCCATCCGACAGATAATTGTACCAGAAGACAGCTGTTCCTTGCCGGGGTTTAATTCTCAGGTTCCCCTTGTCACAATGTTTCCTTGTATCTCTCAGATCAATGTCATTCTGGATTAAAGACTGAAACAAAATAGACCCATACAATTAATTACAGCAGCCATTTTCAAGGCTCATTCTGCCCAAAAAGTAAATCTGAAAAGATTCTGTTGTGTTGAATGTTGAACAGTGACAAGGGCAGGGGCGGATCCAGAGTCTAGTCTCGGGAGGGGCACTGCCAGAAAATAAGTTTGTTTTTTTGCGGGCAATTTATGAGGGAAATGGCTGGTGTTGGCGCTTCAATCATCATGGCACCATAGTTGTTATGGTGTCAGGATGATTGAAGAGCATTATTTATATTATTACACTGCAATATAAAATGAAATGGTTCAACTCACCTTAATGCAGAATCAGTGGGAGCCCTGAGCGTGTCACTTGCCATGTCATCTGCCACACGTTGCGGATTGTCCACCTGCCACGTCACGTGTCACACGTTGCAGATTGTCACTTGCCACATGTTGCAAATTGTCTTTTGCCACGTCACCTGCCACGTGTTGTGGATTGTCCACTTGCCACGTCACCTGCCAAACATTGCGGATTGTCCCTTGCCACGTCACCTGCCACACGTTGCGGATTGTCCACCTGCCACGTCACCTGCCACACGTTGCGGATTGTCCACCTGCCACGTCACCTGCTACATGTTGCGGATTGTCCACCTGCCACATGTTGTGAATTGTCACTTGCCACGTCACCTGCCACGCGTTGCGGATTGTCCCTTGCCACGTCACCTGCCACACGTTGCGGATTGTCCACCTGCCACGTCATCTGCCACATGTTGTGAATTGTCACTTGCCACGTCACCTGCCACACTTTGCAGATTGTCACTTGCCACAAGTTGGGGGCGGAGAAGGAAGAATACTGGCGCTCAGCCACTTACAGTGGACGCTGGACATTTTAACAGTCTGTCTAAACTGTAAACTGCAGCAACAACTGTTCCCCTATTTGAGGCTTCAGCTCCTGTCACATCGGCTCTGAGACTTGAGTCCGACGTGACTCACTGACGTCACTCATCTGAGACTCAAGTCTCAGTGTAACTGCGAGTGCGACTGTTCTCTCCCTGGCCGCTGTTACAGTGAGTCGCGTCGGCTCAGAGTGAGACTGGAGTCCGACGTGACTCACTGACGTCACTCGTTGCTAGACGCCAGGCGGCCTAGGCGTTAGCAACGAGTGCAGGGAAGAGGCTCCACCCACCTGTTCCTCCTGCTCCTGGTATTAGTCGAGTCTCTCTCTCTGCACCGCTGATCGTCTGATGTGAGAGAGACTCGGCAGAGGCAGCGACAGAGAATGGGAGACATGTAATATCAGTGCAGACAGTGCTACTATCTCGGGGGGGGGGGGGCAATTGTCCCGTTGCCCCCCCCCCCTGGATCCGCCCCTGGACAAGGGCCACCCTAACGGAAAGAAACTCTCCGCACTCCAACAGCATACGGATCCCGATTTATTGAAGCATGCTATCACCATGAAGTTCCCGCCTTGGATCCCCCACTCTTGGGAGGTCCCCAGGACAATAGGGATTGTTTGCTTCCATTAATCAAGATCCATGTGATGCTTTTGGAGTAAATAGATATTTTTTCTATTTGTTCATGTTTTGGAGCGCGGAGGCTCCCTGATTCACCTGCACCCAGCACAGAGACCAGAGTGAGAGTAACTAGGATGGGAATGGAGGAGATTGTTTCTATCTAAGGGCCACCTGAACCCACAGTTAGGAACTCACTATACCAGTTGCCTTCATAATAATATAAAGGAAGTGAAGGATCCAACAGGGAGAGGGAGACCCCTTTGCCATGGCTGCAGTGGTGGGCAGAGCTGGGAAACAGTAGAGCAGATATCTCACCACTAGTGTTCCTGAGATATAAGGAGGTGGTGGGTAAATTAATTCTCCAGCCCTACTTCTCCTGTGGGTCACAAGAGTGCATTTAGTTCTGCTCTCCTGTGACCCGGATTCAGCCGACAATGGGCTAAAGTCAGCTGTCAGCTGGGGCCAAAAAGCCGGGCCAGGCTCTGCCGGGATCCTGACAATAATGTTGGGATTTGCCCAAATGCCTGGACTGACAGCTGAAAGCCTGAGCCAGCCATTCTGCCCCCTCCACAGCCCGGCACTTCAGTGAATACTGGAGAGGACGAGTACAGAGCAGTGACTGACAGTCACCGCTCAGAGTAGACCTTATAACTGAGCGATCATCCGTCTTTGATAACTCAGTTCTAGAGCGGAGTCGGCGGATTGATGCTGCAGCTACAGTATATAAGCAAGTAGAATTTTTTATTTTTTTTTTAAACCCTCACTTCTCTTTAACCACTTCAATACCGGGCACTTAAACACCTTCCTGCCCAGACCAATTTTGAGCTTTCAGCGCTGTCGCACTTTGAATGACAATTGCGCGGTCATGCTACACTGTACCCAAATGAAATTTTTATCATTTTTTCCCACAAATAGAGCTTTCTTTTGGTGGTATTTGATCACCTCTACGGTTTTTATTTTTTGCGCTACAAATAAAAAAATACCGAAAATTTTGAAAAAAAAAAATGTTTTTTTTTGTTTCAGTTTCAAAACTTTGTAAATAAGTACGTTTTCTCCTTCACTGATGGGCACTGATGGGGCTACACTGATGGGCACTGATAAGGCGGCACTGATGGGCACCAATGTGGCACCAATGAAGTGGCACTGATAGGCGGCACTGATGGGCGACACGAATGGGCGACACGGATGGGCGACACGGACGGACACTGATAGGTGGCACAAATTGGCACTGATAGCTGGCACGGATGGGCGGCACTGATGGGCACGGATAGGCGGCACAGGTGGGCATGGATAGGCGGCACAGGTGGGCACGGATAGGCGGCACAGGTGGGCACGGATAGGCAGCACAGGTGGGCACGGATAGGCGGCACAGGTGGGCACGGATAGGCGGCACAGGTGGGCACTCATAGGCGGCATCGGTGTTATACTATAGTAATGGATGCCAATCAGTGCCAAACAATAATGCATGCCAATCAGTGATGCCCATTGTGGGCACTGATTGGCATCCATTATGGGCACTGATTGGCACCCATTGTGCTGACTGGCATCCCTGGTGGTCTAGGGAGGATTATGACCTTTATTACCTTTTCCCTGGTGGTCTGGTGGCGTCCCTGGTGGTCCAGTGTGGGCATCCTGGGGGGGCTGTGCTGATAATCGATCAGCACAGACCCCCCCTGTCAGAGGAGCAGCCGATCGGCTCTCCTCTACTCGCGTCTGACAGACGCGAGTGAGGGAAAGCCGATCACCGGCTCTTCCCATTTACACTGTGATCAGCCGTGATTGGACACGGCTGATCACATGGTAAAGAGTCTCCGTCGGAGACTCTTTACCGAGATCGTAGTTGCCAGGTGTCAGACTGACACCCCGCAACAACGATAGCCGCGATGCGCGCCCCCGGGAGCGTGCAGCGGCTCATAATCCTAATCACGTCATATGACGTCCGGTCAGGATTATGAAACCACTTTGCCGCCGTCAATTGCCTATAGGGCGGGCGGCAAGTGGTTAAAGCATCTGTTTCAGGTGGACTGATCCCTTATTAAAAATAAAGAACAAAAACAAAATTGGTATAGTGAAGCCAATATAGTTACAAAATTTGGAACAGCAAATCAAACCAGAACTTCCTAAACTTTTCTCCAGGATCCCAACGAAGGCTGTTAATGTGAGCAGATATGTAGGCATTTAGGCTGCTGAAGAACTCTAAGCCCTTGTACACACGGTCAGAGATTCCGACAACCAAATCCGTCGGAGTAATTCCGACGGATTAATTCCGGAAGAGGTCCGGAAGTGATGTTGCATACACACGGTCGGACTAAGTTGTCGGAAAATCCGATTGTACATAATGTGATGACGTTATTTCGTTACGACGGGTCTACGTTCAGGCTAGTAGCCAATAGCTTTGGCCTAGGAATTTGATCTGAGCATGCGTGGCACTTTGTCCGTCCGAGTAGGCTACACATGATCGGAGTATGTCCGATAGGAGCATTTTGTCAGAAAATTTTACCAGCAAGTTGGAAAAGTTGGTCCGTCGGAATATCCGACAGCCCGATGCAGACCACACACAGTCGGAATATCCGACAAAACGGTCCGATAGGACACATTCCGACGGAATCTCCGACCGTGTGTTCAAGGGCTAATGCCTCATACACACGATCGGATTGTTGGCCAACAAAACCATGGAATTTTGTCCGAAGGGTATTGGCTCAAACTTGTCTTGCATACACACGGCCACACAAATGTTGGCCAACAATTATGAACGTAGTGACGTACTAGATGTACTACGTGGTTTTTCAGCTCTTTAGCGCCACCCTTTGGGTTCCTTCTGCTAATTTTAGTAGAAGTTTTCTGTGTATTGATTTGCGCTTTTCTTTTTGAATTTTTCATTTCGTACTTTTCAGTTCGTTTCTGAATGGCCATTCCTCAACCAGACATGTTGCAGAATTGGAGGAGATAACGTGTTATTTATTATTGGCCTCGGAGTTATTGCTTTGACATAATTTTTTTGGTTGAATAATAATTTTTGATTTGGTAAATTTTCTATATTTTTGGATGCATAGAACGCACTTTTTGGTTAAAGATAGCAGGAGGCAGAAGGCAGATAGCATGTCTAATGTTTTTTTTCTTTTTTTAATGAACAATAAAAAAATTGTGTAGAATAATACTTGGCTGTGTGTTTTACTTCAAATGACAGTTGGGGAGTCGGCAGCTACATGTTAAAAAATACAATGTAAAATTGACAAGGGGCACCAACATAGTTGTATCTTTGATCTTATAAACTCCGGGATAATGGTGTTGTGGTAACTTGCACAAATAATAAAAAAAAAGCATAATAATATTATTCTTGATATCACTAGGAAAAAAAAAGCCTTTGAAAATTAGTTTGGAATAACTCCATCAGCATCACCAGCAAAGCAGCTTCATTATTATCCCATTAAAGAAGAAGAGAATTGTGCGCTGCATTTCGAGATTTCATAATTTGCCACGTCACGAATGTTAATTCTCCATTACGAACGCGAGTTTACAAGACCGACTGCTTCAGCTTCTGAGCATGCGTGTTTGTACTCTGGACTTTTGTCCGACGGACTTGTGTACACGCGATCGGAAAATCCAACAACAGACATTTGTTGGCGGAAAATTTGAAAACCTGCTAGCTAACGAAAAGTCTGACAACAATTGTCCGATGGAGCGTTCAAACGGTCGGATTGTCCGCCAACAGCCTGTCATCCAACTTTTCCTGTTGGAAAGTTCGATCTTGTGTACGAAGCTTAAGCCTCTCCTTTTACAGAGATCACGTAACTACGATGCCTAAGCATTTGGTCATGTGACTCCACGCATTGCTACAATGAAGCAGCAGGTCCAGCAGACATTTTAATTGGAAATTTCTGTCAGCTTTTGCAATTTTTAAAGAGAAGAATGGGCAGATTAGTATAGGGCAGAGGGAGAAGATGACAGGTGCACTTTGATAGCAAGATGCTCCTCTTTTTTGCTACTGGCATAACAATGAACATGTGACTCACCATCTCTTCATAGGTCCGGTTATCAGCCACTGGAAAGGTGGTCTCTCCTCCCCCAGTAACATTGTTCAGGTAAAAAAGGACGGTCACATACCTACGAATCAAATCATCCATGTCATTGGTTCAATATTTGGTCAGCTTAGAGACAGACTAGAATTCATAGCCGCACAACGCACAATGATGTATTCACTTCAACTCCCTCAAAACTTTCATAACTGTAAACTATTTTTCAAAGAGAACCTGTCATCACAACTTGTATTTAATATGGGGGTAGCTTCCTGTAGAGCAGTTAACTGCTTGTGATACCGCACACCTGTAACCTTCGGCAGGGCTATGACAAGGTGGTGGCAGGAGGGGCAGCCTCAACAGGTGCAGAGCCCTACCAGGGCACTACATAGTATGCATATTCCAGATCAGTGGTGGCAACTGGAGGACCATAGCTTCCCTTTTACTGGGCCGTGGCTTTCCGTCTGCTCTGTCACACCATGCCCCCACTCCATTCCCCTTGCTCCAACCGCCCACAACCAACCCAGAACTCATGCACCCCCAGCTGCTACAAAGCAAGCAAATGCCAACTATGGGCAGCCGGAAAATGGGGGGGGGGGGGTGGATCAGGGCAGTATGCCCATCTACACTATGCATTAGGAAGGGGGGGGGGGGCACAGTTCTGCATCATTAACCTGAGCGAACGTATCTGGCACAGATCTTCAACTCAGGGACACCTAAAACATTTATTCTGAAGACAGGATTCTCCTTCCTCTGGTCACAAGGGGAAGTTCAAACCCCGGGATGCCCCAGTGGCCTCTTGATTAGTCTTGCTGGAGCTCCCCATGTTCAACTCACCTGGGGAGCCACCAGTGGGCAACAAAGATCGTGACCCTTACCCCATGTGAACATTTTTCTGAACCTGTAGAAAATGTTCTTAGCCTGAAAAGGACTTCTAAGCTGTTTTTTTGTTTTTGGGTTTAGCTATATTTTATCAATCTCAAAGCAGCAGTATGCAGAATCTTTGCTTGGGAGACTTTTGTTCAAGGACTAATTGATGTCACCATACAGTCTCAGAGTTTTCTAATTTCCCCCACCCCAAAAAAAAAAACTTGCATGCCAAAACCTAGCTTACCGACAGGAGGTTTCAAAAGCAGCCGTTTCATTGTTTAATAGTTTAGTGTGGGTACACGCCGTCTCAGGAAACACGGGTCCACTGTCCATGTGAGCGTGGTAATGTCCCCCCTTGTTGTACCTCACCACTTGTAGAGGCTCGCTGTTCTCCACCACGTCTGGGGGCAAACGGGTCAACTTGATGACTCTGTGGAGCAATATGCAATACAAAGTTTTTAAGGCTTCATGTACATGGGATTTTGTTCAACCTCTCCTGAACGATTTAACTTGACAGCCAGAAAACGGCGTCTAAAAACAGCCGTTTAGCCGCGTTTACATGCCGCGTTTAGCCGCGTCTAGAAGCGTTTGAAAAAATGCTTTTTTCTTTTTTTTTTAAATAACCAAAAGTTAGAAACGCCTGTAAATGAAACGCGTTACCGCATTTAGCCACGTTTGGCATTTGAACTGCCTCTAAACACAAAAAAAAAACCCTCTAAACACATCTGCCTAGAAACGACTATAAATTACCTTGTGAACATGTACTGATAAGAGAACATATAGAGGAGAGTTCAGGGACAGTTAAAAAAAAAACTCCCAACTGCTCCTAAACGTCTGTTTACCAGCAGTGGTGTACATGAGGCCTTTGATTAAAAAGGAATTATGGACAAAACAACAACATGTATGAGGGCATCTGTCACTAGCATTACCAGTTCTTGGATATGTATTTAGAAGTGCCTAGTAGGAAGGATCCTATCAGTTAAAAAGGTATTTTGAAATGGTTATTAAATCGGGAGTAAACCCATCGATTTAATAGTTTCAAAAAACACTTACATTCCCAGCATGCTGGAAATGTTAACGTTCACATTGGTTGTGCTCTCAACCAAACTTTCAAACCATCCAATGGCTGGTGTCATAACTGATCACATGTGCAGCATTATGGCACTTGAAGAATTATCAGAAGCCAAGATGGTAGGTTCCTTGGCTGAAAACGATAGGAGGGTTTACTTTCACTTTAAATAAGTCAGTTACAGATTATGCGTTTCGTGAGAAAGACCCCTTCTTCAGGGCTTGAGCACCCTATGTTTGTAGATTCACCATGAAATGCACTACAATTGGTCTTTATAGAGACTAGTGCCTCCTAAAGGCCCTAAAACGGGAGGCTGAACACCCCGAAGAAGGGGATGTTCTTTCCCCCAAAACACGTTGGATGTCTCTGATGCTCTTAACCGATGAACATTTAAAAAAAGGCTTTTTAGGTGAAATGATCCTTTGTACTAAGCACCCCCACAATACACATTCAAGAGGAAGTAAACCCTGATGGATTGTATTACATCAATAAAGGTGCCTTGAGCGGTGTGCGGCTGTCCAGGACTTTTCTTTTTCTTTCTTTTTGGATTTCATTGTTATTTGCTTGATTATTTGTTTTCATAACGTTTTTTTACAGTATCACGTATAGCGTGGCAATATATGTATTTTTTTACTTTGTTACACAGCTTGTCTGACAGTTTTTTGCCAGCAGCTAAATTTGCACCTGCCAGCGCAATTTCTAGCATGTTTTTTGTTATCTAGGAGTAGCAGAGATGCCCAGAGTGCCAGAAGCCATAAACTCCTCAGCTATACCGGTAAAATATTCTGTACGGAGTGGATGAAATGTGAAGGTACAATGGTCCCTCCGATCATCCTCTCACATACCTATTATAAATTAGGGCTGTGGAAATTAAAGATTAATTCCTCAATTAATCAATTCATTTTTTTGATCGCTCAAAATTCTTTTGATTGGTACTCACCTCTCCGTCGGCTTCCGGGTCTTCAGGGAGTTCCGTTGGAGATCCGGTGATGTCACGGACATCGACATCACCGGACTCCTCCTCCCTTCCCCAAGTGCCTCCGTCTGCTAACGAAAGGAAGGGGGGAGGAGTCTGGTGATGTTGAAGTTCTGATTGAACACGTACAGGGGGAGGAGCTACGCATGACGTCACCCGCTGCTGCCCTATGGAACTAACACGATTGTCGGATTTACATGCTGTGTTTTTATCATCTTTATGTGAGTAGTTTGTGTTTGAACACAAAAATTAAATCATATACTTAAGCGGTGAGCACTTTTTTTTTCTACCCATGACCCGGCGTCCTTGCTGAGATCTAAAGAGACGTGAGAGAAGTTTATGGTCCGTGTTAACCCTTTTGATGCCCGCTTGCATGACCACCTGTTTGCACAGGGTTCCATGCCATAAGGTGAGAGTGATTAGTTAGACCGGAGGTGGAGGGATTGTCACGCTACTGTGGAAAAAAAAAATTACTTACGTCAGTGCTACAGTTTGAATTTAAAACGTATTTGTGTGAACTGTGAAGTTAAGTCATGGATTGTGGAAACTAACTAGTGTCTGGTGATTGTATATAGTGTATACCACATTTACCACTGACTAATGCAGAGTTGCAATGCAAGCAGATCAGCTAAAAGTAGTTGGATCTGTATGTGCGTTATAATTAATTGAAATTAGTCGATTAACCACCTGACATCCGCGCTATGGCCGAATGACGGCCACAGCGCAGATGTGACAGCCTCCACCGTGCATGCTCCCTGGCACGGCGCGCGCGCGGAGCGCGCTGTGATCACCGAGTCACTGAGTCTCGGGTGATCACCGATCTGATTAAGGGGCCGGTCCCGGCCCCTTACCATGTAATCAGCTGTCAGCCAATGACAGCTGATCACATGATCAAAACAAAAGCTCGGTGATCGCTTTTTTTTCTCCTCACACTGACAGCAGAGGAGAAAAAAAAAAAGCCGATCACCGGCTCACCTTAAAGGGACATCAGTCCCGAAACGGAAGAGGCAATTATGCTTCATAATTGCACCCTGAAAGTGCCCATAAGTGGCACCTATCAATGCCCACAAGTGCCACCTATCAATGCCCACCAGTGGTGCCAATCAGTGCCACATAGAAGTGCTGCCTATCAGTGTAAACGATCGGTGCCCATCACTGCCATCCATCAATGCCCATCACTACCACCTATCGGTGCCCATCAGTGCCGCCTCATCAGCGTACATCAATGACGGACAAAAATTACCCGTTTTAAAATTTTATAACAAAATAAAAAAATATATATATATTTTTTTTTTTTCAATTCAGTTTTTTTTACAATTTTTTTAACAAAAAATAAAAATTGCAGAGGTGATCAAATACCACCAAAAAAAAGCTCTATTTGGGGGAAAAAATGATAAAAATTTCATTTGGGTACAGTGTTGTATGACCGCGCAATAGTCATTCAAAGTGCATCAGCGCTGAAAGCTGAAAATTGGTCTGGATAGGAGGGGGGTTTAAGTGCCCAGTAAGCAAGTGGTTAATCGATTAAAGAAAAAATCGATTAATCGAGCACGAAAATTTGAATCAGTAACAGCCCTATTATAAAGTTAAACAGTGGTCATTAAAGACTGTGTGAATGGTATAAGCTGAACTGAGCATCTTCATTAGTCCTCACTAAGTAAAAATAAACAGATCAGAATCCGGGGCTGTTTACTAATAATTACACTCTAATTAGCTCCTCATTTCCTCCGTGTCACACTATTGACGCTTCATTAGGTTCAGTAAATAAAGTCAGTGTGAGTGGCTTATGGAGATAAGACGTTTTCACAGCCTTTCCAACAAATATTCTGTGGAGGTGTCGGGTCATCATACATGGGAATGATAAGCCGGACGGGATCATTGTCTGAGATAACAGGATAGTGTAGAGGTAATAAAAAAAAAAAATGGCTGATTACAAACTGCCAAACTCACAAAATAGAGCAAAAATTGGCACAACAGTGGTATAAAAATGGATCATTTGGTTTTAGGAGAGAGATTTTTTTTTTTACACATTTTTAAATTGATGCGTTTAAAAAAAAAAAAAAAAAAAAATATCTGTATGTTCTTGGCGTGATAGAAGTAATACTGTGATAATACACAAAGCAGGAAGTTCGGGACTTTAGCGCTGGTATCTTCTGATGCAAGAAAGTAAATTTTTTGACAAAGGATGCAGAAGAAAACAAAGAATGAAAACAAGGGATGGTTAGAGGTGGAAGTATCAGAAAGTGTTATGCCGTGTACACACGACCGGACTTTGACGGACTAAGTCTGACGGTCTTCCCGACGGACTTTCGGCGGAGTTCCCGGCGGACTTTCCAAATAAACGGACTTGGCCACACACAATCACACCAAAGTCTGACGGATTCGAACGTGATGGCGTACAACCGGACTAGAATAAGGAAGTTCATAGCCAGTAGTCAATAGCTGCCCTAGTGTTGTTTCTTGTCCGTCGGACTAGCATACACACAAATGGATTTCTTGATAGGAACTGGGTCTGGCGGATCCCATGTTCTATTTCTAAAGTCCGTCAGATTTTGGGACAGCAAAGGTCCGATAGAGCCCACACACGATCGAATTGTCTGACGGATTCATTCCGTCGGACCCTTGTTGTCGAAAAGTCCGGTCGTGTGTATGCGGCATTAGTGTTAGACCCCTTTCACACTGGCGGACTGATCGCCTATCAGTTTTTCAGGTGGACCCGATCAAACCATCCATTGCCCTCTATGGAGTGACGGATGTCAACGGACATGTGTCCATTAGGGTGACCACATGTCCCGGATTGCCCGGGACAGTCCCGCATTTTGTAAGTCTGTCCCAGATCCCAGGTTCCTTCATTCCAGGACAATACAGTGTCCAGGAATAAATCTGACACAGAAATCCCCCCCCCCCCCCATGATCCCAAATTGCCCCTCCCCCCGGCCAATCTGATGCCCCCAAAAAAGGCACATCACAGCTTTACTTTCTGACAGTACTTGTCCGGGCTGGTAATGTCTGGAGAGGCACAATCCCCGCCCCCTGCTTGTGATTGGAGAAATTATAAATCTCACCTCTTGTGTCTAGTCACTGAGCCAGCATTGGAACAAGGCAAAACGGGTCTCGGCCAGCCTGGACAATTACTGTCACTGAGTAAAGTGGCGATGTGACGGCCTTTTTTGGGGGCGTGAACAGTGCTTTTGGGTAGAGCACGCACCCGGCGCCCCTGCTGTGCTGTCATTCATCACAGCACAGTATGATTTTTGGGAAGGTTGGGAAATGTGGTCACCCTGGTGTCCATTGACAGCTGCCGACATCTGTTCTGATTGATGCTAAAAACAGACAGATGTGGATCCGTTCCTCATCTGCCTGGCGGATCGGACGGCAGTCAGATGTAAACAGATAGGCGGTCCGTTTAGATCTGACTGCCCATAGAGGACAGTGCGCTGTATCCGCTCTGCATGGGCAGAGCAGACCTGGACCAGCTATTCGCCTGCTCAGTGGGGATCAGCAGACAGATTCCCCGCTGAGCAGGCAGGCTTTTGGTGGAGTCAACCCCATGTGATAGAGGTCTTAGGGGTTACAGGCAGGGTCACTGATAAGGGAGTACCACCAGGCTGCCTGCACAGGGCCCCATTAGTTTAGCAGGGGGGCCCGAGCAGCAGGGGGAAGGTAATCATGGATAGGAGGGGGCGATCGGTGTGGCAGGGGGCAATTACAGGAACTGATCCCCTGTATGGCTCTCCCTGCAGCAGCTAAAAATACGGCTTTGCCTCTTCTTCCTCCTGTCAGCTTTCAGCTGCTGCAGGAAGAGCCACACAGGGGGATCAGTTTTAGTAATTGCCCCCCTGCCAGGTCAAATTCCCTCCAGTACATGATCTCTTCCCCCTGATGCTCAGGACCCCCTGTGTACCTTTCCCTCACAGCGCTGCTTCCTTCCTTTCTCTTCCACTAGCTTTCAGCTGCAGTAGGGTGAGCCATACAGAGGATCAAATTGGTTATTATAATTGGCCCCTGACCGCTGCCACAGCTGCCACCGTAGCTCCGTTCACCATACCTTTAAAAGATCCCCATCCCCTTGCTGCCTGGGCCCCCTGTGTATCTTTATTCTCCACAGAGCTGCCGGCTTCCCTCCTTTTCCTCCTGATGGCTGCTGAAAGCACGCAAGGGGATCTTTTCAGGATAAAGAGACATGGAAGGGGCCGGGAAAAATATGTTATTTACCGGCCCCTTCCTATTCTGAATGAACACAGTGAGTGATTGGTACTATGCAACATATGCTATGTGTTTACTAAAGCAAATTTCAACAAAAGAATAAAAAAAAAAAAACTGTAAAAAATAAGAGGCAAAAATTATATATAAAAAAAGAATTAAAAAGAATAAAGAGCTCATTCACACTGGCCCATATAGTGTAGAAGTTACAGGGAGGGTGAGTGTAGAGGTTACAGTGAGGGTTAGTGTTGAGGTTACAGGAAGGGGCATGGGTTAAGGTTAGAGGGAGGGTTAGTGTTGAGGTTACAGTGAGGGTTAGTGTTGAGGTTACAGTGAGGGTTAGTGTTGAGGTTACAGGGAGGTTTAGTGTAGAGGTTACAGGGAGGTTTAATGTAGAGGTTACAGGGAGGGTCAGTGTTAAGGTTACAGGGAGGGTGAGTGTAGAGGTTACAGGGAGGGTTAGTGTAGAGGTACAGGGAGGATCAGTGTTAAGGTTACAGGGAGGGTGAGTGTAGAGGTTACAGGGAGGGTGAGTGTAGAGGTTACAGGGAGGATCAGTGTTGAGGTTACACTGAGGGTTACTGAGAAGTCAACATCCTGTTAGGATCTTCGATGCGTCTCTCCCCATTCTTTTGGGGACACCATGATGGGAGAGGCATCTTAAGGTAAGCAGGGATAGTGGGGGCCACCATTGCTTATCTTCTTTTGACAATGCTAGCTGCCTGGCTGTGTCTGGATTTCTGAGGCTCTGACCTAGAACAAGCATGCATTATTGTTCTGGATTAATGATACAGAGTATTAGAGCCAGAGGGTCATCATGACACCCAGACTTCATGTGTGCAATGGAAGAGGATCTATAAACTAGTAACGTCTACCAGCAAACTGGACGATATCAGGGAACAGCTGACAGGTTGCTCTGTGACTTGTAGTTCTTCAGCAGCTAGATATGGGATGCTACACAGCCAACAAGCTAAAAATCACTGAGTCCTCTTGCCAAACCCAAGCCAGCGGGAATTTTGAGGATGTAGGTCACCTCACTGCATTAAGCCTGGATATGAAGATACTAACAATAACATATGAGGGTGGTCTAAACAAAGGAGACATGAAGAAGTGACAAGGAAAATTAAACAGAGACCCACATAGACCATCCACAGCCATCAAGACTTCATGATGTCATTGGCTGCACACGCGTCTCAATGAATCACAGGCTATATTTCTGAGAGGAGCATAAGAAGAACTATACCAAAAATCTTTAATGTTTATATTTGTTCAAGTACACAAGTGATGAGAAGTGGAGCTAGCATCAAATATATAACTTTTCATAATCAATTCATGCAATCAATACTGTAATATGTAAATTGAACCCTTCCAGGTATTCAATAACTCTCACAAAGATCAAAGTATCCCTGCTCACAATGCCTTCATCTGTTTTTTTTCCCCAGAAAGACAGCACCATCTCTGTACAGACATCACCCCGGGTTACCATCTACTTCCTGGACCAAGATGCTGGCTCAGAGATGGCACGGCCATGTACTGTAAATCTTGGCATTTGTGCAGTTCTTAGCTGTGTTCATGAAAGTCTGACACAGATCAGCCTCTGCTATAGCCTCTCACCTTGTGACATGCTACAAAGCATAGGCGTGCGCACAGGGTGTGCCGGGTGTGCCCAGGCACACCCTAATAACCCTGGGTGGCACAGATTCTCCCTGTTTAAATCCCTGATATTTCACCACAGCCCTCTAATGGGGCTCCTAAAAAAAATGTAAAAATAACGAATAAAAGAATCAATAAAACTTAAAAAAAGAATAAAAATATAAAACTACTGACACTGTCCACTGCCCTACTGACACCGTCCACCATTCTACTGACACTGTCCGCCGTTCTACTGACACCATTCGCCGTTCTACTGACACCATTCACGGCTCTATTGACACCGTCCACTGTTCTACTGACACCGTCCACCGTTCTACTGACACCGTCCACCGTTCTACTGACACTGTCCGCCGTTCTACTGACACCATTCACGGCTCTATTGACACCGTCCACTGTTCTACTGACACCGTCCACCGTTCTACTGACACCGTCCACCGTTCTACTGACACCGTCCACCGTTCTACTGACACTGTCCGCCGTTCTACTGACACCATTCACGGCTCTATTGACACCGTCCACTGTTCTACTGACACCGTCCGCCGTTCTACTGACACCATTCGCCGTTCTACTGACACCATTCACGGCTCTATTGACACCGTCCACCGCTCTACTGACACCGTCCACCGTTCTACTGACACTGTCTGCCGTTCTACTGACACCATTCACGGCTCTATTGACACCGTCCACTGTTCTACTGACACCGTCCACCGTTCTACTGACACCGTCCACTGTTCTACTGACACCATTCGCTGTTCTACTGACACTATTCGCTGGTTCTACTGACACCGTCCACTGCTCTACTGACACTGTCCACCGTTCTACTGACACCGTCCGCCATTCTACGGACACCGTTTGCTGTTCTACTGACACAGTTCACTGTTCTACTGACACTGTTCACTGTTTTACTGATACCGTCACTGCTCTACTGACACCGTCCACTGCTCTACTGACACCGTCCACTGCTTTATTGACACCGTCCACTGTTCAACTGACACCGTTCACAGCTCTGCTGACACCATCCACTGCTCTACTAACATCGTTCACTGCTCTACTGACACCGTTCACTGCTTTACTGACACCATCCACCATTCTACTGACACCGTCCACTGCTCTACTGACACCGTTCACTGCTTTACTGACACCATCCACCATTCTACTGACACCGTCCACTGCTCTACTGACACCGTTCACTGCTTTACTGACACCATCCACCATTCTACTGACACCGTCCACTGCTCTACTGACACCATCCACTGTCCTACTGACACTGTCCACTGTTCTACTGACACCATTCGCCGTTCTACTGACACCGTTCACGGCTCTACTGACACCTCAGAAGAAGAGGACTGGGGCTGCTCTGTGCAAAAGCATTCCACGGAGCAGGTAAGTATAGGCATGTTTGTTATTTTATAAAAAAAAAAGGTTTGAAGCGGTGTTCCGTCCAAAAAAGAAAAAATTAAAAGCCAGCAGTTACACATACTGCAGCTGCTGGAGTCCAGCGATGTCGGCACCGCAGCTGATGTTTCCATCAGCTGTTGGGTGCTGCCACCGCCATTGTGGGTAATTGTGCCCGGCACTGTAGCTGTAGGCCCTGCTCCTCTCTGCTACTGGCCCAGTGACAGGGTGATGTCACAGGCCGCGGCCCTGACTCCCGGAAGTGGGAACAGGATACTTGTCAAAGACAGGTATCCTGTGCCCCCCCCCCCCCCCGAAAGGTGCCAACTGTGGCACCGGAGGAGGAGAGCAGAAAAATGAGTGGAAGTTCCACTTTTGGGTGGAACTCCACTTTAATATCCCTTTAAGGCTAAAGGAGGCTGGCAAACTGGCTTTTTGTCTCTTTGGGATTACTGGACAGGAAGTCATCATTGAAGTGGAAAAGCAACCCCCCCTTCCTCCATATTAATATCATCTTTATGTTTTAAATATGACCGTTGACACCCCTCAAATATTAATTAAACCTTCATCAAAGCAAAAAAGAAAGCATGTGAATCTATAAACCGTTTATTGTTCCACCTGGTGTAAGACAGACCACACCTGAGCTCCCGCTGATGCGTTTCACTCCATAAAAGCTCATCCCTAGAATCTCTACTAAGAAGCTCTTATCAGATGAAACGCGTTAACAGAAGGTGCTCAGACAGTCAGTTTTACACTAGATGGAACAATAAACATAGATAACGACTTACAGGTCAGAAGTACGGCTACCATCCTTTTCTGTTTTGATCAGGGCTGAAACAACTAATCAATTATGAAATTAATTGATTATTATTTTCATAATCGATCAACCGGCCAGCCGATTAGTTGGCCTGCATACAGAATGCCTTGTTTGTTTACATATCAGGAAATACAGTGCAGCACACATACAGCTCAGTACATCGTCCATACATGTCAGTAAGTGCCTGAGAACTTGTGAATGTGTGAGGAGCAATGCCTCGTGGGACATGTAGTCATGGGTGGGAAGTGAGTGGTTCTAAAGGTTATTAACCGATTAATCGAAACAATAATCGGCCAACTAATCGATTATGAAAATAATCGTTAGTTGCAGTGGTTGTGGGGTGGAGACAAGCTGATTGGGAGCCAGCACTAGGCTGTGCAATGTTATAAAAACCTGATTTATATATAACAGATTGTAATTTCTATGTAATTCCGGATATCACTCTTTTCTATGCCACCTACCTCTGGCGGATGGATCGCAGCACCCGGTGAGCGCCTTCTCCCTGGTAGAGCCATGTGTGCTGGCTGTTCCTCACCAAATCATTCATGGTGATCTCTCGGCTCCCCAGGTATTTGTGGAAGTCCCTGAGGTTCAGTTTCTTGAACTCATCCAAGCTGAGGACACCTATTAAAGCACAGAGAAGAAAAGTGACGTTCAGTGCTGTGTGACATGTGAGGCTTGTCCATAAAAGTAAACCACCAATCAGAATCAAGCTGTCATTTTAAAATTTATCAAAAACGAAACCTTTTTTGGATGAAGTGGGGGAGGATTAGAACCCGCTTCAGGGTTTTATTTCTGTCTGTGTCCCTATTGGAAAGATTCACCCTTTCTGTTTGTCCTGGTGATTATTATTATTACTGAAAGTGATGAAAATCCAAAATTTGACAACTGTCACCAGAACAAGAGGTAATGTGTGGTCATGTGATCCCACCGCTCTGGCTTTCCTGTTTTAGTGGGCAGCTGATGCAGGGGAGAGGAGGGAGCTAGAGCTGCAGAATTGCATGACTGGACAGGAGCAAATAAAAAATAGGCAGATCTTTTTTACACAGCGTAGGCCTCATCAATGCCCATCAATGCAGCCTATCAGTGCTAATCAGTGCAGCCTCATTATTGCCTTCTCATCAGTGCAGCTTTTCAGTGTCGCCACTTCATCAGTGCCCATTAGTGCCACCATAGTGCAGCCTCATCAGTGCCCAGCAAAGCAGCTTATAAGTGCCCATTAGTGCAGCTTTTTTGGACATAATTTGAGGCTTTGTTTTGCACGTATTTGCATATACAGTATATGCGTGTTTGCGCATTTGTGTACACAATATATACTTAGGGAAAATTCATTAATATGTATGCTCATTTGCTCTTAATGGTGCACAGTCGGCTAGTTCATGGACGCACTCCCAGAATCCCCCCGCACTCCCCCTGGGGTGCTCATCAGGCACGCTCTGTGACCACTGTGTCCTCTGGACACAGCTGATCACAGATCAGGGCAAAGGACCAATTACAGTGGCCCTTTACCATATGAACAGCTGTGTTCAATCACAGCTGATCACATGTAAATAGACTTGCCGGTTATTGGCAGTCCTTTACTCCCGCATATCTGCGTGAGAAAAGGAGAGCCAATAACCAGCAAGGCTCTCAGTACATTGTTTACACAGGTAATCAGGGCACTGATCATCAGTGCAGACCCATCAGTGCAGATCAGTGCAGCTTATCTGTGTCCATCAGTGTAACTTATTAATGCCCATTCGTTTAGCTTATCCGTGCCCACCCGTGCCGCCCTTATTATTGCCTACTCATCAGTGCACATCAGTGCAGCTTTTCAGAGCCACCTCATCAGTGCCCATTAGTGCCCCCTCATCAGTGCCCATTAGTGCCACCTCATAAGTGCCCATCAGTACAGCCTCATCAGTGCCCATAAATGCAGCTAATGCCCTGTACACACTGTCGGACTTTCCGATGGAAAATGTGCGATCGGATCTTGGTGTCGGAAAATCCGATCATGTGTGGGCTCCATCAGACTTTTTCCATCGTAATTTCTGACACACAAAGTTTGAGAGCAGGATCTAAAATCAACAAAATCCGATCAGACTTTTTCCGATCGTGTGTAAACAATTGCAATGGACAAAGTGCCATGCATGCTCAGAATAAATTACGAGATGAAAGCTATTGGCTACTGGCCTCGTTATAGTCCTGTCGTACGTGTTCTATATCACAGCGTTCTGAACGATCGGATTTTCCGAAAACTTTGTGCGACCGTGTGTATGCAAGAGAAGTTTGGGCCAAAATCCGTCTGAAAAAATCCAACGGATTTTGTTGTCAGAATGTCCGACCGTGTGTATGGGGAATTATAAGTGCCCATCAGTGCAGCCTCATCAACGCACATCAGAGAAGAAGAAAAATTACTTATTTGATAAATTTTATAACAGAAACTTACAAAAAACTTTTTTTTTTCTCAACATTTTTGATCTTTTTACATTTGTTTATCAAAAAAAAAAAAAAAAAACAGTTGTGATTAAGGCTAGGTTCACACTGCTGCGATGCGGGAACGCTGCAAATCCACGTTCCCGCATCGCATGTCTCCCGGCGGCAGTTCACACTGCCCTATGCAAACTACTGGGAGTGTCAGTTAAAAGTTAATGACACCTCCAGTTTGCATATCGTAGTGCAATCTGCAAACTCGGACAGGAATCGGATCGCATGGTGTGAACACCCATGCGATCCGATTCTGCTGCGGACCAAAAAAAGGGTCCTGTACGAATTTGGGCCGGATGCGATGCGAATTCAGCCATACTATCTGTATGGCTGAAATCGCATCGCACAGAGATTTGCACTGCAGTGAGGTGCGAATCACATCCGATCATGGACATAAATACCACCAAAAGAAAGCTCTACCTGTCTCCAAAAAACTATAAAAATGTAATTTGGGTATAGTGTTGCATGACCGCACAATCGTCATTCAAAGTGTGACATCACTGAAAGCTGAAAATTGACCTGGGCAGGAAGGGGGTGAAAGTGTCCGGTATTGAAGTGGAAAAAGTGAAAAATTACACAGAGCAGGTAAGAAAAATTTGTTTCTTATAAAAAAATAAATAAAAAAAATAAAACGACTTTAGAATCGCTTTAGACTTTTTTCCCCACATTATGTGCTCCTTAACTAATAAAAGCTTATATCTAAACTCTTACATTGGTTACAATGTGTAACGGATACATATATAGGTTTTGCCAGAAAAAACTGATGACTGCCATCTGAAAATACTAGCATGCAGCCAGTGAACTCCTGATCTTCACCTTTGTTTTGAGTCACTGACTTAAGCTCCATTCACACTTGTGCGACTTGTCAAGCAACTTTGGACATTAACCACTTGCTTACTGGGCACTTAAACCCCCCTCAGTCCCAGACCAATTTTCAGCTTTCAGCGCTGATGCACTTTGAATGACAATTGCGCGGGCATACAACATTGTACCCAAATGAAATTTTTATCATTTTTTTCCCACAAATAGAGCTTTCTTTTGGTGGTATTTAGTTACAGCTCGGAGTTTTATTTTTTGCTAAACAAACAAAAAAAGATGCAAAAAAAAAAAATCATGTTTTAATAGTTTGTTATAAAATTTTGCAAACGGGTCATTTTTCTCCTTCATTGAAGTGCGCTGATTAGGCGGCACTGATAGGCTGCATTGGTGGGCACTGATGGGCTGCATTGGTGGGCACTGATAGGCTGCATTGGTGGGCACTGATAGGCTGCACTGGTGGGCACTGATAGGCATAGTTAAGGCGGCACTAATAGGCACAGATAAGGCGGCACCGATGGGCACAGATAAGGCGGCACTGATGGGCAAAGATGGGCACAGATAAGATGGCACGGATGGGTGGCACGGATGGGTGGCACGGATGGGCACTGATAGGTACCACTGATAGATGGGACTGATGGGCACTGATAGGTGGCACTAATAGGTGGCTCTGATAGGTGGCACTGCTGGGCACTGATGGGCGGCACTGCTGGGCACTGATGGGCGGCACTGCTGGGCACTGATGGGCGGCACTGGGGTGCAGCACCTTTGAGGCAGATTGTGGGCACTGTGGGTGGCACTGCTGGGTGGCACTGTGGGCACTGCTGGGTGGCACTATGGGCACTGCTGGGTGGCACTGACGGGGGGCACTTACTTTTTATTAGGGTGGCACTGCAGGGGGCAGGTGGGCACTGGCAGGGGGCAGGTGGGCGCTTGCATTGCTGGCCGTGATCGGGACTGATGTCCCGATCACGGCCGCCGGTGATCGGCTTTTTTTTTTTCTCCTCGCGCTGTCAGCGCGAGGAGGAATACTAGCCGATTACCGGCTCCGTTATGTCACCTGATCAGCTGTCATTGGCTGACAGCTGATCACGTGATAAGGGGTCGGGATCGACCCCTTGCACGGATCGGTGATCAGGCGAGTCTCATGGACTCGCCGATCACAGAGCAGGCCGCTCGTACACGGGACGACGTCAATAGACGTAGTCCCGGAAAAGGAGATCCGCGATGTAGCCGTCATTTGGCTATAGCGCGGATCTCAAGTGGTTAAAGCCGCATGACAAGTCATTCCCCATGTTTTGCAGTGATAACCATTCATATACTGTATGTGTGACTTAAAGTTGCAGCGACTTCAACGTAGTTCATGCGCTACTTTGGTCCGACTTTCATGCAACTTGAGGGCCATGGACTTCAATGTTAACCATCAAAAGTTGCATGAAAGTCATACCTGAATGTTATATGATGCAACAGTTGTCCATTATCACTGGTCAAAGCCACAGTCATATCCAAGTTGCACCCATCCAAAGTTGCATCAAAGTTGCATCAAAGTGGTGTAACTTTGGAGTCCTACAAGTGTGAATGGAGCCTCATAAAGTACTAAAGTCACTGGACATGCATGACAGTCAGGTGTTTGACATTTTAAGAAGAATGTCAGCAATGACAGCCTTGCATTTCTCTAACAATAGATATAATTTAAAGTGACCCCGTATAGTAGTAAAGTTTCACAGAAAAGCATACCTTCTATCTCAAGTATGTACATACTTCTCTTGCTGCCTGTACTGCCCATTGCCACTCTGTTCATGAGGAATGATCCACAGGGAGGCTTACACTTCCGAGATGTCAATCATCTGGGTCCCCTGAGGCTCTCACTGGTTGATCCTTCTGACCTTCACTCTTTGCAGGAGACAGCAGTGACGTGGAGGTCAGCAGAAAGCACCAGCAACCACCTATTTTTACCACCCCCAACTGCACGTGTAAACTAAGCATCGCTCTGTTCTCAAAGAAGTGTTTGGTCTAATGTTCCTCGCTCAGTCATGCAGTCGTCAGGGCTGATGGCAGATTAACCTGCTGGTAGATATTTGGGTTATGTGAGGAGACCAAATTATTTGGAGGAAACTCATATTAAACTTTACTTTACTTGGAGGAAATCATAATAAACCCAAAGCACAAAGTGTTCCCTGCTGGGAACAGAATCCAGAACCCCAGTGCTGTAAAAAAAAAAAAAAAAAAAAAAAAAAGAAAGAAAGGTTTCAACCCCATAGCGACTTTGCCACCCTACGATATGTACCATTCCCATCTGGATCTGCTTTAACTGCCGTGTACACCTCCCGAATATTTTCCGGAGTCATCCATCTTCCGTTCCCAAGACGGGAATGGGTTAGGACCTGGAAAACAAAAAAATAACATGAAATAAATCCAAAGCCATATGAATATATAACATTTCAGTGAGCGGGTATTGACTGGCAGTGGCAATGGCTGGGTGGCAATACATACATTGGTTATGCTTTCCATGAGTTACAATGTAGTTATCATTCTGCGACCGTAGTTGGCTGTTATTGTGAACTGTATCTTATTAGGTTACAAGGGCGGCACTTTTGAGGTGACGCGTGCACCACAGTTAGGCTGGCCAGGGCTTCTGTTAGAAATCATGGGGCCTACCTGACAGGGTAATAAACTTTTTATTCATCACATAGAGCACAAAAAAGTCCCCTATGTAATGCATTTTTTGGTGGCAGGTTCTCGTTAATGAATTTATTCCACCCCAGCCGCGGTATACAGTTCTTGTTTCAGGGTCTGATGAGGAAGCTGCAGCCATTCACAGTGAGCAGCTGTGGCTTCCTCATCGCACCCTGACATGATTCCATTCCTCCAAGTGCCACATATGTGATCATTGGGGCAGAGGCAGGGCTGGTGCAAGGATTTTTGACACCCTAGGCAAAACCTAATTTTTCCGCCCCCCATTGGCTCCACCCCTGACACTACCCCCTGTTCCCTGCCCATGCATACTCTGCCTTTAAATGAAGCACTTATCAAATGAAGCCCACCATCGTCCATCAAATGCAGCCCCACCAGCGCCCATCAATCCAGCATCACCAGCGCCCATCAAATGCAGCCTCACCAGCGGCCATCAAATGCAGCCTCACCAGCGGCCATCAAATGCAGCCTCACCAGCGCCCATCAAAGCAGCCTCACCAGCGCCCATCAATGCAGCCTCACCAGCGCCCATCAAATGTAGCCTTACCAGCGCCCATCAAATGTAGCCTCACCAGCGCCCATCAAATGCAGCCTCACCAGCGCCCATCAAATGCAGCCTCACCAGCGCCCATCAAATGCATCCTCACCAGCGTCCATCGATGCAGCCTCACTGGCGCCCATCAAATGTAGCCTCACCGGTGCTAATCAATACAGCCTCACCAGCGCCCATCAAATGTAGCCTCACCAGCGTCCATCAATGCAGCCTCACCAGTGCCCCATCAAATGCAGCCTCCCCAGCGCCCATCAATGAATGTATGCTTGCTGCCATTCATTCGAGAGTCAGGACACAGACACAGTCCTCCGCTGCCTCTGCAACTCTGACACTATGTGTGAATGGAGCGCTGGCTGCCTGCTGATGCTGAGACGTAGTTGTTTGCTGCAGAGAGTAATAACACAAGTGGCCAGGCACCCTAGGCAGCAGGGTGCCCTAGGAGGCTGCCTAGTTTGCCTAGTGGTAACACCGGCCCTGGGCACAGGATGGGGTCAGTGGGACATTGAATGTGGTCGGTCAGCAGGGCAGAGGATGATGAGGAGGCACTGATGGGTACTGATAGGCGGCAAGTGGGTTTATAACGTGACCAGCTGCGATTGCACACAGTTGATCACGTGGTAAAGAGCTGCTGTGATTGGCTCTTTACCCTGATCTGTGATCAGCTGTGTCCGAGGGGGGTGGGGGGCTCGTCAATAGATGCCCTCCTAGAACTGGATGACCGCGCTGTAGCTGTCATTTTTCAGTCACCTGAAAAATGGCACCCAAGGAAAATGGCTTGTTTGCCTACTGGTAGATACGCCCCTGGCTTTAACCCTTAGCAATCTGCTGAGAGTGTTTACAAATCACGCCTTCTTATCCCCTTTAGGTCTTATGCACACTGGGCGTTTAGCTTTGGCGCATGATGCTCCAGAGTTTAACTGCGACTGGAGGGCAGTGCGCACTGTCCAGCCCGGATGCCGGCAGGAGACACACTGGGAGTTTGACAGCTGCTGTGGCTGGATGGGTTTGGGCAGTACACCTAGCAGTATGTAAGTTTAGAGCAGTGCGGCTAAGGCCTTTGATAGTGTTGAGTGGCCTTATCTGTGGAAAGTGATGGAGCGGATGGGGCTGGGCAGTACATTTATTAGCTGGGTCCGACTATTATATGCCAAGCCTACAGCTAGAATCAGAGCTAATGCGGAGCTCTCCGACCCATTCGTGCTGTATAGAGGCACGAGACAGGGGTGCCCTCTGTCGCCCCTGCTCTTTGCCATGGCGCTTGAACCACTAGCAGCCAGAATGAGATCGGCTCCGGATATTGTGGGTTTCTGCAGGCCCACTGGAATGGATGTGGTATCGCTATACGCGGATGACACGCTTATATACCTGGGGGACACACAGGGTTCCCTTACGGCCACCATGAACCTGATTACCCTATTTGGTACCCTGTCAGGTTTTAAGATTAACTGGGACAAATCTGTGCTGCTGCCCTTGTCCCCTCTAACGGCTCCCTTACCCCCCTGTGCAAACATGATCCAGACGGTTACGTCCTTTAAGTATCTGGGGGTGCAGATTTCCCCCGAGGTGGCGGAATATGCCAAACTGAATCTTATGCCATTGTTACTTAAGTTCAGGGATAAATGTAAGATCTGGTGCAAACTACCGTTATCGGTGGTGGGCAGGGTAAACCTCATTAAAATGGTGTGGGCCCCGCAGTTGCTCTATATTTGTCATAATTCCCCGACCTGGATCCCGAAACGTTGGTTCGATAAAATTGACTCTCAGTTCAGGGAATTAATATGGTGTAGAAAGACGGCCAGACTTAGTTTACTTACCTTGCAATATAATAAGGACGAAGGGGGGTTGGCACTTCCACACGCTAGGATGTATTTTTTGGCTTCCCAGCTCCAGCACCTGGGTGGGTGGGGGTCAGATGATCCCTTGGACCCGATCCGCAGGATACTGGCTGACCCGGTCGCCTCGGACACAGCATTGTCTAGATTGGAGGCAGGCTTCCCTCATCTGGACAGGAGTGCCCCGACTATTATACTGCTGAATACCCTATGGTCTCATGTTAAAAAACTGCTACGAATACGTGGCTTCCTTGCCCTCACCCCTATTTGGCGGAATGCTAATTATGGTGAACTTTTTAAGCTCAAGGGATTTGGTAACTGGAGTAGGAGTGGCCTTCAGTATCTCTCGCAACTGTATAGTGGACGGGTACTGAAGTCCTTCATGGACATACAGGCTGAGTTTGACATCCCACGCAGGGATTTTTTTAAATATTTACAGTTACGTCATGCGCTGCAGACACAGACACAGAGTGTGCAGCTCTTCCTAACAGACCATCCTGTGGTGCAGGGGATATTCATGCAGATTGACCGTAAAGGCATGATCTCTAGGGGGTATGCTATGCTTCTTGACGCGGTGCAGGACCCTGCACGTCTTCCATGTCGGCAGAGATGGGAGGCAGACCTGGGGCCCGTGGACGCGGAGACTTGGAACCTTTGCTTGTCCTCCGCTCCGTTGGTGTCGGTATCGGCCTCCCATAGGCTCTCCCACCTATATTTACTACATAGGACCTATAGAACTCCAGTTAAACTGCACAGTTGGGGTGTTAGAGGGTCTCCCCTTTGCCCTAAGTGTATGCGGGACCATGGGGATCTTATGCACATGTTCTGGAGGTGCCCGAAACTAAAACGATATTGGACTGGAATTCTTGACACTATATCCTCAGTGTTCTCTGTTAGTATTCCGCGGTGTCCGTTGGTCTGCCTGTTGGTGCCCTGGATGAGGAATCATTGACGCCCTCGGCTCATACGGCCATTATTAGGTTGCTATATGTAGCCAGAAAATTGATAGCGAGATTGTGGATAACCCACAGGGTTCCCACCAGGCAGCAATGGATAGAACAGGTGAACCAGATGCTGATCAGGGAAAAGATAACATACCAGCACAGAAACGCACCGCACAAATTTAATGCCATGTGGGGGGGTTGGCTTGAGGTCCCGGGACTAGCTCCCCACCAACTTATACAGGACAGACTTTTACAGGGTTGACTGACGGTCCTAGGACCGGTACATGGAGGTACATAAATGGTCATGTTCCCAGGATGGGTCTAATTCTATGTCTCTCCCTCATCCGGTAATTGTACGGGGTGTAGGGAGACACCAGTGGGACTATGTGATGGGCTGTGGGCCGCAGTATATATTTAAGGTACTTATGTGGTTGTTTCCTGGTGCGGAGTGGTCTATGAGAGAATGTTACTTTTGTTTTTACTTTTGGTTCCTTTTTCTTACCTCCTTTCTTCTTTATTTTTTTTTGGCCTTATTGATATTTTCCATATCTCAACAGTCTTCAAACCGAATCTATTTGTATTTTTATATTTCCTGTATGTTTTGGATGTGAAAACCAATGCTACTGTAAGACTGTACTTTACTCCTATGTTTGGTTTGTACCATATGTGTTTCGCAATAAAAACTTATTTGATTTAAAAAAAAGTTTAGAGCAGTATGTGCCCGAGGATGAATGCCTGGAACGCAAGCAGTCTGCATCCTGGGCATTCATCCCTGTGTAAATACTCACCTAAACAGAAGTACCGCTGAGTGGGATGCCCAACCTAGTCAAGCCGTAGCAGTTGTCAGACTCTCTTACGCACTCCAGATCCATTCCGGATGCACTTCTGCATGTGTTTTTGGCGAATTCCGGTGTGTTTTTGATGCATTTCCAGGTGCATTCCAGATGCTTTTTTCCCCCACTGTACTGGGGTCTGGTGCATTTTTGCTGCTTTCCAGTGCATTCCTATGAGTTTTTATATGCGTTTCACCGCGTTCCAGTACAGTGCACGAAAAATGCAGATTTTTTTTTTCTGGAACTGGAAAGCCTGGAACTGACTGCACTGGTTTAAACTATGCCATTGGAAACCATTTAAGATGCCCTCCATGCTTTTTTGATGCATAAAAAAATACATTGGACTGCATGTGGTATGAACTTGCCCTTAGAGTTTGATAGGTTGTTGGCAGCTAGGCTGGACAGTGCGCCTTTGCACTCCAGGCCACTGCTAAATGCATAGGTGTGCGCATTAGGGTGTGCACCCCAAACCTCAAACACACGCGCCTTTCTCTGCAGCCTCAGCTGCATTGGATAATGAATGAATGGGAAGTACTCTGTGCCGAGCAGCTTCCTGTTCATTCACAAATTGAAGCATAGTAAACACAGTTATGAATGGACACAGTGAGTGTGTTCACTGTGTTCATTTAGAAGGGGAAGGGGCCGGTAAATTACATATTTACCAGCCCCTTCCCCCAATCTCCATTCTGAAACATCCCCTGCAACAGCTGAGAGCAGAGGAGGGAAGCCAGCAGCACTGTTGGGGCAACATGGGGGGAGGGGTAGCCCAGGCAGTAGGGGGAATCTGCACCACACGTAGTGATTAGGGTGTGCCCAGGCCTATGGCTAAATTCCAGAGCCTTCCGTACTGTAGCTAAGCGTCCAATGTGCACGAGGCCTCAATCATCACTAATAATCAAAGTGTTCCAGTACTGTCCAACCAGTAGGCAGCCCTGATCCCCCATGACTTTTTTTTCTCCCCAATCCCTCCACAGATTGACGCACAGTGGTGTCATAATGGTTCAGACAACACATGGATTTGGAGTACGGTTAGTACGGCTTTAGTGACCTCTTTTAACTCCAACTGTCCATCTTGATTGTGGTCCAGCAGGTTGAAGATGTCGGTCTTGCTGATCTCCAGGCTCTCCATGGCTTCCTTGTAGCCATCGACTGGCAGAATCTGGCTGGCCTGAAGACCTTTCAGCTGGGCCAGATGAATCAGAAGCTTGCATTCTTCCTTGGTCAGGAAGTTGGGGATTTCTGCAACAAAAGAATACACAGCTAATCAGATCTAAGTCTGTACAGTAGGGAAACTTCCCAAATACAGTAGTAAGCAAACAAAATGCCCTATTCTTAGGGAAGGGGCGCACTATGCCGCATCCCAAATTATAACTGAACAACCAACATGGAAAT
Organism: Lithobates pipiens; assembly: GCF_037356315.1. Taxonomy (NCBI): domain Eukaryota; kingdom Metazoa; phylum Chordata; class Amphibia; order Anura; family Ranidae; genus Lithobates; species Lithobates pipiens. The sequence continues at coordinate 56,717,116 of NW_027507785.1, forward strand.
TTCCTTCCAAAAAACGGGGACTTTAAACACATCGTACCAAAACTGATGACACATTTGAATAAAACAAAAATGTATTGTATCCCAATACAATGCAAAATTACACAGAAGAGCAGTAATTATCAATCATCTCTCGTAGCACAAATCTTCTCCCCCCATCCTTCCTCCCAACACAAATCCCCTGAAATCACTCTTAGCAAAATTATCCCCTGCCGTCCCCCAAATCCCCCCCAGCACAAAAGCCCCACCACCACCAAAAAAAAAAAAAAATTCACCTCTCCCAGCACAAATCCTCTACCCCTAAAATGTCCCCTCCGAGTACACATCTTCCCCTCCCCCACTCGACATCCCTCCTTACCAGCACAAATGCCCCCCCCCCCCAATCTCACCTCCTAGCACAAATCTTCTTTACCCCATCCCTCCTCCCAACAAAAATCCCCCTAAATCACCACTTTTGGCAAACTTACCCCCTGCCGTCCCCCAAATTCCCCCTTCCAACACAAATCCCCTCCCCCAAATTTCCTTGCAGTGCCCCCCACCTCACATGATACCACAGTGCCCAGGGCAGCCACCTCTCCTGCCCACCCCTGACCACTGCTCCAGACTTCTTCCTGCAGTGCTTTGTCTGATCAGGGTGGCACAGTGGTGTAGTGGGTAGCACTCTCACCTAGCAGTAAGAAGGGTCGCTGGTTCAAATCCCAACCAGGACATTACCTGCCTGGACTTTGCATGTTCTCCCTGTGCCTGCGTGGGTTTCCACCAGGTACTCCGGTTACCTCCCACACTCCAAAATCAACATGCTGGTAGGTTAATTGGATCCTGTCTAAATTGGCCTTAGTATATGAATGTGAGTTAGGGACCTTAGCTCCTTGAGGGTAGGGACCGATGTGAATGTACAATGTATATGTAAAGCGCTGCGTAAATTGACGGCGCTATATAAGTACCTTAATAATAAATAGTGGCAAGACATTAGTCTTGCCATAGGCAAGGATCAATGGTAAGGTAAAACCACTGAAACAATCAGTGGTGCCTGAACATCACCCTGCCACAGGAGAGAGCCCTGAGCAGCAATATAAGTATAAAGTGTATAATAAGTATAAAAATGGATCTGTTCCTATAGGACTGTCATGGACAGGCCACATGACCCCATAATAGAAGTGCCTGAACAAGGACCTTCGATTTGATCAGTAATTGAAAGGGACCAGTCACCTAATGCCGCGTACACACGAGCGGATTGTATGGCGTACTTAGTCCGTCATACAATCCGACGGACAGTCCGTCATACTTTCCACTGAACGGACTTGACCACACACGGATACCCAAACAGTCCGACGAAAGCTTGCACGATGACGTGTACAGCACGTACGACGGGACTAGAAATAGGAAGTCCAATACACAGCAAAGCACACTTCCGCCGTGTAAATCCTTTCTGGGCATGCGCCATTCTTAGTCCGTCCAACTAGCACACTGACGACCGTATTGTCCGCTGAAACCAAAGTATGACGGACAGAATTACGGAAAATCCGAAATACTTAGTACGCCAGACTGCACGCTGAAAAAGTCCGCTGAAGCCCACACACTAGCGGATTGTCCGCTGAAATGTGTTTCGACGGACTAAGTACGCCATACAGTCCGCCCGTGTGTACGCGGCATTACAGTTACTGCAACTCTGACAAATCCTATACTAACAGATTCATTGTATGACCCCATACCAGTATATCACTGTTATTGGATCATGTGGTCAAGTGGCCTGACACAGGAGAGGGGAGCCTAGAGCCACAGTATCTGTCAGGCAGGTAAGTACTAAAATTAACCTGTTAGTATATATACAAAACTCAAAAAAAAATAAAAAATCAATATACAAAAAAATGACACTTGCACTATATATAGTGCACCACTAGTCACAGATGTGAATACTAATCTGTACATTGTGGTGCACTTTATTTTAAAACATAATGCAGGGGCGTTTTTCTTGCTTTAGACCAAAACTGACGCCCTTGGGCAGGATGTGGCCCTTTGCTTGCCTTTTTTTCCGGCCCTTGGGGCACTGTTCCTTCCACTCATACAAGGCTTTATCCCTTCGACTGGCACCAACAATGAGGCACCATTGCTTCCATTTACACCAACAGTGGGGCATAATACCTCCAACTGACACCAAATATGGGGCACTAGTCCTCCTTCTACTGACCACAGGCACTATGCATTTTTTTTATTCCCAATGAGCACTTATGCCCTGTACACACGGTCGGAATTTCCGACAGAAAAAAGTCAGATGGGAGCTTTTCATCGTATAGTCTGATTGTGTGTGTGCCCCATCAGACTTTTTATGTTTAAAATTCTGACGGACCTAGAAAGAGAACATGTTCTATATTTTTTCGACGGAACAAATTCCTATCGGGAAAACCGCTCATCTGTATGCTGTTCCGACGTACCAAAAATGACGCATGCTCTGAAGCAAGTACGAGACGGAAGCGATTGGCTACTGGCTATTGAAATTCCTTTTTCTAGTCCCGTCGTACGTGTTGTATGTCGTACATATGTTGTATGTACTTGCCGGTCAGAATTGGGTGTGACCGTGTGTACCAAGACAGCTTCAGCAGAATTCCGTCGGAAAAACCTTCAGAGTTTATTTCGATGAGAAAACCGGTCGTGTGTACAGTGCATAAGCTTGGAACACTGTCTACCCTCACTGATGCCAGGGAATTTTCTACTCCCACAGATGCCAGGGCATTTTCTACTCGAGCATATATATGCTCACTTTATTGCTAAAATTACTCTGGAATTCAAGACGTAGCTGGGTGTAGTAATGTGTCCGCTGCCCCCTTCTTCTGACGGCAGGTGTTCTGTCAGATTAGCTAACCTGGTAGCGGTGGAACGCATGGGCAGCTGACGGAACGTCACTTCCGTTATCTAATCTGACGGGTCGCCTATTCTGACGAAACACCTGCACCTGAAGCCGATCGGTTGGGGTGCCATCATTGCGGGATCCCAGTACAGGTAAGTGCCCTTATATTAAAAGTCAACAGCTACAGTATTTGTAGCTGCTGACTTTTAATTTCTTTTTAACAGACTAGAACTCTGCTTTAAGGCCTCTTTCACATGGGGGGGGGGATCCGCTCAGCGGACTCCGTCAGCTCAGCGGGAGGTCGCTCCGTTGATCTCCACTGAGCCAGCGGATGACAGGTCCATCTCTGCTCACTGAGTAGGGAGGGACCTGTCAGAGCCCCGCTGATTTCTATAGGAAGATAGGACAAAAACGGATAGCATGTCCATTTTCATAAGATCCCATCCAATCCGATCTGCCAGACGGATGGCGAACATATCGCCATCCGTCTGTTTTAAGCAGATCTGATTGGATCGGATGGCAGACGGGTGTTAGCGGACACATCTCTCTCTCTCCGCTGACATCCACCTGCCCATAGGAGTCAATGGGTGGCCCGCTCGGATCCGCCTGAAAGACGAACAGGCTGATCCGAGTGGGCTTATTGTGTGAAAGGGGCCTTAGTCACAAACCAATGAATCAAATAAATATAAATAAAATAGTTGTTTTCGCTAGAATTTACTTGGATTCGTTCAAATTTGTTACTATTCTTTGGAATTGTACAAATTTTTCCAGTTTTTGTATACTTCCTTCAAAAAAATCCATTGAATCAGAAATGTGTTACTATAGTAATTCAGAGATTCAGATACATCCGATACACCGAATAACGAAAAATAAAGAAAAAAAATCTAGCATGTCTACCTAATATATACCACACACTTTTAGATTCCATTGTAATGAGATAATGTTATTCACCTTACCTGTCAGTGGTCATAATGTTATCGCTGATCGGTGTATATTCAGATATAAATGGATCAATATTCTGAGTATTTTCTACTTTTGAGAATTAATCCCATACCAGGCAACTTCTAATGCCGCGTACACACGACCGGACTTTTCGAGGGACTAGGCCCGACGGACTTTCGGCGGAGTTCCGATGGACTTTCCGAATGAACAGACTTGGCCACACACAATCACACCAAAGTCAGACGGATTCGAATGTGATGACGTACGACCGGACTAAAATAAGGAAGTTCATAGCCAGTAGCCAATAGCTGCCCTCGCGTCGGTTTTTGTCCGTCGGACCAGCATACACACGAGCGGATTTCTCGGTAGGAACTGGGTCTGGCGGAGTTCTGGTGGAAAAATTTAAAACATGTTCTATTTCTAAAGTCCGCCAGATTTTTGGCAAGCAAAGGTCCGATGGAGCCCACACATGATCGAATTGTCCGACGGACTCGTTCCGTCGCACCTTTGCTGTCAAAAAGTCTGGTCGTGTGTACATGGCATTATTGACATTTTGTTGCCTATTTTCCTTATCATGCAATTAAAGATATGGTGACTAGTTCTGTACATGACGGGAATTATACATACGGAACACAGGTATGAATATTTTAGTAGCATTCTTTATATAACACATACAATGTGATTTTTTTTAAATAGAGGTTCTTCAACTTATTTTCTTCTATGTAAAACGAAGTCCTTTGCAAGTGACACTCTGATTAATCGTAAAGTAAATAATAGCCTAACAACTGCAAATGGATGCGATCCAGAGCACATTGTTTTAAAGGAAAACATTAAGGCTAACACTGTCAAGGCAATGTTTAGTTTGAGAATACCCAGGGCTAGATAAACAGCCCTTACTTAATCGCCCCTGTCAATAAACGATTGTTTTTTCGGCTGGACACAAAATAACAAGGAGGGAGATATGTAGAATTCGAGGCGATGGTTAATGATCGCAAGTTGGGGGAAAGGGGGCTGGGCCGGACAAATGGCTTCCAACGGAGATCCAATCAGAAGTACAATAATGGGCCAAGATAAAGCTCCATGCGGGAAAGTTCAAACTTCCAACCCCCTTGTCTGTCCTCATTACAACACCTGCTGGTTTAAGCAGGCCCCCTGCAAGACTAAACAATCAGGGCCATTGGCAAACACAAACTGTGATATTGTCTTGTCCACTGAAGCACCAAGAGTGATGGATCTTAATGAGAAAGGATTAGGAGGAAATTGGCTTCAGCACTATAAAAATCCATTAGCCAAAACTAGGGGAATGTCACTTGCTTGATGGTTTGTGTAGAAGAAACATCACAAGTTCCATACACCTTAGGCTACGGACTAGAGGAACGATGAGAGCCCAACACCTTAGACGTCAGGGCTGTGGGTGGCCGCTGGTCTTCTTGGTGTGCTTCTTGACGTGTAGCTCTCGGGCTATGTATGTGGACTTTGTAAGCAGTTCCTCCAGATGTATGACCGTCCCAAGGCACATGCCTCTGTGCTACGGCATTGGATACACCGAAATGAGGATCCCCAACTTGCTGGAGCATGAGACCATGGCGGAGGTGATCCAGCAATCCTCCAGCTGGTTGCCACTACTTGCGCGGGAATGTCACCCAGACGCACGGATATTCCTATGTTCGCTTTTTGCGCCTATTTGCTTGGAAGGGTAAGACCCCCCCTTTTTTTTATATTGCATGAGCATTTTCAAAGCAAATTAGTAAGATCATGGTAATGACATTTGAAAGCAAGAATTTAATCCCAAAGTAGATTTATGAAAATCAGTTAGAGTAAATGTAAACCCAATCAGTAAGATGTCATATAAGCTTTAGTATGTTAATATCATTCCAAATGTGATTTTCAATATTTCGAAATCTGCAGCTTTCATTAAATGAATAGCTGGTAAACCTTCAATTAGGGTCTTTGTTCAGCCACTTCCTGTTATAGAGTGACAACCATCTTCCAATTTTGTTTCTCCCAATGTATAAATGGTATCTTATGGGGAAAATGGCAGTTGTTTGAGCCACACTTTGCTATAAACACACTGAGATTTATTGATAAAGTAGTGAATCATTCATCATATATATCTCTCCAGGTGAATCTTTCCATTTGCAAGTTTTTTTTAAATGTCAGTCATTGATTCAGTGAATGTTTGGTGAAGGTCAAATCCATGACTAATATGTCCCTTAATTGTAATTCTTCATTCACTTTTAGGTGGGTAAGGTTATGTGTTAACAGTTCATTTTAAGGGTTAAATGAAGCTGGCCATACATTTGGCAATCTAATAGCTCAATCAAACGTTCCAATAAATTTTTTTGCCGAAATTGCAAATCAGTCAAAGACCTAAAATGGTCATTTTCGACTGACCGCAAAAAGATGTAGCATTTTTCTATTTTGATTCTATTTTTGTTCCGTCTTTCAATAAACTGCATTGAAGTTGTACGTTTTTTTGCCCACTTTCAATGTCACCATTGGCCCAATTCTGGTGGTCACTTAAAGTTGACTGATTCGTTTCTGCTGATCACTTATTTTCAATTCCTAGTAACTCAAAAGTGGTTGAAATTTAATGAAGATGTGCATGTCTAAATTGATAAATACTTAATCTCCAGGCTAGTAAGCACTAGAACCCCGATAGCCATATTCCCCCAGACTGCACAAACCAGAAAACCGATAGAAATGAGATGGGTCCTCCACCTGCCCATGAGTCCCTGGGAACCACTTATCCCCCCCCCCCCCTTAAAACTCTCCAGGTACCTATCCCTGACTTCTCCTGGTTAAAAAGCATTTTTTTTACAAGATAATGTAAAGCAGGGTTTCTCAGCTAGGGTTCCATTGAACCCTAGTGTTCCTCCAGTGGTTGCTAGGGTTTCCTTGAGCAATGAGAGATGTTCCCACTGACACCATTGATTTTTTTAGCTGTATCAGGGTAATTCTTCCCAATGACCACAAGTGTAATGTCGCGTACACACGACCGGACTTTGAGGGACTAGGTCCGACGGACTTTCGGCGGAGTTCTGACAGAGTTCTGACGGACTTTCCGAATGAACGGACTTGGCCACACACAATCACACCAAAGTCCGACGGATTCGAACGTGATGACGTACGACCGGACTAGTATAAGGAAGTTCATAGCCAGTAGCCAATAGCTGCCCTCGCGTCGGTTTTTGTCCGTCGGACTAGCATACACACGAGCGGATTTCTCGGTAGGAACTGGGTCTGGCGGAAAAATTTGAAATGCTGCGTACACACGACCGGACTTTTTGACATCAAAGGTCCGATGGAACAATTCCGGCAGACCATTTGATCGTGTGTGGGCTGCAGCGAACTTTTGATTTGCAAAAATCCCTCAGACTTTAGAAATGGAACATGTTTCAAATTTTTCCGCCGGAACTCCGCCGGACCCAGTTCCTACCGAGAAATCCGCTCGTGTGTATGCTAGTCCGATGGACAAAAACCGACGCGAGGGCAGCTATTGGCGACTGGCTATGAACTTCCTTATTCTAGTCCGGTCGTACATCATCACGTTCGAATCCGTCGGACTTTGGTGTGATTGTGTGTGGCCAAGTCCGTTCATTCGGAAAGTCCGTCAGAACTCTGTCAAAACTCTGTCAGAACTCCGCCGAAAGTCCGACGGACCTAGTCCCTCGAAAAGTCCGGTCGTGTGTACGCAGCAAAACATGTTCCATTTCTAAAGTCTGATGGATTTTTGCAAATCAAAAGTCCGCTGCAGCCCACACATGATTGAATGGTCTGCCGGAATCGTTCCGTCGGACCTTTGATGTCGAAAACTCCGGTCATGTGTACGCGGCATAAGGAGCATTCTTCCCAATGACCATCACACTAATGTACTGTGACTTGTAGATATAATAATTTTTAGCAGGGGTTCCCTGAGACCGGAAAGGTAATTCAAGGGTTCCTCTGTGTTGAAAAGGTTAAGAAAGGCTTATGTACAATCTGTATCCTCAACATAGTACTGCATAGGTTTTCAATGACTCCCACTATGTTCCACTTAATTGTACCTGCTAATCCAATATAAGGACTTGTTTACACTTGCCGCGGTTTTCACTGCCCTCTGAAAAGTGATCCGTGCACCCGCATGGATGTCAAGTTAGGACACAGCTGCTGTGTCTGTGCAGACGCATGCCGGCACGGGGATGCACACAACACCTGTGCATCCTCATGCCGGTATCACGCGGCTTACAACTAATATCCCCGTGTGAATGGGGCCTCAGATTGCCATTGACAGGCGCTGGGAGGTAATATGTCAGGTCTTCACTGACTGTTTTAACCCTTGAAAGGGTCAGGTTTGGTGGCGATACTACCTGCCACAGAGGACATGGGGTATACATTTTGCCACGGTATGTGTACAGTGCCCACCGGCCACAATATTATGGTATTGTGGGCAGTAAATGAGCCCTAACTGTATTATAATACAATTGCACCTTTGATCTAGTATTCTACCTCACAAGACTAGTAAAAACCATTTGGACAGAAAATGGCTGTGGCTGGCTTTAGGGTTAGGGTTAAGTATTTAGTGGGGTCTAAAGGATTATTTCAGGGATTAAGTTAAGCGTTAAACTGGCCAATGATGCTTTTTTTTTTTTTTCATTCAGCCAGCGGATTCCTCGATCCACCCAAAGGAGGTGGATGGACAAATCCCCCCCCACTGGATATTGTATTCTAACAGTGGGTCCCAGCGCTGTCAGATTAAACTGATCAGTGGCTGCAGCGGTATAAAAGTATATCTAACAGTTAACTTCCGTTGAACAGGGATGACCAGACATCGATTGAAATTAGGCCGGTTCAGAAAGGAGCGGCTAAATTCCAATTTTAATCCTTCTTTGGCCAGCTTTAGGGTCAGGGATTTGGTAAGGGTTTTTCGTAGGATATGTTACATTTTCACGTCTTCATCTGGAGCCAAGAACTAACATCTTTAGATCAGTGGTGGTCAACTTTATTGATATGGGGGGGGGGGCATCTCCAGTGTGGCCCCCAACATCACCAAAGGGCCTCACATAAAGATCTGTGAATAATACATCTCAGAGACAGCAAACACACAACAGGATATAGTCAAAGACTGTGGACATGATACAAGGGATGGTCAGAGACTGCAGACATGATACAAGAGATGGTCAAAGACTGCAGACATGATACAAGAGATGGTCAGAGACTGCAGACATGATACAAGAGATGGTCAGAGACTGCAGATATGATACAAGGGATGGTCAGAGACTGCAGATATGATACAAGAGATGGTCAGAGACTGCAGACATGATACAAGAGATGGTCAGAGACTGCAGATATGATACAAAAGTTGGTCAGAGACTGTGGACATGATACAAGAAATGGCCAGAGACTGCAGACCTGATACAAGAAATGGTCAGATATCGCAGATATGATACAAGAGATGGTTAGAGACTGCAGAAACTATACAAGAGTTGGTCAGAGACTGTAGGCATGATACAAGAGATGGTAAGAGACTGCAGACATGATAAAATAGATGGTCAGAGACTGTTGACATGATAGAGGAGATGATCAGAGACTGTTAACATGATATAAGAGATGGTTGGAGACTGCAGACATGATACAAGCGATGGTCAGAGACTGCAGACATGATAAAATAGATGGTCAGAGACTGCTGACATGATGCAGGAAATGGTCAGAGACTGTGGACATGATACAAGAGCAGGTTAGAGATTGTAGACGTGGTACAAGAGATGGCCAGAGGCTGTTGACATGATACAAGAGATCGTTGTGAACATGATATGAGTTGTTGGAGACTGGGGACATGCTTCAATCGAGTCATAGGCTGCAGACACAGTACATGAGACTGCTAGAGAACACTGCTTTACCAGGGCAATAGGGAAATACAGATTAATGTCTGCAAGGCCCCCAAGGGCCACATAAAAAGTTCCAAAGGGCTGCTGGTTGGCCACCAAAGCTTTAGATCTTTGCATCTAAAACAACCAAAGTATTGAAAAGCTGGGTTGTCTGTATTCATTTCTACTTCCTAAAAGAAAAATTGAACCTGCCAGGCATTAGCCATATTGAGTCCAACGTCCCATAATCCACAATTACAGACAATTTCATTCTGTACATGGAAGCTTATCCCAAAACGGCCCTGAAAATGTTTGCATATCACAAATATAATCCCCCACCAGTAAGCCATAACTATGACCCTATTTTCCATTGTCATCATCTTGTACCCTCTATATGATACAACGCTATGAAACAAATCTCATACTTGAGCTCCTATCTAATGCCCCCCCCCCCCACCTTCCCTTTCTTCCAATGAGCAGAACGATCTCCCTGGAGCCAATGGGGACACATCATTACACTCCTCATTTTAGTACATAGAAATGGCAACTCTACCTGCGTCACTCACATGGCAATTAACTGCCCTGTCTCCCCATTAATGGCTTTTTGTATTGTTGGATGTCTCTTTGAATTATAGTCGGATGACCCGTACGTGCGTCACTCGCTGTTGCCGGGCATCACGTAGCCTCCTGTCCTTTGTTTCAGTGAAACATAGAAGTTGACAACAGATTTAAGGCCACCTACCTACATACAGTCACCTCCAGCAGCGATGTGTTACATCCTATTATAACACAATAACGATCTATAGTCAGGCAACGCGCACACCGTGCTGTGAAATTTAGACTTTACAATTCAGACTTATATTTGTCCTAAACTTGAAAGTTATATATTTATTCCAAGGAAGAATATTGCACTTTTTCACTGAATATACGTATAGAGTTTACCGGAAAATTATTTTGTTGTGAATTAACATCCTTGAAACTCCATAATTTGCATTCATGAATTTCACAAAATGAATTATACATTTTGTACATATTTATAGATCCACCGTCTAGTGTCTATCAGTATGTCAGGGAGTTCAGCAAGGAGCAATGCATTGCAATCACTATACAACACTCCAGGCAGATATAAAAGAAATTTGATGAAGTATTCACTAATACACCATTACATTTATTTTTTAATGTAAGCAGCATCAGTAGTTCAATTTGATTTGAAATCAGCCTCTTGCAGTCCCTTTACAGCAGAGCTCAGTCAAGAGGAGAAAGAAGCAACAAAAGGAGCCAATCAGTTGTGTTGCACTGCAGTAAGCATGATGATTGGAGTGGAGAGTGATAGAGAAATGAGCTTGTCAGTCTGCTGCTTCTCCTTTCACTGACCAATCACAGGCTGGAGGAGGGACAAGACCTGTAACTAATAAATGAGTACAGCAGAGAAAAATCAGGTCTCCTGCCCTGCCAGCCAAGGCCATGTATATGTGTATATGTCAGGGCTGGATGGGCAGAAATCTTTTGGCAGGTAAAATAGCTGCATGCACTTCTTCTGTGTATTTAGTAGTTTCCCTGGAGTTCATCAAAAAGCAGAACCTGCCTATGTAGGTACAGTATAAGTGTGTGTGTGTGTGTGTGTGTGTGTGTATGTATATATAATATATAAATAAAAAAAAAAAAAAATTATATATATATATATATATATATATATATATATATATATATATATATATATATTGGTATTATAATATATAAAGAATAAAAAAAAAAAAAATATATATATATATATATATATATATATATATTTTTTTTTTTATTTATTATTATAATATACACATATTTCTTTATATATTATATATATATTTAACTATATATATTTAATTCTTTATATATATATATATATATATATATATATATATATATATATATATATATATATATATATATATATATATATATATATATATATATGTATATATTGGTATTATAATATATAAAGAATAAAAAAATATATATATATACACATATTTCTTTATATATTATATTTAACTATATATATTTAATTCTTTATATATATATATATATATATATATATATATATTTAATTCTTTATGTTATATATATATATATTTAATTCTTTATATACTATAATACTAATATAATAATATAATATTATGATAATAAATAATAATATAATACCAAAAGTATTGGGACACCAGCCTTTACACGCACATGAACCTTAAAGAGGAAGTAAACCCTGATGGGTTTACTTCCTCTTTTTTTCCCTGCAAAGGTAAAGCATAATGGACTACTATGCATCGCATAGTAGCTCATTATGTGTCACTTACCTGACACAGGAGCCAGCGAAGTCGCCGCTGTCCCCTGTAGTCCGCCGCATCCATGTTGCTGGTGGCGTCTCGCAGCTCCAACGAATCACAGCGGCGCAGCCGCGATGACGTCACTCCCGCGCATGCGCACGGGAGTCGACAAATTAGGCAAATCCATTCATGGATTTGCCGCATTTAGTGCGCCTGCGCGCCGCTGTCTACGGCGCATGCGCCGTAGACAGCGGTGCCCATTTTCGGGCAAATATCTCCTAAACCATATAGGTTTAGGAGATATTGCTTGGACCTACAGGTAAGCCTTAATCTAGGCTTACCTATAGGTCCAAGTTGTTTGGAAGGGTTTACTTCCTCTTTAATGCCATCCCAGTCTTAGTCCGTAGGGTTCAATACTGAGTTGGCCCACCCTTTGCAGCAATAACAGCTTCCCCTCTTCTGGGAAGGCCGTCCAAAAGGTTTAGGAGTGTGTCTATGGGAGTGTTTGACCTTTCTTCCAGAAGCGCAATTGTGAGGTCAGGCACTGATGTTGGAGAGAAGGCCTGGCTTGCAGTCTCTGCAGTCATCCCAAAGGTGTTCTATTAGGTTGAGGTCAGGACTCTGTGCAGGCCAGTCAAGTTCCTCCACCCCAAACTCGCTCATCCATGTATTTATGGACCTTGCTTTGTGCACTGGTCCAAATCATTTGGTGGAGGGGGGATTATGGTGTGGGGGTTGTTTTTCAGGGGTTGGCCCCTTAGGTCCAGTGAAGAGAACTCTTAAGGCGTCAGCATACCAAGACATTTTGGACAATTTAATTCTCCCAACTTTGTGGGAACAGTTTGGGGATGGCCCCTTCTTGTTCCAACATGATTGCCCACCAGTGTACAAGCAAGGTCCATAAAGACATGGATGAGCAAGTTAAGGGTGGAGGAACTTGACAGTATGAGAGAGTGAGAGCGATAACACCAAATTTAACATACCTGCTCCCCATTCACACCTGAGACCTTGTAACACTAACGAGTCACACGACACCGGAGAGGGAAAATGGCTAATTGGGCCCAATTTGGACATTTTCACTTAGGGGTGTACTCACTTTTGCTGCCAGCGGTTTACACATTAATGGCTGTGTGTTGAGTTATTTTGAGGGGACAGCAAATTAACAATTTTAGTAGTAGGATGGAACTACGAAGCCCTGCCCATGAAACTCTAGCCTAGTTACATTCAGTTTAGATATGTCCTGAAGCCTACACACATTTATCCACAAATAGTACTAAAACTCATCAATGAGAGCCAATGTTCAAAATTAGTCTGGCAGCCCTTCTAGGCCCCTTTCACACTTGTGCGACTTGTCCTGCGACTTGGGACTGCAAAATACCTCATGAGTACCATTCATATCTGTGCAAATTCAAGTTACATTGACCTCAAAGTAGGCCCTTCACTACTTTGGTGCGACTTTGATGCGACTTGAGGTCCAAAGACCTCAAGACTACACAGGCATTGCTTCAAGTCGTGTCAGCCTTTCTCAATCAAAGTTCCATGGAACCCCAGGGTTCCTCCAGAAGTTGCTGGAGGTTTCTTAAGCTGTGGCTGATTGACCTCCCATCTGATGGTGCTTTCATATTTGTAGTGCCAACACAATTTGGCAGAGCCAGTAGCATGACAGCCGTGATCGTTTTAGCTGTCTGTAAGAGTGGCATTCTGACCATCACTGTAAGGGCAGCATTATACCTACTGGTCTCCAAAGTAGGGAACATTCTTCCTACTGGTCTCCAAAGTAGGGAACATTCTTCCCACCGGTCTCCAAAGTAGGGAACATTCTTCCCACCGGTCTCCAAAGTAGGGAACATTCTTCCCACCGGTCTCCAAATTAGGGAACATTCTTCCCACTGGTCTCCAAAGTAGGGAACATTCTTCCCACTGGTCTCCAAATTAGGGAACATTCTTCCCACTGGTCTCCAAAGTAGGGAACATTCTTCCCACCGGTCTCCAAATTAGGGAACATTCTTCCCACTGGTCTCCAAAGTAGGGAACATTCTTCCCACTGGTCTCCAAATTAGGGAACATTCTTCCCACCGGTCTCCAAATTAGGGAAAATTCTTCCCATTGGTCTCCAAAGTAGGGAACATTCTTCCCACTGGTCTCCAAATTAGGGAAAATTCTTCCCGCTGGTCTCCAAAGTAGGGAACATTCTTCCCACTGGTCTCCAAAGTAGGGAACATTCTTCCCACTGGTCTCCAAAGTTGGGGACATTCTTCCCTCCTGTCTCCAAAGTAGGGAACATTCTACCTACTGGTCTCTAAAGTAGGGAACATTCTTCCCACTGGTCTCCAAAGTAGGGAACATTCTTCCCACTGGTCTCCAAAGTAGGGAACATTCTTCCCACCGGTCTCCAAAGTAGGGAACATTCTTCCCACTGGTCTCCAAATTAGGGAAAATTCTTCCCACTGGTCTCCAAAGTTGGGGACATTCTTCCCTCCTGTCTCCAAAGTAGGGAACATTCTTCCCACCGGTCTCCAAAGTAGGGAGCATTCTTCCCACTGGTCTCCAAAGTAGGGAACATTCTTCCCACTGGTCTCCAAATTAGGGAAAATTCTTCTCACTGACCACCAATGTAAGGAGAATTTTTCTCATTGATTACCAATGTAAGGAGAATTCTTCTCACTGATCACCAATGTAAGGAGCATTCTTCCCACTGATCACCAATGTAAGGAGAATTCTTCTCACTGATCACCAATGTAAGGAGCATTCTTCCCCCTGATCACCAATGTAAGGACCATTCTTCCCCCTGATCACCAATGTAAGGAACATTCTTCCCACTGATCACCAATGTAAGGAACATTCTTCCCACTGATCACCAATGTAAGGAACATTCTTCTCACTGATCACCAATGTAAGGAACATTCTTCTCACTGATCACCAATGTAAGAACATTCTTCCCACTGATCACCAATGTAAGAACATTCTTCCCACTGATCACCAATGTAAGGAACATTCTTCTCACTGATCACCAATGTAAGGGACATTCTTCCCACTGATCACCAATGTAAGGAGCATTCTTCCCACTGATCACCAATGTAAGGAACATTCTTCCCACTGATCACCAATGTAAGAACATTCTTCTCACTGATCACCAATGTAAGGGACATTCTTCCCACTGATCACCAATGTAAGGAGCATTCTTCCCACTGATCACCAATGTAAGGAACATTCTTCTCACTGATCACCAATGTAAGAACATTCTTCTCACTGATCACCAATGTAAGGAACATTCTTCTCACTGATCACCAATGTAAGAACATTCTTCCCACTGATCACCAATGTAAGGAACATTCTTCTCACTGATCACCAATGTAAGGAGAATTCTTCTCACTGACCTCCAATGTAAGGAACATTCTTCTCACTGATCACCAATGTAAGGAACATTCTTCCCACTGATCACCAATGTAAGGAACATTCTTCTCACTGATCACCAATGTAAGGAACATTCTTCCCACTGATCACCAATGTAAGGAACATTCTTCTCACTGATCACCAATGTAAGGAACATTCTTCCCACTGATCACCAATGTAAGAACATTCTTCTCACTGATCACCAATGTAAGGAACATTCTTCTCACTGATCACCAATGTAAGAACATTCTTCCCACTGATCACCAATGTAAGGAACATTCTTCTCACTGATCACCAATGTAAGGAGAATTCTTCTCACTGACCTCCAATGTAAGGAATATTCTTCTCACTGATCACCAATGTAAGGGACATTCTTCCCACTGATCACCAATGTAAGGAGCATTCTTCTCACTGATCACCAATGTAAGGGACATTCTTCCCACTGATCACCAATGTAAGGAACATTCTTTCCAATGAATTGATTTTAGTAGGGGTTCCCCATGGCCAATATTTCAAGGGTTTTTCTGAGGTAAGCAGGTTGGGAAAGACTGCTGTAGTAAATGCCCATTATATGATAGAGCATATAGAAATAACTTGTAATCATGGTTTCTTTAGGGACAGGCTCATCAAGCCGTGCCGCAGCCTGTGCGAGGCGGTAAGGAACAGCTGTGCACCAATCATGGCTTGCTATGGATACCCCTGGCCGGAGATTCTGAAATGTGATCAGTTTCCTATTGACCACGGCATGTGCATCTCCACAATAACAAATGGCACCAGCAATCGGAGAAGTAAGTCCTATCTTTACGGCTTTAAATTGTTGATGAGGCATGAACTCCACATTGGTGTTCTCCAGGGACCGGGGGGGGGGGGTTCTATACTTTGTCACCTTACAATTTATGAGAGCTTTCTTCCTATCACATAAAACACATAGACATTTCTACATCTGCTGTCAAAGAGTCAACTTGAAGCACATCTGTTCTTGTGAATTGGCAGAATACAAACTAGGAGACCCTTGCCAAGTATTGGGGGTGGGGGAGGGGAAGACTATACACACAGACAGTATATATCAAGCTTTTTTCTAATTTGTGTATAAAAAGGACATCACTACTCTATCTGCAAATTAAATCATACACTCTGCCTCAATCTGTGGAAATACTAATTGCAAAATATGCAATAAATAGCATAAAAGACTCGTATATCATGTACAATATACACTATTACACTATATTGTCAAAAGTATTGGGACACCTGCCTTTACACGCACATGAACTTTAATAGCATCCCAGTCTTATGCCCTGTACACACGGACGCATTTTCCGACGGAAAATGTTCGATCGGATCATATTGTCGGAAAAAGCGATCGTATGTGGGCTCCATCTGACTTTTTCCGTCGGAATTTCCGACACACAAAGTTTGAGAGCCGGATCTCAAATTTTCTGAGAACAAAATCCGATAGCGTAAATTCCGATCGTCTGCAGACAAGCCCGACGCACAAAGTGCCACGCCTGCTCAGAATAAATAATGAAACGGAAGCTATTGGCTACTGGCCTCTTTAAAGTCCCATTGTACGTGGTTTACGTCACCGCGTTCTGAATGATCGGAAATTTCCGACAACTTTGTGCGACCGTGTGTATGCAAGACAAGTTTGAGCCAACATCCGTCTGAAAAAATCTGATGGATTTTGTTGTCAGAATGTCCGACCGTGTCTATGGGGCATAAGTCCGTATGGTTCAACATTGAGTTGGCCCACGCTTTGCAGCTATAACAGCTTCAACTCTTCTGGGAAGGCCGTCCACAAGGTTTAGGAGATGTGTCTATAGGAATGTTTGACCATTCTTCCAGAAGTGCATTTGTGAGGTCAGGCACTGACGTTGGAGAGGTTTCCCTTTCAGATGACAAGGCCTAGCTTGCTGTATCCGCTCTAATTCATCCCAAAGGTGTTCTGTCGGGTCACGCTCAGGACTCTGTAGAGGCTGAACATTGCTCTTCAATACGTCTTGCATATGACTTCTGTTAAAGAAGTCATATGCAAGCCATGATGAAGTTGCGCAGGGATGTGTGATTTAAAGGTGCGCAACTTTCAAGTCACGGCAGCGTGAACCCAGGCTTAGAAAAGCTTCCTGCACTACTTTGGTCTGACTTTGATGCGAAATTCAATGCCACAGGGTGTAAAACGTCACATCAAAGTCAGACTACAAAGGTCCACTATTGAAAAATTATGATTTGGGGACTTTTACTTGCATAATAATAAAAAAAAAATTGATCTTTGACACTTTTTTGGTTTGTGACAAACAGAAAATATATGGGCTTGGAATTTTTTGCACAAATATTAAATATATATATATATATATATATATACATACACACACATACATGCATTGTATATATGTATGTGTGTGTGTGTATATATATATATATATATATATATATATATATATATATATATACACACACACACTATATATATATTTATTATTATTATTATTATTATTATTATTATTATTAATAATAATATATATTTTTTTTTTTTGCACATTCAGTGTTTATACTGTGACACATGTATTGTATATTGTACATTGCTCGTAGCACTTTATTGTATATGAACTGTACAACATGATTTGAGTCTTTTATGTTTTTTGCATATTTTGCACTTAGTATTTCCACAGATGGAGGTAGAGTCTATGATTAGATTTGCAGATGAAGTAATGTTGTCCATTTATTAGCACTATGGTTTGATGATATATCAAGATGAGGATAGCAGCTCTCCTGTTTGAAATTTCACTTTATAGATACAATTTGGTTTGCGGTGTAGTTTTTCTAATACTCATTTGCTGTAATTTGTGCCTTCTGTTACAGCAGTGCCCCGAGCCAGCTGCAGGGACTGTGAACTCGATGAGGCCAGCAGTGCCAAGGAGATCCTGGATACGTTCTGTGCTAATGATTTCAGTAAGTACTCCGCCTGGCATCCGACGCACACCTCGCCGCTCACAGCTGTCACTGGGAGAAATCAAACCTCACCGGGGTTATGCAACATTAAAGTGGAGGCGTCACTCAGGGAGATTATATACCCCCGGTGGAAAATTTATAGGACTCCAACTCCCAAAAATCTTGAACATTTGTACACATTTTTGGCAACATTCCTAGGTATATATATATATATATATATATATATATACACACACATACATACACACTCTATGTTGTCAAAAGTATTGTGACGCCCGCCAGGCCAGTCAAGTTCCTCCACCCCAGACTCGCCCATCCATGTCTTTATGGACCTTGCTTTGTGCACTGGTCCAAATCATTTGGTGGAGGGGGGATTGTGGTGTTGGGTTGTTTTTCAGGGGTTGAGCTTGGCCCCTTAGTTCCAGTGAAGGGAACTCTTAAGGTGTCAGCATACCAAGACATTTTGGACAATTTCATGCTCCTAACTTTGTGTGAACAGTTTGGGGATGGCCCCTTCCTGTTCCAACAATTAAAACGGGGGTGGTGTCCAGTGGGTCTTGAAAGTAGGTTCCTTCCGCATCCCTGTTAGATATGGATAACCAGAAAAGTGTTCCTCTTTTGGGACTTTAAATGGGGAAAAATACTACTTAGGGTGTTAATGCGTATGTGAATATATTTGGAGTAAAACACGTAGGAAAAAGATTCTGTGAATGATACAGGTATGGAATGTACATAAACATGAATATGCAAAAAAACAGTACACAAGATGCAGCATACATAAAGGAAATGCAATACAAAAGATGAAAAAATCACAATCATTAATTCCGCTAAACATGTAAGCTACATGTATGGGAAAAAGGACCCGACGCGTTTCGAGTAATCACTCTTCTTCGGGGGGTACTGATTGGAAACAGCACGATATAAGTGTGTCATAGAGTATTGCTGGGGAGCATGGTAGTTTCCTGCATCCACATGGATGTTGCGTTAAAAACAATGAAAGACTATGGGGGACAGCCAGGTGCTGATGATCCAAATGACTGCTACAACGGGTTGGAGGGGGGGCCCTCTACGTCACACCTGAGAGGCCCCCAGGGGAAAGACAGAATTCCCCATAGAGGGCGCCAGGACACCCGACAAAGGTAATGTAGATAGGCAAAAAATTGGTCTCTGTACCCTGGGATTGCATTAGTGTTGCCCCAACCTGATGATGGTTTAACTGATTCCCCTTGACACGAAATATAATGGTCTCAAGTGGGGGGAGGGAAGGGGGGGAAACAAGAGAGAGATGGAAGGGATGCTCAGGTAGAGGTCATGGATGTATAGATGTGGACGTGGTGGTGACCGCTCAGCATAACTGATCCAACATGACTGCGCACCAGTGCACAAAGCAAGGTCCATAAAGACATGGATGAGTGAGTTTGGGATGGAGGAACTTGACTGGCCTGCACAGAGACCTGACCTTGACCCGATAGAATACCTTTGGAGTAAATTAGAGGGGAGACTGCGAGCCAGGCCTTCTCATCTGAAAGGGAAACCCCTCCAACATCAGTGCCTGACCTCACAAATGCGCTTCTGGAAGAATGGTCAAACATTCCCGTAGACACCCTCCTAAACCTTGTGGACGGCCTTCCCAGAAGAGTTGAAGCTGTTATAGGGGCTAAGAGTGGGCCAACTCAATATTGAACCCTACGGACTAAGACTGGGATGCCATTAAAGTCCAGGTGCGTGTACAATCAGGCGTCACTTAGGCCCGATTCACACCTATGTATTTTTAGTGCTTTTTGCATTTTGCAGATTTGCACTATAGAACGTGTTCCATAGGAAACCATTTTAAATGGACTGTACTGCAAATCTGCAAAATGCAAAAAGAACTAAAAATGCATAGATGTGAATCAGGCCTTATACAGTATCTTACAAAAGTGAGTACACCCCTCACATTTTTGTAAATATTTTATTCTACCTTTTCCTGTGACAACACTGAAGAAATGACACTTTGCTACAATGTAAAGTAGTGAGTGTACAGCTTGTATAACAGTGTAAATTTCCTGTCCCCTCAAAATAAATGCAGGTGTGTTAATTCTGGTGTTATCGCTCTCACTCTATCATACTGGTCACTGGAAGTTCACTGGAACTTTGTATTGGTACTCTCCGATAAAAAAAGGGTGTCAGTATAACCCTAATAAATACTGATCGCCACACCTACATGAGCTGGATGGACATACTCTGGAGAATTAACTAAGCTTCCTGTGCCATTATAATGACGCAGGAATCTGTCAGGAGTGGTGTGTGCCACATAAACAAAGCAGTTGTTTCAGGTCTATCTATGCCACCTGCGGCACTTTTTATTTCATAGTTAAATAAAAAATTGTGCAGGTCTGCCCCTAATTAACAGAGGGAATATGGCAGTTTTCCATATGGTAAATTGCAGCAGATTCCCATCGAGTGTGACCTTCTCATACGTGACATGAACAGTCAGCAGATAACTGACAACATCCACTTCTCAGCTTGTGCAGTAATTACACTACACAAGCAGAGCCTACAGAGTTACTAACCTTCCTCCTCCCTTCCACTTTGAGCTGGGGGGGGGGGGTAGATTAGGAAAGTGGGGCGGGGGTTGTATGGGGTGGTGCTGGAGTTTGGATGGCCAGAGCAGAGAGATTGGTGAATGTGCCTCCAGCACGCTGTTCTCTGTGCTGCCACACACAGACACTGTTCCAAAACAATGGGCACCAATATGGCATTGTCCCCCCTCCTTCCTGACCATAACAGCCTCCACTCGTCCTTGAAGGTTTTCCACAAAATTTTGGAGTGTCTCAGAACTTGTGCCCATTCAGCCGCAACAGCATTTGTGGTAAGAGAAGACCTGGCTCACAGCTAACAGTTCAACTCATCCCAAAGGTGTTCAGTAGGGTTGAGGTCAGGGTTTTGTGGAGGACATTTGGGTTCCTCCACACCAAACTCATCAAACCATGTCTTTATGGGGCTGACCTTGCACACACTGGAACAGAAAAGACCCTTCTCCAAGCTATTCCCTCAAGGCTAGAAGTGTACAATCATCTAAAGCCCCCAAGATCGGACTTTCCGACAGGAAATGTTCGATGTCAGGCTGTTGTCGGGAAAATCCAACCATGTGTACGCTCCATCGGACAATTGTTGTCTGACTTTCCGCCAACAAATGTTGGCTAGCAGGTTTTCACATTTTCCATATGTGTTGTCGGATTTTGTGATGGTGTGTACACAAGTCCGTCGGACAAAAGTCCAAAGTACAAACACGCATGCTCGGGAAGCAAGGACGAGCCGGAAGCGGTCGGTCTTGTAAACTCGCGTTGGTAATGGAGAATTAACATTTGTGACGCGGCAAAATATGAAATCTCCAAATGCAGCGCACAATTCTCTTCTTTAATGGAATAATAATGAAGCTGCTTTGCTGGTGATACTGATGGAGTTATTGCAAACTGATTTTTAAAGGCTTTTTTTTTTCTAGTGATATCAAGAATAATATTATTATGTTTAAATTATTTTATTTGGGCAAGTTACCACAACACCATTATCCCGGAGTTTATAAGATCAAAGATACAACTATGTTGGTGTCCCTTGTCAATTTTACATTGTATTTTTTAAAATGTAACTGCCGACTCCCCAACTGTCATTTGAAGTAAAACACACAGCCAAGTATTATTCTACACAATTTTTTTTATTGTGCAAAAAAAAAAAAAAAAAAAAAAATTAGACATGCTCTCTGCCAATAGAACTTACCCAAAAAGTGCATTCTATGCATCCAAAAATATACCAAATCAAATCATTATTCAACCAAAAAAATAATGTCAAAGCAATAACTCCAAGGCCAATAATAAATAACACGTTCTCTCCTCCAATTCCGCAACATGGCTGGTTGACGAACGGCCATGTAAAAACGAACTGAAAAGCACGAAATGAAAAGCATGAAATGAAAAACGCAAAAAGAAAAGCGCAAATCAACACTCACCAAACTTCTACTAACACAAAATTAGCAGAAGGAGCCCAAAGGGTGGTGTTAAAGAGCTGAAAAACCACGAAACTACGTCGGTACGTTCGTAATTGTTGGCCAACATTTGTGTGGCGGTGTGTATGCAAGAAAAGTTTGAGCCAATGCCCTTCGGACAAAATTCCACGGTTTTGTTGGCGGAAAGTCCGATCCTGTGTACGGGGCATAAATGTCTTTGTACGCTGTAGTATTAGCCATATTCTGTACTGGGAACAATAATTTGGAGGGATGTACTCATAATTTTGGTCATATATTAGTTGTGATAATCAAGCGTTCACATGCTTTTGCCCATAGAGTGTATGTCTCTCTCCTGAATGGATAAAGTAAGTCATTTATTTTTCAACTTCAGTCCAGCTATGCATAGAAATCATCAATTATTCTTTCCACAAGCGCAAGGTATCTGGGTCACATTTATTCTATATTTGCTAAAAATATACTATGTTCTTCTGTAATTTTCAGCAGCAGGTACACCAGACTTAACTGACCCATATTTGAAGAGATAATAAAGCCGGGCCTGCACAATAGCTGTCACAGGGGCCCATTTATAAAGCAGCGGTGTGCGTATGTCCCAACCATGTACTGCTTCTTTTCTATTAAAAGTGCCTCTGGCAGATTTATTAAGTGCTCCGGTGTGCTTCCATAAAGTGCTTTGCACTTTGCTTGCTTTGGGACTCTGAATCAAGAGATGTGTAACTGGGGGGTGGGTTGCGCTATGGATCCTTAAAGGTAAATGTAGAAAAGAAAAATTAAAAGGTAAGAGCAGCCTCTATTAATTTCCACCCGCGGGTGGAACGATGTAAAGACAAAGGGGGGGTAATAGATATGGCGCTTATACCTATATGTGGGGACTAGTAGTGTGTTGGTGTATAAAAATGAGTTGTATTGTATAGGTCAATATTTACATGTGTGGAAGTATATAATTCTTGAAGTGCTATCTGATTTTGGGCCTGAGTGTGTGTAGTATATATTTTCCAGCGTGCTGGTTCAAAACCCAAAATTTTAAAAATTACACGAAAATTAAATAAAAGTACAATAAACTCAAAGTGCACACCAATAGCAACAGATTACAATATAGCAAAACATATAACTTAAAATAGCAATATGCAGTTATTAAAATATTAGTCTAAATGGCAATATGCAATTATTAAAGTGCGCGTGCAAAATAAATTCCTACTGGCCTATAGGTGAAGACTAATTGTGATGGTTGGTGGATTAGCCGTGGGAATATTAAAGTATATTACATATACTGTGGTGTCAGACTATAATCAATAAACATATATGAAATAACACGGTGATAGCATAAACTGGTCTGATAGTGTTGCTTTACATAAATTAGTATAAAATTAATATAGAAATTATAAAAATGCCATCTACATGAAGCAAAAATGTGCTAAAATGATAAAACACAAGAAAAATTAAATAAAAGATAAAATATAAAAATATATCCAAACAGCGTGCAAAATTAGTGCAAGAGAATGTGCAAGCAATGCAGGTAAATTATAAACATTGGACGTGATGGAGCAAGTCTCTATTAGGTGGCGGAAAAAACCGCAGGTGCAGAAAAGGAGGGGGGTGATGTTTTCAACTGTGTTCTTCACATTCGGTGGCTTAAAAGGGTATTAAAATTATTATGCTCTCACCAGAAGGGGGACCCCATCCGGGGTGGATCAACATTCACAATATTAGCTATTGTGCGGCTCTCTGGCTTCCTTCCACTTTAAAGATTAGGGATCCCTCGTTCCTCCGTGAGTAGCAATAAGCCCCGTTTATATGAAGTAGAGAAGAGGCACAACCATAGTGTGATACCGTTTATAAACAATTTTATTGCAGAAAATAGTTAAAAAGTTACTCACAAACGAATGTTTTAAAAGTGCGGTGTGTACAGCTTTTAAAATTCCCGCTATTGCAATCTCCGTCAGAGCTCGAGGTGTACGCTGCCTGGCCACGCCCTACGCGTTTCGTCACACGGACGTCATCTGGAGCCTATATTATTATTATTATATTTATAATTTCTATATTAATTTTATACTAATTTATGTAAAGCAACACTATCAGACCAGTTTATGCTATCACCGTGTTATTTCATATATGTTTATTGATTATAGTCTGACACCACAGTATATGTAATATACTTTAATATTCCCACGGCTAATCCACCAACCATCACAATTAGTCTTCACCTATAGGCCAGTAGGAATTTATTTTGCACGCGCACTTTAATAATTGCATATTGCCATTTAGACTAATATTTTAATAACTGCATATTGCTATTTTAAGTTATATGTTTTGCTATATTGTAATCTGTTGCTATTGGTGTGCACTTTGAGTTTATTGTACTTTTATTTAATTTTCGTGTAATTTTTAAAATTTTGGGTTTTGAACCAGCACGCTGGAAAATATATACTACACACACTCAGGCCCAAAATCAGATAGCACTTCAAGAATTATATACTTCCACACATGTAAATATTGACCTATACAATACAACTCATTTTTATACACCAACACACTACTAGTCCCCACATATAGGTATAAGCGCCATATCTATTACCCCCCCTTCTGAATCAAGAGAAGCCCATTTATTCTGAAGAATGGGGAAAAAAGTGCGCTGGAAGGAAACCTGTCATATGACTCCAAACAGGTCATGTGACAGTGATCCCCCCCTCCTACTAGACAGTGATCCCCGCAGAGAACGCACAGCAGGACATTGGTGACTCAAGGAAGCATGGGCCATTTACTGTAATGCGCGGGGACTGGAAACTGCCCTCCTGTATAAATGGGTCCCTTTGATGGCCAAAGATAAACTTACATCTCTCTGAGATGGTGGCCCACCCTTGAACAAGTCACTTGAGTGCCAGCGCCTGCTGTGCCACTGGGGTACATTGAAGCTTTTCTTGGCTCAGTAGAAGAATTGGACCTCCAGCTGCTTTGAATGTACATGGCAACTTCTAGAACAGGGGTCTCCCAACTTTCTAAACAAAGGGCCAGTTTCCTGTCCTTCAGAGTTTAGGGGGGCTGGAATGTGGCCAGTGCTAGTGGAAAATGTCCCCACATCAGTGGGAGCAACAATGAGGCAGGCTTGAGAGTAAGAAAATGACACAGCAGTAGTCAGTATGAGGAGAAATACCCCCAATGTCTGTGGGAGGAATAGTGCCCCATCATTGATGTCATTGAGAAAAAGAGGGCCTTGTCGTTGGTATCAGTTTGATGAATTGTACCCCATCATTAGTGTTAATAGGAGAAACGATTTCCCATTGTTAGTGGAAGGAATAGTGCCCCATTGTTGGTGTTATCAGGAGGAACAGTCCCCTGTCATTGGTGTTAGTGGAAGGAATAGTGCCCCATCATTGGTTTCCGTGGAAGGAATAGCGCCCCAGTGGTGGTGTCAGTGGAAGAAATAGTATTCCATATGCAGATTGGAAGGAATAATGCCCCATTGTTGGTGTTATTAGGAGGAATAGTGCCTTGTCACTGTTGTTAGTAGGAGGAACAGTGTCCCATCGTTCATGTCAGCGGAAGGAATAGTGCCCCATCATTGGTTTTAGTGGAAGGTATAGCTCCCTATTGTTGGTGTCAGTGGAAGAAATAGTGTTCCATCTGCAGATTGGATGGAACAGTGCCCCATCGTTGGTGTTATTAGGAGGAATAGTGCCCTGTCATTGGTGTCAGGGGAAGGAATAGTGCCCCATTGTTGATGTCAGTGGAAGGAATGGTGCCCCATCTTTGGTTTCAGTGGAAGGAATAGTGCCTTATTGTTGGTGTCAGTTGAAGGAATAGCGCCTTATTGTTGGTGTCAGTTGAAGGAATAGCGCCCCATTGTTGGTGTCAGTTGAAGGAATGGTGCCCCATCATTGGTTTCAATGGAAGGAATAGTGCCCCATCATTGAAGTCAGTGGAAGGAATAGTGCTCCATTGTTGGTGTCAGTTGAAGGAATGGTGCTCCATCATTGGTTTCAATGGAAGGAAATGTGCCCCATGATTGTTTTCAGTGGAAGGAATAGTGCCCCATTGTTGGTGTCAGTTGAAGGAATAGTGCTCCATTGTTGGTGTCAGTGGAAGGAATAGTGCTCCATGGTTGGTGTCAGTGGAAGGAATAGTGCTCCATGGTTGGTGTCAGTGGAAGGAATAGTGCTCCATGGTTGGTGTCAGTGGAAGGAATAGTGCTCCATGGTTGGTGTCAGTGGAAGGAATAGTGCTCCATGGTTGGTGTCAGTGGAAGGAATAGTGCTCCATGGTTGGTGTCAGTGGAAGGAATAGTGCTACATGGTTGGTGTCAGTGGAAGGAATAGTGCTACATGGTTGGTGTCAGTGGAAGGAATAGTGCTCCATGGTTGGTGTCAGTGGGAGGAATAGTGCTCCATCATTGGTATCAGTGGGAGGAATAGTGCCCCATTGTTGGTATCAATGGAAGGAATGGTACCCCATCATAATTGGCAGTGAAATAAATGATGTTTCAGTGTTTACATCAGTAGGAGGAATAGCACTTCATATTTTTGTGAGGAATCCCCAAGGCAAGCATAGGGTCGTATCCAGCCCGCGGCGCCACAGTTTGGGGACCACTGCTCTAAAACATCAGGCTGGGTTCACACTGATGTGGGCGTTGGGTCCCAGCAGGGGGTCTGGTGCCTCCATGTACACCGATTCAGGCGCCAATCAGGTCCTGAATTTGCACCTGAGACTGAGCCAAAGACGCACAGGACCCTTTTCCAGTGCGGACCGCGGCTGCCCCAGAGCTGTGTGAGCCAACTCCATTGGGAGCCGGGCACAGTCTCCTGTCACGCGAATTGGATGCGAGAAAAAAGTGAACCCAACCTCAGAAATAGACCAGTTTCCTGCATAGGTGGTCAACATTAGGAGCACTGGTTGATTTTATTGTCCATTTATGACCAATTATAAAGTGACCACTGTGTCACCTTAGGAAAGGAAATGAATTACTGAGAGAAAAAAATAGGGAAAAAAGCCTGATAAACGTGCCGCTATTACATCCAAGCCTTGGTAAGCTGCAATATTTTACATTTTTGCTCTTAGGCTAATGCCGCGTACACATGATCGGAATTTTCGTCGGAAAAAGCTCTGATGGTTTTCCCGACGGAATTCCAACGGAGTTCGGCTCAAGCTGTCTTGCCTACACGCGGTCACATCAAATTCCAATAGTTTAGAACGCGGTGAGGTACAACACGTATGACGGGACTAGAAAAAGGAAGTTCAATAGCCAGTAGCCAATAGCTTCTGTCTTGTAGTTGAATCTGAGCATGCGTGATTTTAGGCGTGTCGGAATTGCATACACACGATCGGAATTACCGATAGAAAGTTTTTCCGTCTGGAAAATTGAGAGCATGCTATCAATTTTTGGCTGGCGGGAATTCGGACAGCTAAATTCCGATGGAAACATACACACGGTCGCATTTTCCAATGAAAAGCTCTCATTGGTTTTTTTCTGGCTGGAATTCCGATCGTGTGTACGCGGCATTAGATACACTTTAAGCTCCCTACATCTCTGGATCTGCTGATTGCTGCTCACTTGAAGTGAACTCTGTTTATACAATTTTTTCTGACATGCTCAGTTTGCATTGCCGCCGTTTGCGACAGGTTGACTTTAAGACTTCCCCGCTGTGACCATTATGAGGGACCCCTGCTGTGCAGCTAAGTCTTCAGATGGTTGTGCTAATCTGGTTTTGGAAATCCTTAGCTTCTCAACCAGCAAAAAATGTAAACAGAATCAACAATAATTTTAAAGTTCTTTAAATGTAAATGTAAAAGAGATCAATTTAATATAGCTGATCTAATCAATATGTGTTAGGTCCCTTGCGCACAGGGGGGGCCATCTATGTACAAGGCAACCCTTCTGACATGTTAGGGTCCGGACTGTACAGGGGCCCTAAATCTGAGTACCACATGGCACAGCATTCAGCCCTGTTTAGCTGCAGCCTGCCATACCCCCGTACTCACAGTCGGACATTCCGATCGCAAAATCCATCAGATTTTTTCCGACGGATTTTGTCTGAAACTTGTGTTGCATACACACGGTCGGACAAAGTTATCGGAAAATCCAATCGTTCGCAGAGTGCTGACGTTCGTTGTGTACGACTGGACTATGTAGAGGCTAGTAGCCAATAGTTTTGGTCTCGTCATTTGATCTGAGCATGCGTGGCACTTTGTCCGATCTGAAAAAGTCAGATCGGATTTTTTTTGTCTGAAAATTTTAGAGGCCGCTCTCAAATTTTTTCTGTCGGAATTTCCGACCGAAAAAGTCCGATAGAGCCCACACACGATCGGATTTTCCGACAATATAATCCGATCTGACCTTTTCCGTCAGAATTTCCGACCATGTGTACGGGGCAATAGACTTTGACAGGCTGCGGGGCTGGATGATGCACTTGTCCCTCCCTCCCGGGCGCGCTAAAATGCTGCATCGCACCTAGATGTTCCTGTGTGCAAGCGACCTCTTTAAAACCTTTTTTCTACATATACTCTGTGATTTCAAACGTACACGGAGGCAGCGATATTTCTTTATTACCTTCTCATAAGGCAACTTTATGAGTCATCTGACTGAAAACAATGCACTCCATATGTGGCTGATATCTTTTTTTTCAGCAGTTGTCAAGCAGAAATCAGACTACTAACACAAAAAAACTGAGAGCTCCTTATAGTGGCTCATCTACAAATCTCTACAGGTAAAGCAGGACTAAATATAACAAAAAAACGCAAACAAACAAACAAAAAATAATAATAATAATATATAATAATATAATATAATAATATAGCATACTATAATAATAATATAATAATAATAATAATATAGTAATAATAAGAGAATATAAAATAATAATAATAATAATAATAATATAGTAATAATAATAGAATATAAAAATAATAATAATAATAATAATAATATAAGCAAACAATAAAACAATGCAAACAGGCAAGCCTTGTATTGCAGAAGAGACATGCCAAGTCTCTTACACAGTAAAAAAAGAACGTACCTGTTTGATGAGCGCGTACACGTGAAAGGTACCCCCCATGTGATGGATACACCCCGGCCCACATGTTTGCAATCCTATGAGGAATGTACACAAAGCTGCGCATGCGCAGCTGTATTTACATTTCCCCCACGTTGCCAGTATGCTGGGATGAATGACTCTCAGGCATGCATAGGAGTGACGTCATCCTGCGCTGGCCAATCAAGATGGCTGAAATACGGCGCCCAGAAAAAGCCAGGGAGAAGATGCTGATGCCAGTGAGGGACCTCATGGGTGGTGGACCAGTGGAGAATAGGTATTTCTGACTTTGGCTCCACTTAAAGGGCCTATTGAAACCAGCCTGTGCATGTCATAGTCCGTTTAACATGTGTGCGCTGGTGTGCATTGTGTGGGGGTGGTGGGATGTTTTGTTACGAAATGTCACAAAACTATACTTTTGGCACGTTGACATGCATTTTTGTTCATTGCACTGCTTAAAAATGCAGACATGCACACCACCGCACATGCATGGTGTGCACAGGGCACATAGACAACAATTGTTTTGTGTGTCCATGAGTTGAGCCTGCATTGATCAACGCAGATCAATGCAGCTCAGTGCACCTGGTGTGAATGAGCCCTAATACAATACAACAAAAAAAAAGTGTGCAAGCCAAGAAATTAAAAGTCATAAAAAAACAAAAAAAAAATACTTTAACCACTTCCCATTCGGGACAATTCTGGCACTCCGCTCCTACATGTAAACATCATCATTTTTTTTTGCTATAAAATTATTCAGAACCCCCAAACATTGCATATGTTTTTTTAGCAGAGACCCTAAGGAATAAAATGGCAGTTGTTGCAACTTTTTATATCACTCGTTATTTGTGCAGTCATTTTTCAAACGCGATTTTTTGCGAAAAAAAACAGTTCCATTAATAAAAAATATTTACAGGTTACCTGTTTACAGTTTCAGGGGAGATCTTGGGGTAGAACTGTTGCGCTCGCTTTAATTTTTTGCGGCAATACCTCACAGGTGTGGATTGAACACCTTTTACATATGTGGGCGCGATGTATGTATGCATTCACTTCTGCGTGCCAGCACACGGGGACGGGGGGCACTTTAAATATTTTTTTTTTATTGTTTATTTATTTATTTATTTATTACACTTTACCTTTACATTTTTTATTTATTTTTGATCATTTTTATATTTTGATTTTGTGATCACTTTTATTAAACATCCCTTGTAATAGGAATAGTGCATGACAAGTACTCTTTAACGGAGAGATCTGGGGTCAATAAGACCCCAGATCTCTCCTCCAGGTTGGAAAGCCTGAGATCAAAAAAGCCATAGAGACTGCCGGGGACCATCTGGTCCTCGGTATTCTCTATGGTGAACTTCAGCCGCTGGCCAATTCCTTCTCCGGCTCGCTGATCACACAGGAGAGCCGATAGGGTGGTGTCAGGGTGGTGATGTTCTCTCTGTAAGAACAGTCAAGTGGTTGAACAGCTCTGATTGTTCTTATGGTGCAGGAAATCGCTGGCAGAAAAAAAATGATACTGAATGATGCCTGTAACTGTAGGCATCATTCAGCTATCCCTACTCAAAGGCCAGGACGTCATATGATGTACTGCAGGTGGGAAGTGGTTAAATCTTGACTTCGGACTCATTTTTATTTTAAAAAAGGACACCCAGCAGTATTCAAAATGTAAAACTCTCCTCTTCTCAGTCTCTGGGAACCACAGTAATTACTTTTTATATGTCCTCAGTCTATGACATCATTTAACCTGGCGAATTGAGGACATACTGTGAGTACAGGGGGTCATGAATATAAAAAAATACACCATACTCTTCCCTTTAAGCGATCTGTTTTTTCACTTTAATTATTTGGCTGGAAGAGTAGGTGAACTGATCCCAAAACATCTCCGAGATGTTTAAAGATAAATTTTTAAGCTGCAGATCCATAAAAGGTCCTGAAAGCGTCCGCGTGACTCCCAGGGCACATTCGCCTCTGTAAGAAGTTCCTTCTCTCTTTTCCATATAGTACTGACAGAGAGTAATATAACTGCTTATTGTATAAATACATTACAGGCTACCGAGAGACTAGGCTACCATAAAAGGTGCAAAGCTCCAACCTAAAGATACTATATACAATGTGGACAGAGTCAGATGAGAAAGGCATGCTGGGACTTGTAGCCCTCCACATACTAATTAAAGGGTCAGTCCACCTAAAACACTTTTTTGATGATGAATAACAGAGAGCTAAACCATCCAAGTCTTATGTCTGCTGGGATGTATAATGATCAAATCTGCCAAAGTTGTTATGTGAAGGTTGGATATTAATATCTGTTGATCCTGCCAGTTTCTGCTCCTTCTGAGGACTTCCTTAATAGGGTGACTACCAGCTCACAATTCTAGAAGACGGTGGTCCTCCTGTTCTTTCACTCAATCCGCTGCAATCAATGCCTCCTGGTGGTTGACGCCTACCCTGATCATTTAGCAGCAGAGACTTGGACTTCCTTTAATTATAAATGCCACCACCTGAAACTGTCCCAAATTCCAAGACACTGTTAACCCCGCCCATGGTGTGCATTTTGATGGAATTTTTGGGTGGGTGTGCCCAAATCATGCCAATTTACAGAGTCTCCCCACCCAGAACCCACCTCTAAATATGCAGTGACTGACCATCACACCCACTTTTCCAGGTTGGTCTTATTCAGACTCCTCCTCAAATTATGAGATGATCATCCATCATGACAATATTTCCAGCTGGGCCATGCCCTGCCTATGGCCACATCATGCTGACCACCAGGCTTGGATGGGAGACCGCCAGACCTGGTTAGTACTTGGATGGGAGGCCGCCAGGCCTGGTTAGTACTTGGATGGAAGACCGACAGGCCTGGTTAGTACTTGGATGGGAGGCCGCCAGGCCTGGTTAGTACTTGGATGGGAGACCGACAGGCCTGGTTAGTACTTGGATGGGAGACCGCCAGGCCTGGTTAGTACTTGGATGGGAGGCCGCCAGGCCTGGTTAGTACTTGGATGGGAGACCGACAGGCCTGGTTAGTACTTAGATGGGAGACCGACCGGCCTGGTTAGTACTTGGATGGGAGACTGCCAGGCCTTGTTAGTACTTGGATGGGAGACTGGCAGGCCTGGTTAGTACTTGGATAGGAGACCGCCAGGCCTGGTTAGTACTTGGATAGGAGACCGCCAGGCCTGGTTAGTACTTGGATGGGAGACTGCCAGGCCTTGTTAGTACTTGGATGGGAGACTGCCAGGCCTGGTTAGTACTTGGATGGGAGGCCGCCAGGCCTGGTTAGTACTTGGATGGGAGACCGACAGGCCTGGTTAGTACTTGGATAGGAGACCACCAGGCCTGGTTAGTACTTGGATGGGAGACCGACAGGCCTGGTTAGTACTTGGATGGGAGGCCGCCAGGCCTGGTCAGTACTTGGATGGGAGGCCACCAGGCCTGGTTAGTACTTGGATGGGAGGCCACCAGGCCTGGTTAGTACTTGGATGGGAGACCGCCAGGCCTGGTTAGTACTTGGATAGGAGACCGCCAGGCCTGGTTAGTACTTGGATAGGAGACCGCCAGGCCTGGTTAGTACTTGGATGGGAGACTGCCAGGCCTGGTTAGTACTTGGATGGGAGGCCGCCAGGCCTGGTTAGTACTTAGATGGGAGACCGACAGGCCTGGTTAGTACTTGGATGGGAGACCGACAGGCCTGGTTAGTACTTGGATAGGAGACCACCAGGCCTGGTTAGTACTTGGATGGGAGACCGACAGGCCTGGTTAGTACTTGGATGGGAGGCCACCAGGCCTGGTTAGTACTTGGATGGGAGGCCGCCAGGCCTGGTTAGTACTTGGATGGGAGGCCGCCAGGCCTGGTTAGTACTTGGATGGGAGACCGCCAGGCCTGGTTAGTACTTGGATAGGAGACCGCCAGGCCTGGTTAGTACTTGGATAGGAGACCGCCAGGCCTGGTTAGTACTTGGATAGGAGACCGCCAGGCCTGGTTAGTACTTGGATGGGAGACCGCCAGGCCTGGTTAGTACTTGGATGGGAGGCCGCCAGGCCTGGTTAGTACTTGGATAGGAGACCACCAGGCCTGGTTAGTACTTGGATGGGAGACCGACAAGCCTGGTTAGTACTTGGATGGGAGGCCGACAGGCCTGGTCAGTACTTGGATGGGAGGCCGCCAGGCCTGGTTAGTACTTGGATGGGAGGCCGCCAGGCCTAGTTAGTACTTGGATGGGAGACTGCCAGGCCTGGTTATTACTTGGATGGGAGACCGCCAGGCCTGGTTAGTACTTGGATGGGAGACCGCCAGGCCTGGTTAGTACTTGGATGGGAGACTGCCAGGCCTGGTTAGTACTTGGATGGGAGACTGCCAGGCCTGGTTAGTACTTAGATGGGAGACCGACAGGCCTGGTTAGTACTTGTATAGGAGATTACCAGGCCTGGTTAGTACTTGGATGGGAGGCCACCAGGCCTGGTTAGTACTTGGATGGGAGGCCACCAGGCCTGGTTAGTACTTTGATGGGAGGCCGCCAGGCCTGGTCAGTACTTGGATGGGAGGCCGCCAGGCCTGGTTAGTACTTGGATGGGAGGCCACCAGGCCTGGTTAGTACTTGGATGGGAGGCCACCAGGCCTGGTTAGTACTTGGATGGGAGGCCACCAGGCCTGGTTAGTACTTGGATGGGAGGCCGCCAGGCCTGGATAGTTCTTGGATGGGAGACTGCCAGGCCTGGATAGTTCTTGGATGGGAGACTGCCAGGCCTGGATAGTTCTTGGATGGGAGACTGCCAGGCCTGGATAGTTCTTGGATGGGAGACCACCTTGGAATGACAGGTGCCGTAGCCTACAGCCCCCCCCCCTTTCTAAATATGCTGGGACTGCCCACTTGCAGCCCTGATCCTTGCAGTTAATGCCTTTTTGAGTTACTATGTAATAACTCAATTGCAGTTGATTTTGTAATCCCGGGACATGGCCCGCCACACAGCATTGGCATGAGAGAGGACACGGATGCCAGACTGTCCTGGCAAATTCAGGACAGTTGGCATTCATAAGCTTGGCCCATCACAAGAAGAGGAAAAACAATGGCAGAATCAATAGGTAATAAAACTATGTTACAGGAAGGACTCCTGATGAAAAAAAATTGCTGTGTTAATGCTATTGACAGATTGTACCATAAATGTCATTTTTTTATTTTATTTTGCCTATCGTTACACTTTAATTTTATGAAAAAGAATGCAACAGGAGAAGTGAGACAACTGAAAAGTTGATATATGAGAGTAGTGAACTATAGCAAGAAAATCCTCATGGATGGGAGGCGGGACTCCAAAGTCATGACATCGCCATGTCAGCACTGACAAGGCAATCGCATGACTTTGTTTATAAACAAAGCATAAGGTCAGCCGTAAGGCGGATTGAATCTCGACCAGTTCCGCAGGAACTGACCGAGATTCAATCTATGGCCAGACTGGTTTTACTGAAGTCGATCTATCGACTACCTTTCCTACAGCCAGCTTGTCAGATTTGCATGCAGAACACAATAGTGAGCAGGGAGAGATTACCCCATCAACACTGATGGGTGAATCCGTTTTCTTTCCTTCTACTCATGGTGGAAGGAAAGAAAATGTTTAATCTATGAATATATGGCTTGCTTAAGAGTTAGTGTTAGGGCTGGCATTAAGAAAGCCAAGTTAAAAAAAAGTTAGTAAAAAAGGTAGGAGTGGGATTTTTTTAGGTCCTTAGATGATAAACAAACAAAATTACTAGTTAAAATTTTACAAATGTTATTACAGATAATGCATAAAATCCATATAAACACTCAAAAAAGTTCACAGAAGATATCCACTGTACACACTGTGGTGATGTTAAAGTGATTGCAAAAAATAACAAATATATCATACTTACCTTCTCTGTGCAGGGGATTTGCACAGAGCAGCCCGTGCCTCCTCTTCTTGGGTCCCTTGTCGGCTCTCCTGGCCCCTCCCTCCTGTTGAGTGCCCCCACAGCAAGCAGCTTGCTATGGGGAAACCCGAGCCAAGCTGCAGCTCCCTGTGTCCATTCAGACAAGGAGCCCCAGTTTTACCCCGCCCCTCTCTCTCCTGATCCCAATGGCGCCGCTGCTGTGTCTCAGCCAATCAGGAGGGAGAGTCCAGGGCACTTGTGCACATTGCTGGAAGAAGATCGGGCTCAAGTAAGTATTAGGGGGGACTGAGGGGGAGCTACACACAGAAGGTTTTTTATCTTAATGCTCCTGTCTTTACAACCACTTTAACACAATCCTTTACAGAACTTTTTCTACATGTTTCACCAACATGGCTTCTTCAGGAAGTAAATGTGCGTAGGATACTAATGAAGATATAAAAACATACATATAAGATATAAACAAACAAGAACAGTATCTTACAACAACATATACTGTATGCATATGCGGACAAAAAAAACAGCGCACCCATCCAAACCCATCTTGGTCCTTGACACCTTGGATTCAGACCATAGACAGCATCCTTCCAGCGATATTCTCTGTGGTCTGAATCCAAGGTGTGTGGGCTCAAGATGGGTTTAGGTAGGTGCATTGTCTTTTTGTCCGCACATATATTGTCTGCATATATGTTGTTGTAAGGTACTATTTTTGTTTGTTTATATCTTATATGTATATTTGTGTATCTTCATTAGTATTCTACACACATATTTACTTCCTGAAGAAGCCATGTTGGTGAAACATGTAGAAGAAGTTGTGTAAAAAGATTGTGATAACATCACCACAGTGTGTACAGTGGATATCTACTATGAATTTCTGTGAGCATTTATATGGATTTTATGCATTATCTAATAACATTTGTACAATTTTAACTGGTAATAGTCATTTAACCAGCCTAGGTGACCTTTCAGCTCAGAAGACACAATACACATTATCATAAGTATAAACACAGAAAACCTTCACACAATAGCAGGAGCCCCCAGTAGCAGACGGACCGGCTCCTACATTGAAGACCATAAAATACATATCCAAGCAATGCTTTGATTAATCATGGATTGCAGATGGTATAGCAACAGTCTACAAAACTCTTAGCCCTTGTACACACGGTTGGAGATTCCGACAACCAAATCCGTCGGAGTAATTCCGATGGATTAATTACGGAAGAGGTCCGGAAGTGATGTTGCATACACACGGTCGGACTAAGTTGTCGGAAAATCTGATTGTACATAGCGTGATGACGTTATTTCGTTACGACCGGACTACGTTTAGGCTAGTAGCCAATAGCTTTGGTCTAGGAATTTGATCTCAGCATGCGTGGCACTTTGTCCGTCGGAGTAGGCTACACATGATCGGAGTATGTCCGATAGGAGCATTTTGTCGGAAAATTTTACCGGCAAGTTGGAAAAATTGGTCCGTTGGATAGTCCGACGGAAACAGTCCGATGCAGACCACACACAGTTGGAATATCCGACAAAACGGTCCGATAGGATTCCGACGGAATCTCCGACCGTGTGTACAAGGGCTTACAATGTTCTATTATTGTCTCAGTCCCCCTGTGCCCCTAATAGGCACAGGGTGACTTGGACATAGGAGGTGCATAGGGAGCTGAAACCTCTCCAAGGGATTCTGGGTTCCATGGGTCTCCTGCCCAAAGTGACTCCCGTCAAAGTAATTTTGTTTGGTTATCATCTAAGTACCTAAAAAATTCCACTCCTGCCTTTATACTATTTTTCTATGTAATTCAAGGGATGTGGTGCAATTGAAATACGTATATCTTCCACCCGCACCTAGCCTCTTTGACAAGTTAAAAAAGTTGGAAATTATGGGAGGGAAATCTTGTTGGAATATCCGAGACATAAAAAAAATGCCAGAAGCTGACCCACCAATCACTTTTGGGCGAACTAGCCCTTTAGCTTCTTGCAGCCCACCTACTGCATATGTACGGCCGCAAAAAGGGTGCGCTTTAAGGTCCACAGGCCGCACATGTATCTCTAGTAATTATCAGACGTTGGCAAGTCGGCTCACAATCATGTGACCAGTGTGACAGCCAATCACAGAGATCACATGACCAGGCAGACCTTCCCACTCCCTGGATGTAATAACCCAGTTAAAGGGACCCTGTGGCTAGACAGGAAGGGTTTAACTACAGCAAAAAAAGAAATAAAAACAAAGAATGAAAGAATTAACCAATTTTACATTTCTTTCTTTTTTTGATAGTTGCAAAAGTTCGCATCACAAAAAGAAACACAACCTCGTCCTTGGTTTCGGACTTTGACATGGATTCCAAGGTGGACATTTTAAAACACGGCTCGCTCCCCAAGGCTGACCTCCTCCCCCGCCTCCAGCAGTGGCTGGACCTGGACGCCACCTGCGTGCAGAACATCATGCGCGGAACCCGCACGGGGACTTACGTCATCAGTGGAGACGTGCAAGATGACAAGCTGGTGGTGAACAACGCCTACCCCTGGCAGAAAAGGAACAAGAACCTGCATTTTGCCGTAAAGAAATGGAAGCATCACAGGTGTCGGTCGTAGACTCTCCAACGTGCCCCGTCTGTGGAGTGCTACGAGAAATCACAGGACTGAATATTGAACTGTATATATTGGGGATGTCCCCCTGTAATACCATAAGCAATAGATGGCTGTAATAGAACTGTAAGATATCTGGAAGCCGATAGCTTCACTACAAGCCAAGTAGAAAAGCGGACCTATCAGCTAGTAGATGCTGTAAATGTTTAAAGCAGAAGTGCAGCCAGAAATTAAAAAAATGACTACCCCATTAAAAGATACAATAAATAAATGCAGATTTTGATGGAATACTTACCCTCAATCCACAACTCCCCCCCCCCCCCCCCCCCATAGCTATTCCCTTTGCATTACATAATTTTTACCACTAGATGTCCTCAGTTGAATGACACCCAGCATCGTTCAACTCGCTTCCTCCATGCCCAGGCTGTCATGGCCCCACCCTCAGCCTGTGACTGGACGGTGAAGGATAAGCTCATCCCTCTCCTAAACAGCACATGCACTGATTGGCCTATAGGATGGCTTCTTCCTCCCCTATGCAGCTCTGCTGTACAAGCACTGCAAGAGGCTAATATCATGTCAAATTCAGACACTTACATGGCTTGCAATAAAAAAAAAAAAATGCATATAATAATGTATTAATAAATACAGAGCTGCATTAATCGGTTTCTTTTATATCCGTCTAGAGTTCAGCCTAAAAAAGGAAAGGTAGACTAAGCATTGTTTTCTATCTTGAAGGAATTTTTATTTTATATGAATGGTTTATTTAGACAATAAGTCGGATCTATTCCCCCCCCATTCCATGAGAGTATTGAGCATTATTTTTGAGCTGTGTGACTACAGTTTCAGGATGTACAGAACGTTGGTTTCACTGTAAGGCAGGGGTGTCAAACTCAATTTTATCTCAGGGCCACATCATGGCTTCACTCAAAGGGCGGTTGTATCTGTAAGACCATATGTAAATTTATCCAGGGCTTTTTCTCAGAGAATAGGTGAAGGAACTCAACCAGACACCCCCCCCGCCAAACCACATTGAACGCTGGGTGAGGCACGTAAAGGGGCAATAAATACCAGGAGTGCATTATGTGCGGAGTTCAGTGATGCGTTACGTACAGAGTGCAGAGTTAAGGGGTGCGCTACGTATAGATTGCAGAGTTCAGGGGTGCGTTACATACAGAGTTCAGGGGTGCGCTATGTATCGAGTGCATAATTCAGGTGTGCACTATGTACCGAGTGCAGAGTTCAGGGGTGCTCTACGTACTGAGTGCAGAGTTCAGGGGTGCGCTAAGTACCGAGTGCAGAGTTCAGGGGTGCGCTAAGTACCGAGTGCAGAGTTCAGGGGTGCACTATGTACCGAGTGCAGAGTTCAGGGGTGCACTATGTACCGAGTGCAGAGTTCAGGGGTGCGCTACGTACTGAGTGCAGAGTTCAGGGGTGCGCTAAGTACCGAGTGCAGAGTTCAGGGGTGCGCTAAGTACCGAGTGCAGAGTTCAGGGGTGCACTATGTACCGAGTGCAGAGTTCAGGGGTGCACTATGTACCGAGTGCAGAGTTCAGGGGTGCGCTATGTACCGAGTGCAGAGTTCAGGGGTGCGCTACGTACCGAGTGCAGAGTTCAAGGGTGCGCTACGTACCGAGTGCAGAGTTCAGGGGTGCGCTACGTACCGAGTGCAGAGTTCAGGGGTGCGCTACGTACCGAGTGCAGAGTTCAGGGGTGCGCTACGTACCGAGTGCAGAGTTCAGGGGTGCGCTAGGTACCGAGTGCAGAGTTCAGGGGTGCGCTATGTACCGAGTGCAGAGTTCAGGGGTGTGCTACGTACTGAGTGCAGAGTTCAAGGGTGCGCTACGTACCGAGTGCAGAGTTCAGGGGTGCTCTACGTACTGAGTGCAGAGTTCAGGGGTGCGCTAAGTACCGAGTGCAGAGTTCAGGGGTGCGCTAAGTACCGAGTGCAGAGTTCAGGGGTGCACTATGTACCGAGTGCAGAGTTCAGGGGTGCGCTATGTACCGAGTGCAGAGTTCAGGGGTGCGCTATGTACCGAGTGCAGAGTTCAGGGGTGCGCTATGTACCGAGTGCAGAGTTCAGCGGTGCGCTATGTACCGAGTGCAGAGTTCAGGGGTGCGCTATGTACCGAGTGCAGAGTTCAAGGGTGCGCTACGTACCGAGTGCAGAGTTCAGGGGTGCGCTACGTACCGAGTGCAGAGTTCAGGGGTGCGCTAGGTACCGAGTGCAGAGTTCAGGGGTGCACTATGTACCGAGTGCAGAGTTCAGGGGTGTGCTACGTACTGAGTGCAGAGTTCAAGGGTGCGCTACGTACCGAGTGCAGAGTTCAGGGGTGCGTTAGGTACCGAGTGCAGAGTTCAGGGGTGTGCTACGTACCGAGTGCAGAGTTCAGGGGTGCGCTACGTACCGAGTGCAGAGTTCAGAGGTGTGCTACGTACCGACTGCCAAGTTCAGGGGTGCGTTACGTACCGAGTGCACAGTTCCGGGGTGCGCTATGTACAGAGTACAGGGTTCAGATCTCGTTCACATCTCACTGCCACTCCTCCTCAGCTCTGACCTCTGCACTACTCTCCCCCATCCCCCACTTGCACCCATCTCCATCCACAGCCCTCATCCCTCCCCCCCAAAAGCTTTCTCATATCTCACCTACCCATCTCTAGTACCTCCATGCATCACAGTGTAGGCACCTCCGTCTCTCTCTCTCAATTGCAGGGAAATCATGGCACAGCATCTGTGCACCCGGGTACAGATGGGGTCACGGCGCAGCTTACCACATGATGCCACATCCCACAATGCACCTGCATCTGCATCTCCCTTATCCCCTCCATGGGTGCAGGGTAGGCAGGAATCTGTGAAAGCCACCGAGAAGAAAACTGTCCTTGTAAACATGGAAGGCTTTTGTGTTTAAAAGTGACAGCGGGGAGTGGCGGGCGAGAGCCGGAGGTAGCGGAACAATCTAGCTGAAAAAAAAAAGCCCTAGGTGAAAGGGCCACATGACAAGGCCTGGAGGGCCAGATTCAGCCCATGGGCCTTGTGTTTGACAGATGGGCTATTAAGGCAATCCTATTCACTAGCCAGGATGAGGTTTGCACCATTGTGCTGTGTAATCCAGTTGGTGGGCGTTGCAGCCCACCTTTCTTTTCCTTTTTTTTTTTAAACAAACTTTATTGAAATATCACATGAACAATTCATAAGATTCAACTGGGCGCCACGGGGTGTGAGGTGGTGCCTTAACCTGCACTGGTAAAGAGTAGGTGTGTAGTACTTTATTTCAGCACACCGTGCCCACACACCGACTTAACACGTGGTGTGAACTGGGCACACAGGAGGTGTTTCAATGTCCTACCAAGGAATGGTACATGCAGTTCTAAAAAAAAATACAAAAAAAAATTAATCTATATTATAAAATCACCCTATTTTTTTCTAAAAGCAAAAAAAAAACGAATTTGTGTTAGCAATTTGCAAACCACACTAAATCCTGGTTCACACTGATGCGATTTCCCATGTGACTTTGATCACAATAAATCGCATGACAATGGGAATACCATTGCTTCCAATGGTGCCTGTTCACATCAATGCAGTGCAGCTGCGATGCGACTTTGAGAAAGGGTCCAGTGCTACTTTGGTGAGATTTACAGTGTGATGTGACTCCACAGAATAGGGAAACCACATCCAAAAACGCAACCAAAGTCGCACTACATAATTGCACTGCAAATCGAGTCAAAATCGCTTTGCAGTAGTGAGAAACGAGTCAGAAACCGCAAATGAAATTGCCTAACATCACAATTTCTGTAGAAAATATCTGTGGTATTTTTTTAGCTCAGTAGGTAACCTCCCCCCTCCCCCTCCCATACTGTGTTCAGCCTGTGGATTCATTTACGTTTCACATACCTCATTACAATAACACCAGCCTAAGCTATTCATTAAAAAATCCTATTAATGTTTTAAGGATAAACCACACATGCAATTTTAATCTCGTGCTACTGAGCAATTTAACCCATTGCATGGAAAAATCGCTGCATTTGCAGCACATTGATGGATCATAAGGAAGGAGATCAGCTTAGGAACCCAACGCTGACGGTTTGTGATTTTGTCACCTAATTCAGTACATGGCTGGATATTTATACCAGGGACATAGTAAGTATAGATATAAAGGGGTTGCTTACATGGGTGGCCGGGGGTGGTAAAATCAGGCAGTTCAGCTACAGTTTTACCATCCCAGAGGTTCCACACACCGGAGCTGTAGCTGCTGCAATGCTGTGCTGGCATCTGCAAAAACTAAACAGAATTTTGCATTCGGCAGGCATTACTACCACTGTATGCGACCAATGCAAGTGCATAGGGCTGTGCCACAACCTATGCAATTGCAGCGTGCTGTACAACGTGTAGAGGTATGGGGGGGGGGAGGGGAGGGGGCTGAGCAGACACGCATCCGCTCTTCTCTCCTAATTCTAGCACCAGATCTATTCCATAACGCTAACCTGATGACCTATAGGGGGCTTTCAAAGCATCGCCTATGGAAAATATATACTGAAGTTTGTCGCCATTTCACGGGCGCACACAAAGTTAACCACTTAAAGGACCCAGCCCATTTTACTACATTACTTAAACCCCCCAAACATTATATATATATATATATATATATATATATATATATATATATATATATATATATATATGTTTTAGCAAAGACTGGAGAATAAAATGGCGGTCGTTGCAATATTTTATGTCACACAGTATTTGCGCAGCACCTTTTTTTGGAGGGGAAAAATACACTTTTTTTTAATTAAAAAGTAAATTAGCCTAATTTTGTATATTGTGAAAGAGGATGTTATGCTGAGTAAAAAGATACCAAACATGTTACGGCTGAAAATTGCGCACACTTGTGGAATGGAGACAAACGTTAAAATCTCCATAGGTGATGATTTCAAACATTTTAACGGTTACCAGGTTAAAGTTACAGAGGACCTCTTGTGCTACAATTATTGCTCTCATCTGGCAATATCTCACATGTGTGATTTGAACACCGTTTACATTTGTGGGCCCGACTTATGTATGCATTTTCTTTGCT
Organism: Lithobates pipiens; assembly: GCF_037356315.1. Classification (NCBI taxonomy): domain Eukaryota; kingdom Metazoa; phylum Chordata; class Amphibia; order Anura; family Ranidae; genus Lithobates; species Lithobates pipiens. The sequence goes on from NW_027507785.1 coordinate 56,759,967, forward strand.
GCGGGGGACGGGGGAGCTTTTTTAAAAAAAAAAATGTATTTTTCTTACTTATTTATTTTTATTTTTTTAACACTGTCCCTTTTAAAAATAAAAATAAAATCTGATCGCTTTTATTGCTGTCACTAGGAATGTAAAGATCCCTTGTGACATTAATAGGCGGTGACAGGTACTCATGATGGAGGGATCGGGGGTCTAAAAGACACTGAATACTTTGCTCTTCAAAGTATTCAGATCGCCAAAGTCGGCGATTCTGAACACTGTCATTTTTTTTTTTAATCAGCGCCATTGACTGGGGTGTCGTTCCCTCCCACTGCTTGGAATAACGGCTGAGCGGCTGCCGAGCCGGATTGGCCGCTATCACCAGATAGCCGACCGCCTGCTCCGGGGTATAGCCTGATACATCCACTTCATCCTACGGCCGTACCGGTACGGAGATTTGTGTGAAGTGGTTAAGGTTGGACATGTCCGGTATCTATTTACTCGGTGCAACCTCAGCTTTTATATTTAACCCAAAAATTGGGTGAATTAGTGCGCTTGTGTGCCCTAAAATTTATTTTGGTGTATTTTTATTAACTGAGATTTACTGAAACCGAAACCCCCACATATTCATCTGTATGAATGTAAACGCATGTGTCGGGGAGCCTACCATGAAATCATTGATTGTGATACACATTACATATGACCCCGCACGCCGGAGTAAGAACAATTATTATTATTAGCACCAGAGCTTCTCCATAATGCTAAACTGATGACCTATAGAGGGCTTCTAAATTGTTGCCTATGGGAAATATAGGGTACTTAAGTTTATTTACATTTCACGCACGCAAATTTAAGGTTTGACATGTTGGGTATCTATTTACTCAGTGTGACCTCGTCTTTTATATTTTACCCCCCAAAAATTGGGTAATTTATTATGTTTGTGTGCCCTAAAATGAACTGACATTTTGTGTTTCCTAGACCTCTGCGGTAATATTGTATAACCTAAAAAATTGGAACTATTTTTTTCCCTAGTGCAGTGATGGTGAACCTTGGCCCCCCCCCCCCCAGATGTTTTGGAACTACATTTCCCATGATGCTCATGTACTCTGCAGTGTAGTGGAGCATCGTGGGAAATGTAGTTCCAAAACATCTGGGGTGCCAAGGTTCGCCATCACTGCCCTAGGGTGTCTGCTTTCAGAAAATATATAATGTTTTGTGGGTTTTATGTAATCTTCAGGTCCAAAATTATTTTTTAAACGTGTGTTTAATGCAAAACTGGCTCTGGAAGGGAAACTGACCTCCTAGGATGAATTGTTCTTCCCCATGCAAAGCGATACCTTTCTTTTCATTGTGGGGTCATTCTAGGTAAATAAAATCAGAGCTGTGACAACCCCCCCCCCCCCATTGGAATATTGGTTTGTGAATCGCACGCGCATGCTATGTCCATTAACCCCATCACCTCTCCCATCCTGATAAAAGCGACAGACTTATCCAGGAATTAAGACGATTACATTTCCTCCCCGACAGCTTGAAGCACAATGTAACCCGTTTTACACAGGAGCCGAGCCTGGCACAGGCAGCAAATCTCTTACCGAACAGAAGAGGCTTTAGACTCAGCGTCTCTATTTGCTGGATTTTGTTGGGAATGAGCTCGATCTTCTGCTTGTGACCGACCTGAAAAAACATAAAAGGATTTATCAGGTCACAGGGGGTCAAATATAATACCACAAACTGCTCCGGGGGACGCCAGAGCTTTTCACTAACCGTTTGGTTAGAATGTGAAGATCCTGTCATCTCTGAACGGACGCATCGCAAAACATGGATGGCCATAAATAAGACAATATTTTGTATCTCGTGGTAAAGGTGGATGACATCGGACATATTTAAAGCTGAAGATTAGATTTCACCTTCCCTGGTCCTCCCGCCCCCCTCATATTCTGTTTTAAATTATAAAAACCTTTTCAAGACATAGCTTATTTTAGACTCAGTCACTGGCTGCACACACACCCCCCACCAAATATCTTTGGTCCCCAAAGATAGTAGAAACTACTATGATGATTATTTATCACATTGGGGTTGATTTACTAAAATTGGAGCACTCAGAATCTGATGCCGCTGGGCATAAGAATCAATCAGCTCCTAAGGCCCCTTTCACATGTATGTCCGTATTTCATCCATCCATTATTGGATGAAATACGGACGTACATCCATCCCTATGATGCATAGCGTGTGTCAATGGATGAACACCTGATATGGTCTGATTCTGCAGACGGAGAAAAATCCTATTTTTCTATCCCTCTGCAGAGAGGAACGGATGAACACGGACAGACGATCCGTGTTCATCCGATCCCCCCATAGGGGAGAGCAGAGATCTGACAGGGTGGTCCCTGCACAGTGTGCAGGGACCCCCCCCTGTCATCCGCCGGCTCAGCGGGTATCAACGGAGCGATCCCCGCTGAGAAAGTGGATGTTTACGGGGCGGATCATCACAGATCCCTCCCATGTTAAAGGGGCCTAACTTCTGCTTGTTCAATTAAGCTTTTGGCAATAAAACCTGCAAGCTGATTGGCTACAATGCTCAGCTGCATCAGATTCTGTATGCACCAGTTTTAGTAAATCTCCCCCATAGAGTCAACAGAATAATGAAACAGCTACCAACTAGAATAAGTCAAACACAAAGGTACAAATAATCATCGTACCCACTTATATACAACAGGGCCTCTGTGCAATGCAGGTACTTCATGGCTGGTGGGAGGGGCTGGCAGGGGGCTGTACATTGCTTCCTGAAAACACCACAGCACCCGGCATCACTACTCCTCTCAAGTGCCCCCAGCTGTGATGGGAGTGGGCCAGAGACAGTAAGGCTGGGGAGAAAAGAACTAGATGATGCCGAATGTCCTCCAGCCATATAATGAGGTGGGCTCGATCGGACTTGCGGCAGCTTTTAATGCACACAGTGTTCAGTGAAAACAGAGCAAGCAATTTCAGTACAAAGACAAAGACTTGTTTGACCGTACGCTGCACACTGTGAGCCTCTCACAATATATCAGAAGCTGCAGCAAGTCAGACATTGTCTGCCCCATTTGTTGGCTGGAAGACACCCAGCATCATCTATCTCTTTTCTTCCCAGCCTGACTGTTTCCCAGCCTGACTGTTGCTGGTACATCCATTTTATTTATGGGATTTCAGTTACATACCTCTCAAAATTTTGAGAAGGGAATGAGAAGGGAAATTTTGAGAAGGGACTGAGGGACACCTACTAACAAACTTATGTAGGCATAAGATACGCCCCCTGCCACACCCCCTTAAAGGAGAATTAACCCCCCAAAAAAGTTTAATTAAATCCAAAAGGACTTTTTTTTCCCAGTACGATTCCTTTATATTTTCTCTTAAAATGTACAAATGCAGCTATTTATAAATCGGATGAAATGTTTAGCACTGGCAAACACTTTTTGAAAGATAAAAAATACATTTTATATACAACTATATAGATCAGACCAAAATGAGGGACAAATGAGGGGGAAAGAGGGACAGAGGGACATTGCTCCAAATCAGGGACAGTTGGGAGCTATGCAGTTATTTTAATCATAGAGGCTCAGCATCACATGAGGTTGTCACCTAGTGGGGTCTTCATGCAAATACAGTCTGCTTATGATTGTTCACTCCTGCAGACTGATACCTACCCATCAAGGCATTTTGATATTTGCATAACTCCTCCCAAGAGCCAGCTCACTGCTTGCATCTAGAATGAGGACTCTTGGGAGAAGTACTGAGGCTGGGTTCTGTGATGTATTCAGGAAGGTATGTACTGCAACCCTGCCTGCCCCTCGCACCAGCCACGATCTGCTTGCATTGCATAGAGAAGCACAAGGACCCAGTGATATATATAAATTTCATTGCAGAGTATATTTACAATATTTCACCAAACTGGAGTACACCCCTAAGTGAAAATGTCCAAACTGGACCCAATTAGCCATTTTCCCTCCCCAGTGTCATGTGACTCATTAGTGTTACAAGGTCTCAGGTGTGAATGGGGACAGGTGTGTTAAATTTGGTGTTATCGCTCTCACTCTCTCATACTGGTCACTGGAAGTTCAGCATGGCACCTCATGGTAAAGAACTCTCTGAGGATCTGATAAAAAGAATTGTTGCTCTACATAAAGATGGCCTAGGCTATAAGATTTCCAAGACCCTGAAACTGAGCTGCAGGATAGTGGCCAAGACCATACAGCGGTTTACCAGGACAGGTTCCACTATGAACAAGCCCCTCCGTGTTTTGACCTAAGAAGTTGAGGTCACGTGCTCAGCGTCATATCCAGAGGTTGTCTTTGGAAAATAGACGTATGAGTGCTGCCAGCATTGCTGCACAGGTTGAAGGGGTGGGAGGACCGCCTGTCAGTGCTCAGACCATACGCCGCACACTGCATCAAATTGGTCTGCATGGCTGTCGTCCCAGAAGGAAGCCTCTTCTAAAGGTGGTGCACAAGAAAGACCGCAAACAGTTTGCTGAAGACAAGCAGACTAAGGATGTGGATTACTGGAACCATGTCCTGTGGTCTGATGAGACCAAGATAAACGTATTTGGTTCAGATGGTGTGAAGCGTGTGTGGCGGCAACCAGGTGAGGAGGACAAAGACAAGTGTGTCTTGTCTACAGTCAAGCATGATGGTGGGAGTGTCATGGTCTGGGGCTGCATGAGTGCTGCCGGCACTGGGGAGCTACAGATCATTGAGGGAACCATGAATTCCAACATGTACTGTGGCATACTGAAGCAGAGCATGATCTCCTCCCTTCAAAGACTGGGCCGCAGGGCAGTATTCCAACATGATAACGACCCCAAGCACACCTCCAAGATGAACACTGCCTTGCTAAAGAAGCTGAGGGTAAAGGTGATGGACTGGCCAAACATGTCTCCAGACCTAAACCCTATTGAGCATCTGTGGGGCATCCTCAAACAGAAGGTGGAGGAGCGCAAGGTCTCTAACATCCACCAGCTCTGTGATGTCATCATGGAGGAGAGTAAGAGGACTCCAGTGACAACCTGTGAAGCTCTGGTGAACTCCATGCCCAAGAGGGTTAAGGCAGTGCTGGAAAATAATGGTGGCCACACAAAATATTGTCACTTTGGGCCCAATTTGGACATTTTCACTTAGGGGTGTACTCACTTTTGTTGCCAGCGGTTTAGACATTAATGGCTGTGTGTTGAGTTATTTTGAGGGGACAGAAAATTTACACTGTTATACAAGCTGTACAATCACTACTTTACATTGTAGACAAGTGTCATTTCTTCAGTGTTGTCACATGAAAAGATAGAAGAAAATATTTATAAAAATGTGAGGGGTGTACTCACTTTTGTGAGATTCTGTATATTTGAATGTTTATTTTGTATAGTTTCCTGGATAGGAATAGCCGCTCACTGATTGGTCCCTCCTATATCCTGGAATTGTTCTTTCATCCTTTTCTCTAGTACAATCACATCACCTGCTGAATACTCCGGATTTCTATTATTGTCCAGAATCCCCCCCAGGACTACATTAGGTCAGTTAGGATAAGTGCTGAATGCGTGTGATTGGACGGATGTGAAAAGAAATGAGATCTGCGGCAGACATGAGCGATGTGATATGTGAGACAGAGAGGTCACTGAAGGTTAATCCACTTTTTTCGGAGTACCTCTGATATTTTGCAGATACAGAAGATGAGGAGGAGGAGGTCAGAGGAAGATGAGGAGGAGGTCAGAGGAAGATGAAGAGGAGGTCAGAAGAAGATGAGGAGGAGGTCAGAGGAAGATGAAGAGGAGGTCAGAGGAAGATGAGGAGGAGGAGGTCAGAGGAAGATGAGGAGGAGGAGGTCAGAAGAAGATGAGGAGGAGGTCAGAGGAAGCTGAGGAGGAGGAGGTCAGAGGAAGCTGAGGAGGAGGAGGTCAGAGGAAGATGAGGAGGAGGAGGTCAGAGGAAGATGAGGAGGAGGTCAGAGGAAGATGAGGAGGAGGTCAGAGGAAGATGAGGAGGAGGTCAGAGGAAGATGAGGAGGAGGTCAGAAGAAGATGAGGAGGAGGTCAGAGGAAGATGAGGAGGAGGTCAGAAGAAGATGAGGAGGAGGTCAGAAGAAGATGAGGAGGAGGTCAGAGGAAGATGAGGAGGAGGTCAGAGGAAGGTGAGGTCAGAGGAAGATGAGGAGGAGGTCAGAGGAAGATGAGGAGGAGGAGGTCAGAGGAAGATGAGGAGGAGGAGGTCAGAGGAAGATGAGGAGGAGGAGGTCAGAGGAAGATGAAGAGGAGGTCAGAAGAAGATGAGGAGGAGGTCAGAGGAAGATGAGGAGGAGGAGGTCAGAGGAAGATGAGGAGGAGGAGGTCAGAAGAAGATGAGGAGGAGGTCAGAGGAAGATGAGGAGGAGGAGGTCAGAAGAAGATGAGGAGGAGGTCAGAGGAAGATGAGGAGGATGTCAGAGGAAGATGAGGAGGAGGAGGTCAGAGGAAGATGAGGAGGAGGAGGTCAGAGGAAGATGAGGAGGAGGTCAGAGGAAGATGAGGAAGAGGTCAGAGGAGGATGAGGAGGAGGTCAGAGGAAGATGAGGAGGAGGAGGTCAGAGGAAGATGAGGAGGAGGAGGTCAGAGGAAGATGAGGAGGAGGTCAGAGGAAGATGAGGAAGAGGTCAGAGGAGGATGAGGAGGAGGTCAGAGGAAGATGAGGAGGAGGTCAGAAGAAGATGAGGAGGAGGTCAGAGGAAGATGAAGAGGAGTTCAGAGGAAGATGAGGAAGAGGTCAGAGGAATATGAGGAAGAGGTCAGAAGAAGATGAGGAGGAGGTCAGAGGAAGGTGAGGAGGAGGTCAGAGGCAGATAAGGAGGAGGTCAGAGGAAGATGTGGAAGAGGTCAGAGGAAGATGAGGAGGAGGTCAGCGGAAGATGAGGAGGAGGTCAGCGGAAGATGAGGAGGAGGTCAGAGGAAGATGAGGCAGGAGGTCAGAAGAAGATGAGAAGGAGGTCAGAAGAAGATGAGGATGAGGTCAGAAGAAGATGAGGAGGAGGAGGTCAGAGGAAGATGAGGAGGATGAGGTCAGAGGAAGATGAGGAGGAGGAGGTCAGAGGAAGATGAGGAGGAGGTCAGAGGAAGATGAGGAGGAGGAGGTCAGAGGAAGATGAGGAGGAGGAGGTCAGAGGAAGATGAGGAGGAGGTCAGAGGAAGATGAGGAGGAGGTCAGAGGAAGATGAAGAGGAGGTCAGAAGAAGATGAGGAGGAGGTCAGAGGAAGATGAGGAGGAGGTCAGAAGAAGATGAGGAGGAGGTCAGAGGAAGATGAGGTCAGAGGAAGATGAGGAGGATGTCAGAGGAAGATGAGGAGGAGGAGGTCAGAGGAAGATGAGGAGGAGGAGGTCAGAGGAAGATGAAGAGGAGGTCAGAAGAAGATGAGGAGGAGGTCAGAGGAAGATGAGGAGGAGGTCAGAAGAAGATGAGGAGGAGGTCAGAGGAAGATGAGGAGGAGGAGGTCAGAGGAAGATGAGGAGGAGGAGGTCAGAAGAAGATGAGGAGGAGGTCAGAGGAAGATGAGGAGGAGGAGGTCAGAAGAAGATGAGGAGGAGGTCAGAGGAAGATGAGGAGGATGTCAGAGGAAGATGAGGAGGAGGAGGTCAGAGGAAGATGAGGAGGAGGAGGTCAGAGGAAGATGAGGAGGAGGTCAGAGGAAGATGAAGAGGAGGTCAGAAGAAGATGAGGAGGAGGTCAGAGGAAGATGAGGAGGAGGTCAGAAGAAGATGAGGAGGAGGTCAGGGGAAGATGAGGAGGAGGTCAGAGGAAGATGAGGAGGATGTCAGAGGAAGATGAGGAGGAGGAGGTCAGAGGAAGATGAGGAGGAGGAGGTCAGAGGAAGATGAGGAGGAGGAGGTCAGAGGAAGATGAGGAGGAGGTCAGAGGAAGATGAGGAAGAGGTCAGAGGAGGATGAGGAGGAGGTCAGAGGAAGATGAGGAGGAGGTCAGAGGAAGGTGAGGAGGAGGTCAGAGGCAGATAAGGAGGAGGTCAGAGGAAGATGTGGAGGAGGTCAGAGGAAGATGAGGAGGAGGTCAGCGGAAGATGAGGAGGAGGTCAGCGGAAGATGAGGAGGAGGTCAGAGGAAGATGAGGCAGGAGGTCAGAAGAAGATGAGAAGGAGGTCAGAAGAAGATGAGGATGAGGTGAGAAGAAGATGAGGAGGAGGTCAGAGGAAGATGAGGAGGTCAGAGGAAGAGGTCAGAGGAATATGAGGAAGAGGTCAGAGGAAGATGAGGAGGAGGTCAGAGGAAGATGAGGAGGAGGTAAGAGGCAGATGAGGAGGAGGTCAGAGGAAGATGTGGAGGAGGTCAGAGGAAGATGAGGAGGAGGTCAGAGGAAGAGGTCAGAGGAATATGAGGAAGAGGTCAGAGGAAGATGAGGAGGAGGTCAGAGGAAGATGAAGAGGAGGTCAGAAGAAGATGAGGAGGAGGTCAGAGGAAGATGAGGAGGAGTTCAGAGGAAGATGAGGAAGAGGTCAGAGGAATATGAGGAAGAGGTCAGAAGAAGATGAGGAGGAGGTCAGAGGAAGGTGAGGAGGAGGTCAGAGGCAGATAAGGAGGAGGTCAGAGGAAGATGTGGAGGAGGTCAGAGGAAGATGAGGAGGAGGTCAGCGGAAGATGAGGAGGAGGTCAGCGGAAGATGAGGAGGAGGTCAGAGGAAGATGAGGCAGGAGGTCAGAAGAAGATGAGAAGGAGGTCAGAAGAAGATGAGGATGAGGTCAGAAGAAGATGAGGATGAGGTCAGAAGAAGATGAGGAGGAGGTCAGAGGAAGATGAGGAGGAGGAGGTCAGAGGAAGAGGTCAGAGGAATATGAGGAAGAGGTCAGAGGAAGATGAGGAGGAGGTCAGAGGAAGATGAGGAGGAGGTAAGAGGCAGATGAGGAGGAGGTCAGAGGAAGATGTGGAGGAGGTCAGAGGAAGATGTGGAGGAGGTCAGAGGAAGATGTGGAGGAGGTCAGAGGAAGATGAGGAGGAGGTCAGCGGAAGATGAGGAGGAGGTCAGAGGAAGATGAGGAGGAGGTCAGAGGAAGATGAGGAGGAGGTCAGAGGAAGATGAGGAGGAGGTCAGAGGAAGATGAGGAGGAGGAGGTCAGAGGAAGATGAGGAGGAGGAGGTCAGAGGAAGATGAGGAGGAGGTCAGAGGAAGATGAGGAGGAGGTCAGCGGAAGATGAGGAGGAGGTGTGAGAAGATCCAGACACCCGGTCTGCCCCCCAGGAGCTGATATCTCAGTGCGGAGGTTGCCAATGGTCTCCACTTCTCCTCTCCTCCACAGTGTTACCACCAGTGTCCTAACAACCAATCACATGCTTGTCCCATCAGAACTTCCTCCACCAAGACCTCCCCTCCCCTCCTGGCTCCCACCCTGCTGCTACAGTGTGCTGTAAGCCCTACAGTGGTAAGGGGGGACTCTGATGTAAGGGGGACTCTGAAGAGGACTCTGATAGGGACCCTAATGTAAGGGAAAACTCTGATAGGGACTCTAGAATAAGGGGGGGCTCTGATGGGGACCCAAATGTAAGGGGGAACTCTGATTGGGACCCAGATGTAAGTGGGGGGGGGTTGATGGGGCCCCGGATGTAAGAGGGGGGGTTTGATAGGGAACCTGATGTAAGGTGGGACTGTGATGGGGTCCCTAATGTAAAAGGGGAACTCTGATAGGGACCCTGATGTAAGGGGGACTATATGTGGGGGAGAGGTTATCTCTCGGGTAGGTGAGCTATGTGGGAGAGGGGGGATGTCACTCAGGTAGGTGTGGGTGTAAGGAAGGGGTGTCACTCAGGTAGGTGCTCTATATATGGGGGAGGAGTGTCACTCAGGTAGGTGCTCTATAAGTGGGGGGGGGGTTACTCAGGTAGGTGTGCTATGTGTAGGGGAGGGGTGTGACTCAGGTGGGTGTGGGGATGGGAGGGGCGTGACTCAGATAGGTGTGGGGGAGGGGAGGGGTGTGACTAAGGTAGTTGTGGGGGGGGAGAGGTGTGACTAAGGTAGGTGTGGGGGGGTGACTCAGGTGGGTGTGGGGGATGAGAGGAGTGTGACTCAGGTAGGTGTGGGGGAGAGGAGGGGTGTAACTCAGGCAGGTTTGGGGGAGGGGAGGGGTGTGACTAAGATAGGTGTGGGGGGAGGGTGTGACTCAGGTAGGTGTAGGGGATGAGAGAGGCGTGACTCAGGTAGATGTGGGGCGGTTGGATTCGGGTAGGTGTGGAGGAGAGTAGGGGTGTAACTCAGGTAGGTGTGGGGGGAGGGGTGTGACTAAGGTAGGTGTGGGGGGTGTGACTCAGGTAGGTGTGGGAGATGAAAGGGGCGTGACTCAGGTAGGTGTGGGGGAGGAGGGTGACTCAGGTAGGTGTGGGGGAGGGGTGTGACTCAGGTAGGTGTGGGGGAGGAGGGTGACTCAGGTAGGTGTGGGGGGAGGGGTGTGACTCAGGTAGGTGTGGGGGAGGAGGGTGACCCAGGTAGGTGTGGGGGAGGGGTGTGACTCCGGTAGGTGTGGGGGAGGAGGGTGACTCAGGTAGGTGTGGGGGAGGGGTGTGACTCCGGTAGGTGTGGGGGAGGAGGGTGACTCAGGTAGGTGTGGGGGGAGGGGTTTGACTAAGGTAGGTGTGGGGGTGTGACTCAGGTAGGTGTGGGAGATGAAAGGGGCGTGACTCAGGTAGGTGTGGGGGAGGAGGGTGACTCAGGTAGGTGTGGGGGGAGGGGTGTGACTCAGGTAGGTGTAGGGGATGAGAGAGGCGTGACTCAGGTAGATGTGGGGCGGTTGGATTCGGGTAGGTGTGGAGGAGAGTAGGGGTGTAACTCAGGTAGGTGTGGGGGGAGGGGTGTGACTAAGGTAGGTGTGGGGGGTGTGACTCAGGTAGGTGTGGGAGATGAAAGGGGCGTGACTCAGGTAGGTGTGGGGGAGGAGGGTGACTCAGGTAGGTGTGGGGGAGGGGTGTGACTCAGGTAGGTGTGGGGGAGGAGGGTGACTCAGGTAGGTGTGGGGGGAGGGGTGTGACTCAGGTAGGTGTGGGGGAGGAGGGTGACCCAGGTAGGTGTGGGGGAGGGGTGTGACTCCGGTAGGTGTGGGGGAGGAGGGTGACTCAGGTAGGTGTGGGGGAGGGGTGTGACTCCGGTAGGTGTGGGGGAGGAGGGTGACTCAGGTAGGTGTGGGGGGAGGGGTTTGACTAAGGTAGGTGTGGGGGTGTGACTCAGGTAGGTGTGGGAGATGAAAGGGGCGTGACTCAGGTAGGTGTGGGGGAGGAGGGTGACTCAGGTAGGTGTGGGGGGAGGGGTGTGACTCAGGTAGGTGTGGGGGGAGGGGTTTGACTAAGGTAGGTGTGGGGGTGTGACTCAGGTAGGTGTGGGAGATGAAAGGGGCGTGACTCAGGTAGGTGTGGGGGAGGAGGGTGACTCAGGTAGGTGTGGGGGGAGGGGGGTGACTCAGGTAGGTGTGGGGGAGGGGTGTGACTCAGGTAGGTGTGGGGGAGGGGTGTGACTCAGGTAGGTGTGGGGGAGGGGTGTGACTCAGGTAGGTGTGGGGGAGGGGGGTGACTCAGGTAGGTGTGGGGGAGGGGTGTGACTCAGGTAGGTGTGGGGGAGGGGTGTGATTCAGGTAGGTGTGGGGAAGGAGGGTGACTCAGGTAGGTGTGGGGGGAGGGTGGTGACTCAGGTAGGTGTGGGGGAGGGGTGTGACTCAGGTAGGTGTGGGGGAGGGGGGTGACTCAGGTAGGTGTGGGGGAGGGGTGTGACTCAGGTAGGTGTGGGGGAGGGGGGTGACTCAGGTAGGTGTGGGGGAGGGGGGTGACTCAGGTAGGTGTGGGGGAGGGGGGTGACTCAGGTAGGTGTGGGGGAGGGGGGTGACTCAGGTAGGTGTGGGGGAGGGGTGTGATTCAGGTAGGTGTGGGGAAGGAGGGTGACTCAGGTAGGTGTGGGGGGAGGGTGGTGACTCAGGTAGGTGTGGGGGAGGGGTGTGACTCAGGTAGGTGTGGGGGAGGGGGGTGACTCAGGTAGGTGTGGGGGAGGGGTGTGACTCAGGTAGGTGTGGGGGAGGGGGGTGACTCAGGTAGGTGTGGGGGAGGGGGGTGACTCAGGTAGGTGTGGGGGGAGGGTGTGACTCAGGTAGGTGTGGGGGGAGGGTGTGACTCAGGTAGGTGTGGGGGAGGGGGGTCACTCAGGTAGGTGTGGGGGAGGGGTGTGACTCAGGTAGGTGTGGGGGAGGGGTGTGACTCAGGTAGGTGTGGGGGAGGGGTGTGACTTACCTTGATACCCTCCAGGCGGGGTAGGTGTCGGTAGTCGGTGTCCTGCCCCCGGAGGGTGGGGGTGTCGGGCTCCCCGGTGGCGGAGGAGGAGGTAGCAGTGGTAGTAGTAGAGGTGGTGGTGGTGGTGTCGCCCCCCAGAGGCCCGTTGCTGTAGTACACATAGAGGAGCAGAGCGATGACATTCAGGATGTAGACATGGACGAACACCATCACCACCACGAAGTACGAGCGGGAGCACACACTGTTCCCCTTCTGCAGCCCGGACAGCCGGTCCCGGGGAAGCGGAGGGGCTTCATCCTGAGGGAGTCCCCCGTTCAGAGGGCTCTCCATCCCGCCCCCGGGGCCCTGGACTAGAGGCGCCGGTCACCCTGGCGACGGCGGCGCGCACGGCTACCTAAGCCAAGTGACACCTGGGGGCGGGGCCCGGGCACGGAGACGTCACGAGGAGGACCAGAGGAGGGAGGGTTACCTAGGAGACGGGCATCTCTTCTCTGATCACGTGACCCCCGGCTGTCAGCGCGGGAGAGATGGAGAGTGTCAGGAGACAGCTCGGGGTCTGCGATCCGTCCGCCGACACCAGGGGCCACAGTGTGGGGGATGGGGGCCAATCACACATCTCTATGGACGGCAACCACTTCTATTATTATTATTATTATTACTGTGATTGTTATTAATATTGTTATTTTTTATTATTATTTCTCTTATTGCTTTTGTTGATATTCTTTTTATTGTTATTATTATTATATTTTTTAAATTATTATTTATTTTTATTTCTATTATTGCTTTTGTTGTTGTAATTGTTTTTATTGTTATTATATTCGTTATTGATATTATTATTATTCGTGTCAATGTTTTTATTATTATTTCTATTATTGCTTTAATTGTTATTATTTTTATTGTTAACATTATTATTCCTATTTTTTTTATTATTGCTATTATTATATTTAGTATTTTTATTATTCTTAACATTATTGTTATTTTTTGCTATTTTTATTATGAATATTATTATTGTTATTATTCGTTTTATTGTTGCTATTATTAGTATTGTCAATATTTGTATTGTTATTATTATTTTTATTATTATTTCTATTCTTGCTTCTGTTGTTATTATTTTTATTGCTAACATTATTATTGCTATTATTATTTTTAATGTTAACATTATTATTGCTATTATTATTTTTATTATTGCTATTATTATTTTTAGTATTTTTATTATTCTTACTATTATTGTTATTTTACTTTTTTAGTTGTATTGTTAATATCATTATTGTTATTATTATTTTTATTGTTGCTATTATTAGTATTGTCAATATTTGTATTGTTATTATTGTTAATAAATTTATTATTAATTCTATTATTGCTTTTGTTGTTTATTATTTTTATTTTTAACATTATTATTGCTGCTATTATTATTTTTATTGTTAATATTATTATTTTTAGTATTTTTATTTTTATTACTATTATTGTATTTTTTTTATTGTCAATATCATTATTGTTATTATTTTTATTGTTGCTATTATTAGTATTGTCAATATTTGTATTGTTATTATTGTTAATAAATTTATTATTATTTCTATTATTGCTTTTGTTGTTATTATTTTTATTGTTAACATTATTACTGCTGCTATTATTATTTTTATTGTTGCTATTATTATTTTTAGTATTTTTATTATTCTTACTATTATTGTTATTTTTTTTATTGTCAATATCATTATTTTTTTATTATTTTTATTGTTGCTATTATTAGTATTGTCAATATTTGTATTGTTATTATTGTTATTTTTTTTATTGTCAATTTTATTATTGTTATTATTTCTATTGTTGCTATTATTAGTATTGTCAATATTTGTATTGTTATTATTGTTAATATTTGTATTATTATCTCAATTATTGCTTTTGTTGTTCTAATTTTTAATGGTAACATTATTATTACTATTATTATTTTTATTGTTGCTATTATTAGTATTGTCAATATTTGTATTGTTATTATTATTTTTATTATTATTTCTATTATTGCTTTTGTTGTTATTATTTTTATTGTTAACATTATTATTGCTATTATTATTTCTAGTATTTATATTATTCTTACCATTATTGTTATTATTTTTTATTTTTTATTTTTATTGTCAAAATTATTATTGTTATTATTATTTTTATTGTTGCTATTATTAGTATTGTCAATATTTGTATTGTTATTATTGTTAATATATTTATTATTATTTCTATTATTGTTTTTGTTATTCTATTATTTTATTATGTTTTCTATTATTGCTATTGTTTTACTGTTATTATGTTATTGTGTCTATTATAATTTTTTTTTTTTATCATTATTACTATTATTATCATTCATTAAACAAAAACAGAAAAGAATGCCGCTGTAAATTATATAGCACTTAATGAGACAACATAGTATTTTTTTGGGCATTCTTGTCCTCATTGAGGAGATTTACCTTCACTTCCTGTCCTGTAGATTCAGCATGAAGTGAGAGGACTGAGCATGTAATTCCTGGTGCCGCTGCAGTTCTTGGCTGCATGTCTGACGCAGATCAGCCCCCTGCTGCAGTCTCTCTCTCTGGGTACAATGTTGCCATCCAGATCAATTTTGACATTTCTCATATACATGTAAAATCAGCATTGTTTTCTAGAAAATTACTTAAACCCCCCAAACACTATATACAGTATTTTATTAAAGTGGAGGCCCCTGAGAATATATATTTTTTTGTTTTGTTTTCTATGTTGCACAATATTTGCGCAGCCATTTAGGAAAAGCACATTTTCAAGGAAAAATACACTTTAAGTAATACTAAAACCTCAGTTTTTTTTCTCATTTAAAAATAACAAACATGTTATACTTTCCTACTGTGTGCAGTTGGTTTTGCACAGCCCCCTCCCCCCGATCCTCCTCTTCTCGGGTCCCCCACTGGCTCTCCTAGCCCCTCCCTCCTGCTCCCCAAGGCAAGCACCTTGCTATGAGGGGAAGCTGAGCCGCAGCTCTGTGCGTCCATTCAGAGACGGAGCCGTGGTTCGGCTTCACCCCCCTCTCTCTCCTTATTGGCTCACTTTCATTGACAGCAGTGGGAGCCAATGGCGTTGCTCTGCTATATCAGCCAACGAGGGGTAAGAGTACCAGACAGAGACGAGTCTCTCCTGCGACATTGCTGGATAGAGATGGGGATCAGGTAAGTATTAGGGGGGATGCTGCACACAGAGGTTTTTAGAATGCATTAAGATACTGAAGAGTAAATATGAGTAACTGAGAGTGATTGAGTACTGAGAAGTAACTGTGTGTAACAGAGTGCCGCTGAGTAACTGAGTACTGATGAGTAACAGAGTAAGTGAGTACTGCTAAGTAACTGTGAGTGACTGAGTACTGCTGAGTAACTGGGAGAAACAGAGTGCTGCTGAGTAACTGGGAGTGACTGAGTACTGCTGAGTGACTGAGTATGAGTAACTGAGTACTGAAGAGTAACTGTAAGTGATTGAGTACTGCTGAGTAGCTGGGAGTGACTGAGTACTGCTGAGTAACTGAGTACCGGAGAGTAACTGTGAGTGATTGAGTACTGAGAAGTAACCGGGAATAACAGAGTGCTGCTGAGTAACTGAGTACTGCTGAGTAACTGGGAGTGAAGGAGTACTGCTGAATAACTGTGAGTGACTGAGTACTGCTGAATAACTGTGAGTGACTGAGTAATGCTGAGTAACTGAGTACTGAAGAGTGAATGTGAGTAACTGTGAGTGATTCAGTACTGAGAAGTAACTGGGAGTAACAGAGTGCTGCCGAGCAACTGAGTACTGCTGAGTAACTGGGAGTGACCGTGTACTTCTGAGTAACTGAGAGTAAGCGAGTACTGCTAAGTAATTGGGTACTGAAGAGTAAATGTGAGTAACTGTGAGTGATTGAGTACTGCGAAGTAATTGGGTGTAACAGAGTGCCACTGAGTACTGCTGAGTAACAGAGTAAGCGAGTACTGCTAAGTAACTGGGAGTGACTGAGTACTGAAGAGTAAATTGGAGTGATTGAGTACTGAGAAGTAACTGCTGAGTGACTGAGTATAAGTGACTGAGTACCGAAGAGTAACTGTGAGTGATTGAATACTGCTGAGTAACTGGGAGTGACTGAGGACTGCTGAGTAACTGTGAGTGATTGAGTACTGAGAAGTAACCGGGACTAACAGAGTGCTGCTGAGTAACTGGGAGTGACTAAGTACTGCTGAGTAACTGAGTAGTGAAGAGTAAATGTGAGTAACTGAGTGATTCAGTACTGAAAAGTAACTGGGAGTAACAGAGTGCTGCCGAGTAACTGAGAGTAAGCGAGTACTGCTAAGTAACTGGGTACTGAAGTGTAAATGTGAGTAACTGTGAGTGATTGAGTACTGAGAAGTAACTGGTTGTAGCAGTGCTGCTGAGTAACTGAGTAAGCGAGTACTGCTAAGTAACTGGGAGTGACTGAGTACTGCTGAGTAACTGAGTAAGTGAGTACTGCTAAGTACCTGGGAGTGACTGAGTACTGAGAAGTAACCGGGAGTAATAGAGTGCTGCTGAGTAACTGGGAGTGACTGAGTACTGCTGAGTAACTAAGTGCTGAAGAGTAAATGTGAGTAACTGGGAGTGATTGAGTACTGAGAAGTAACTGAGAGTAACAGAGTGCTGCTGAGTAACTGAGTACTGCAAAAAAAAAAATCTGATAGTACCTGAGTACTGCAGAGTAACTGATAGTAATAGAGTACTGCTGAGTACATAATTGACCCATGGAGCCCCCCAGGGGTGCCGCAGAGTATAGCGTAGTGTAACACAACCCACAATCAGCCAAATTCTTGCAAATGCAGAATGGAGAAGCAATCACTCAACCAAGGTGACCGGAATGGGGATGAGATAATCTTTACTAACACACATACACATCATTGGGTCTCATGTTTGCAGAGGTTGTGCATTATCCCGCTTCAATCAAATGGGTAAAAACAAAAAATGAAAATAGTATAACAGGAGGCAGATATTCAAAAAGTGAAAAAAAGATGCAAAATACAAATAAATTCATCCTTTATATATAGAAGTTCCTTTGGTAATTAGGGAAGCTCCAACACTTCAGATGTATGACATGGTCTATATAAGTCATGTATGGATCTTCTGTTGTAGTGAGAGGTGGTCCTTAAAACGAGACACTCAACATAATAATAATAAAAGAAATATATATACTGGCATCATCCCGCTCTTTCTTCAGATTGTCCCTGCAAGTGACCTAAGCTGGCCATACATTATACAATTTTCTTATCCAATTTCCTTTAGATTTACCTTCAACTATGTAGTTGAAGGGCCTGCCTGATTGCACACAAATTGAAAGTGTTTAGATTTGACCTCATATTATATAGTTTTGGTGACTCTAAAGGAACTCTATAGAGGAAAAGTGTATAATGTACGGCCAGCCTTAGGCTGCAGTCACACCTCAGCGTTTCGAATTTGCGCGTATTTGCCGATCCATTTTGTTCAGGTCACCAATGTAAAAAGCAGAAAAACGCCCCTAATCTGCCCCAAAGAAGCTCATGTTCTTTTTTTGAGCTGAAGGTTTTGGTTTAGGTGACAAAACGCTCATATGTGAACAGGTGCCATCAAAATGAATGGGATTTTACTTGTGGGGGCGTTTTTTGAGCTGAAAACGCTCAGGTGTGAATGCAGCCTTAGGCCCAGGTTCACACTGAGCTGCGGGTTCAGCTGAACTCGCACAATTTCACCCCCCGCAAGACTGTCCCAATTTCGGACGTGATTTCGGAGACATCTGTGGAGGTTTCTGCACGAAATCGCAGCCAGAATTCGCAAATAGGAGTAGAAAAACGACTTTTGGCGCCGCACCGATTAGGACGGTGCCATTGATGGCAATTGCCACCAATTTGACATGTAGAGATAGGTATATATTTGTGTGTTGATTTGAAAATAAACTATACTTTTGCTTTAGGTAGTCATACATAAGAGGTCGCAACATTCACTTAAAGCTGATCTGCAGCCAAAACATTTTATTTTGGGGATAATGTGAAAAAGTTGGATCATCTGTTGAACTCCAGCAATGATCTGTAATAAATACGTGTATTGTTTCAGCTTGGCACAATGTAAGTATGTACAGTAAATCACATATATGATCTCTATTCGCTATTGTATTCAAGGCTAATACAGTGATCACTGTGACCTCCCGAAACCGGGGGGGGGGGGGGGGGGGGGGTTCTGTGTGAGCCACTTCCCCTCTGCATGCAAAACACTTGGGGCAGGGGGTATTTGCTTGGCACTGTTACCATTCAAATAACATGTTTTTTTTCAATGAATACAAGGTGTCCTCTGATTGGAAAAGATGGGGAAGAATATCCTTTATCTTTTCTTAGTGGTCAATGGGAAGAATGCTGCTTACATTGGTGGTCAGTAGGAAGAATGTTCCTTACATTGGTGGTCAATAGGAATAATGCTACTAACAATGGCGGTCAGTGAGAAGAAAGCTCCTTACATTGGTGGTCAGTGGAAGGAACTGTTATAGGTTGGGGTGGTTGCCACTTGTTTGTACCAGTAGAAGGAATACCCCTTACATTGTTGGTCAGTGGAGAGAATGCCCCTTAGATTGGTGGTCAATGGAAAGAACATGCCTTACATTGGTGGTCAATGGAAAGAACATGACTTACATTGGTGGTCAATGGGGAAAATGTTCCTTATATTGGTGATCAATGAGTAGAATGCTCCTAACATTGCTGGTTATTGGGGAGAATGTTCTTTATACTGGTGGTGGGTGGGAAGAATGCTCCTTACATTAGTGGTTGGTAGGGAAAATGCTCCTTGCCTTTTTGATCAGTGGGTAGAAAGCTCCTTACATTGGTGATCAGTGGGAAGAATGTTCCTTACATTGGTGGTCCGTGGAAGGAAATGTTATAGGTTGGCATGGTTGCCACTTGTTAGTACCAGTGGAAGGAATACCCCTTAGATTGGTGGTCAATAGAAAGAACGTTCCTTACATTGGTGGTCAATGGGAAAAATGTTTCTTATATTGATGATGAATGAGTAGAATGTCCCTTACTTTGCTGGTTAGTGGGAAGAATGCTCCTTAAATTAGTGGTTGATGGGGAAAAATGCTCCATGCCTTGTTGATCAGTGGGTAGAAAGCTCCATACACTGATGGTCGGGGGGAAGAATGTTCCTTACCTTGTCAATCATTGGGTAGAAAGATCCTTACAATGGTGGTCAGTGGAAAGAAACGTTATAGGTTGGGGTGGTTGGCACTTGTTTGTACCAGTGGAAGGAATACCCCCTTACATTGTTGGCCAGTGGAAAGAATGCCCCTTAGATGGGTGGTCAATAGAAAGAACATTCCTTACATTGGTGGACAATGGGAAAAATGTTCCTTATATTGATGATCAATGAGTAGAATGCCCCTTACATTGCTGGTTAGTGGGGAAAATGCTCTTCATATTGGTGACCGGTAGGAAGAATGCTCCTTACATAAGTTGTTGGTGGGGAAAAATGCTCCTTGCCTTGTTGATCATTTGGTAGAAAGCTCCATACATTGGTGGTCGGTGGGAAGAATGTTCCTTACCTTCGTGACCCCTGGGAAGAATGCTCCTTCAGTTGGTGATCAATGGGTAGAAAACTCCTTACAATGGTGGTGATTGGGAAGACTGAGGAGAATGATCCCCTTACAGATCGCAAAAAAAAGATCTTTGGTATCAATGATTATCCGAGAGTCAGATATTGCTGATGAAAGCCCGAGCACCCTCCAGTGGTGAGGGGTTCCAAAGAACGCTGGTTGAGAAAGGCTGTTCTAGGTAGTCAGGGTACGGCTGGAAGGATCTCTCAAAGTTGTTCATGAAGAGAACACATTAACAAATACAATGCATTCCACTAATCCACCGTGAGAATTACTCTTCAGTGAAACTGAAGTCATTTTTGTCATTTTATGTCATTTTTTAAATCATGTCACCAAGAGAGACTCTAGAAGTTGTCCCCGGAGGGGCCCGCAGCTGAAAATAACCGCTATCTCTGACTTATCAAAACAATCGCAGACAGCTAGCCATGTTTAAGAAGCCAGCACATTCCCTGGGAGAAGTGCCCGGACCTGTTCTTTGTCAAACCTCCAGCAGGTTTCGCCTCTGACGTGATCCATCCCTCAGCTTCACTGGCACAGATTCAGTACTGATGGCAAATTTTAAATATCTTCCTGCGTGCATTAGCTTGAAAGTGCTGAGCAAAAAACGGAGCCTACTGGTGCCAACTATAACAGCTGTCATTGGGAAGTACCAAGTCCTTTGTCTTTGTAAGAAAGTATTTGATTTCTAGAAGGGTGGAGCCACTGAAATCGAACAACTCGTGTAACAGAAATATTTTAATATATCTCAGAGACATGTAAGAGTAGGCGAGATTTAAAGTGTAGTTCCACTTTTGCAGCCAAATTGGGATAACACCTACTTTATATTTGTTACAACTTCCCAATCACATAGCATAACTTGCCACGTTTGTGTGGACAAAGCAGTCTATTTATTTGAATGGGCAGCTGTAACTTCCGGAAACGGCACGGGACAAAAGTCTCTGCACCTTTCCTAAAACACAGCTCTACAGAAACCGAATGATGCACAAGCACCATGCGGTTTCATTTGCCTGAAAAAACGCTGCTCTTTCCAACACGTGGGGGTTTAATTACCAATTATGGACGCCACTGTGCATCTGCATAAGAGCAGGACTTTTTGGCTGCTGGACAATATGCGATTTACAAGCTGCCCTGTCCCTGCAACAGTGTGAACAGTGTAAGGCCCCTTTCACACGGACGATCCGTTCAGGTCCGCCTGTCAGTTTTTCAGGCGGACCTGAAAGGATGCTCCATAGAGGTCTATGGAGCGTCGGATGTCAGCGGTGTCATGTCCGCTGACATCCGACCCGCTCCGATCCAAAAAAGTGTGACGGAGGAAAAAGCTATTTTTCCATCCCTCATCGGATCGGGTGACGACAGACACTGCGGTCCGTCATCACCCGATCTGCCATAGGGGAGAGCGGCGCTGTGACAGGTCCGTCCCTGCGCAGTGTGCAGAAACGGACCTGTCATCTTCCTGCTCAGCGAGCAAGCGGATATCCACGGGGCAGATCAGCACTGATCCGCCCTGTGTGAAAGGACCCTAAAGCTTTAAAGTGAAGCTCCACCCCCACCTAAAAAATTTTTTTAAGTCAGCAGCTACAATTACTGTAGCTGCTGACTTTTAATATTAGGACATGTACCTGTTCAGGGATCCCGCAATGTCGGCACCCCAGCTGATTTTTTTTAATCAGCTCTCGGGTGCTGCCACCGCGGCCATTCCTTGTACGGGAAACCAGCTGTGAAGCTTTGCATCTTCAGACAGTTCTCTACTGCACATGCATGAAGCGTGCTGCGCTTTCTGAATGGCACAGCAGCGGTGGAAAGGGGGCGACTTTCTAAGGGACCTCGCCACGGTGAGGTCTCCCGGAAGTGGGGACAGGTACCTGTCAAAAACAAAAGGTGCCAAATGTGGCAGCAGAGGGTACATCATGACGTCACTTCCAGGGACCATCTGGTCCAAGGTAAGCTCTATGGTAGACTGCCGCCACCAGATTCATTCACGATTATGCTGGTGAGCTGGGAGAAGCACCGGGGGGGGGGGGGGGCATTTTTGGACCTCCAAAATGAATTAGTTTGATTCCCTGTTGATCTGCTACCCGATTCCATACTAGAATAAAATTGTATCAGGACTGTTACTCTGCAGTATCACACTTCAATCTTACATTCACCAATTTGCAGCTCCTAGGCCAGTGATGGCGAACCTTTTTGAGCCCGAGTGCCCAAACCGCAATGCAAAACCAACTTATTTCTTTCAAAGTGCCAACACAGAATTAAACCTGCCAGCGGCTCTGTACAGAGGATGGGACTGATCATCCCTCTGAATAAATCCTAAGGGACCAAAAACCTACAATTCTAGCAGATTCGCTCAGAATGCAGGGATCAGCAATGCGTTGTGCTCATAATGCACTCACCTACCTGACCATTACACTCACCTCCCTAACACATGCACTCACCTCCCTGACACATGCACTCACCTACCTGACCAATGCACTCACCTACCTGACCAATGCACTCACCTACCTGACCAATGCACTCACCTACCTGACCATTACACTCACCTCCCTGACACATACACTCACCTCCCTGACACATGCACTCACCTGCCTGACCCATTACACTCACCTACCCGACCCATTACACTCACCTACCCGACACATGCACTCACCTACCTGACACATGCACTCACCGAATTAACACCTTTATTTTGCAAAATTGAGTAAAATCTGTAACTGTACAGAGCACAATGTCAGCATTGTAGTGAGTTGGTTTGTATTAGTTTTTTGTAGATTGTTACATACCATTAAACAAGCAATAAACTTTAACAGTGAAAGGCTTACTTTAGAAATGTTTAGATGCAGGGAAATAATGGATCCACTTCACATTGATCTTGCCTGTCTCCAGTCTCTCCGGCAGCTCATTCCCGCCCACAAGTCTCCTCTGATCCCAGCCGCATGTTCTCCCAGTCACGCCCAGCGCATCAGCGCTGATTTGTTTGATGGTGGGTGAGGTGTGGATGAGACAGCCCCTATGATTGGATTAGCGTGCGCACGTCACCCCTGGGCACTTATTCTTTGTCTCGCCTACAGAACTCTGGGAGATGTAGTTTGCGGTGCGGACGATTATGCTTTCACTGTGTGCTTTTCTCATTTAATGGCTCTCCTTTCATGGCGTGCCCACAGAGAGGGCTCGGCGTGCCGGCAGCGGCACGCGTGCCATGGGTTCGCCATCACTGTCCTAGGCAACCAAACATCAAATAGTTGGGGCGTTATTGGGCAAGCATGGTGCAAGTGGGAACTGCTTAGTATAACTCCAAGCTTATAGGACATTAGGGGTTATTCACGAAAGGAAAATCCACTTTGCACTGAAAGTGCACTTGGAAATAAAGTCGGGGGACATGCAAGGAAAATAAAAAACAGCATTTTAGCTTGCACATGATTGGATGATAAAATCAGCAGAGCTTCCAATCATTTCAGATCTACCCCATTTAGAGCGACTGCACTTCCAAGTGCACTTTCAGTGCAAAGTGGATTTGCCTTTTGTAAATAACCCCGATTGTGATGATGTCCAAGGAACTATTTTGTTAGGGGCTTCTGACAGTCTACTCTAGACCACTCTTTCTCAACAAGGGCAACTCCAGAGCACATGTATCAAACACAAGGCCCACACCTCAAAAGCGGTAAGCCAGGGCTTGTTATGTGGCCCGCACACCCAGCTTTGCAGTTGAAAAGTGGCAGAATGGATTTCTACAACTTCGGCTCTCATCTCTCAAGAATCGCTTTCTGTGCTTACAAGGGACAGCTTTGCTCTCGAGCGTCTGCCGGAGGGCGCTGCACACACAGCAGGGGCAGATCTCCAGATTCTGAGAGGGAGAATGATCGCCTTGGAAGGTGAGGCAGAGACACCTTCACAAGAGGTGTCAGAGTCAAATACTATAGGCAGAGTAGTAGAGCGAGATGCGAAGAAGCTTTGGCGTTGTAAACTGTGCATAGCGCACCCCCCAAACCTTGCACTCTGTACACAGCACACCCCTGAATCCTGCACTCAGTACATAGCGTACCCCAGAGAGAACTGGCCCTTTGAGGGCAACCATACTGCTGATGTTCATGATGAAATTGAGTTTGACACCCCTGCTCTAGGGGTTGTTAAGGGTTCCTTGAGCTATGACCAATTTTTCCTCTCCCATAAAGTAACCAATGAAACCAAATGATAATTTCAGCTATATGAAGGGAGAGAGTCTTCCTACTGAAGACAAATGTAAGGAGCATTTTTCCCACCGACCATAAGCTTAAAGGGGTTGTAAACCCTCATGATTTTTCACCTTAATGCATTCTATGCATTAAGGTGAAAAACCTTCTTTTGTGCTGCAGCCCCCATAATACTTACCTAGACACTGTCATTCTCTGTCCGGGAACACGCCCGCATGGGTGTCCACCAAGGAGAGCGCTTCTCCAACGTGGACACTCGATGGTGGGATGGGGGGGGAGAAGCCACTAGCGCCACCATGGGGACACCAGGAGCAGAGGATTGGGGGTCGCTCTGTGCAAAACAAGCTGCACAGTGGAGGTATGACTTTTTTATTTATTTATTTAAAATAACAAACGAGAGCCTTTACAACCACTTTAAGATATAGAAATTGTTCTTTGAGACCCTAAAATTATTTCAAGGGCATCTCCGATTTAAACAGGTTGAGAAAGACTGGCCTAGGCACGGACAAGAGGAAATAGCAACGGTCGTGAAAACTGAATAGGTGCAGTGCCCAAAAAGAGTGTGTGTGTATATATATATATATATATATATATTCATTCTGGAAAGTATCCATAGCGCTTCAGTTTTTCCACATTTTGTGTTCCAGCCTTATTCCAAAATGGATTAAATTATTTTCCTCAAAATTCTACATACAATACCCCATAATGACAACATGAAAGAAGTTTGTTTGAAACTTTTGCGCCTTTGTAGAAAAGAAAATAAATCCCAAGCACATAAGTATTCACAGTCTGCTCAATACTTTGTTGAAGCTCCTTTGGCACCAATTACAGTCTCCAGTCTTTTTGAGTATGATGCTACAAGCTCGGCACACCTATTTTTGGGCAGTTTCTCCCATTCTTCTTTGCAGGACCTCCCAAGCTCCATCAGGTTGCATGGGGAGCGTCGGTGCACAGCCATTTTCAGATCTCTCCAGAGATGTTCAATCGGGTTCAAGTCTGGGCCATCCAAGGACATTCACACTGCTTTGTTATTTTGGTTGTGTGCTTAGCGTCATTGTCCTGTTGGAAGATGAACCTTCACCCCAGTCTGAAGTCCAGGTGCAGTGCTGCAGAGATGGTTGTTCTTCTGGAAGGTTTTCTTCTCCACAGAGAACCCCTGGAGCTCTGTCAGAGTGACCATCGGGTTCTTGGTCACCTCCCTGATGAAGGCCCTCCGCCCCCCCCCCCCGATTGCTCAGCTTGGCCGGGTGGCCCACTCTATGAAGAGTCCTGGTGGTTCCAAACTTCTTCCATTTATGGATGGGGGCCACTGTGCTCATTGGGACCTTCAATGCTACAAAAGTTTTTCTGTATCCTTCCCCAGTTCTGTGCCTCCATACAATCCTGTCTCGGAGGTCTACAGACAATTCCTTGGACTTCATGGCTTGATTTGTGCTCTGACATGTACCATCAACTGTGGGATTTTATATAGACAAGTGTGTGCCTTTCCAAATCATGTCCAATCAACTGAATTTACCACAGGTGGACTCCAATGAAGTCATAGAAACATTTCAAGGATGATCAGTGGAAACAGGATGGACCTGAGCTGAATTTTTGGTTGTGAATACTTACGTACATGGGATTTTTTTTTTTTTTTTTTTTTGAGATTTGCAAAGATTTCAAACAAACTTCTGTCACATTGTCATTATGAAGTATTGTATGTATCATTTTTAAGAAAATTTATGAATTAATCCATTTTGGAATAAGGCTGGAACATAAGATGTGGAAAAAGTGAAGCGCTGTGAATACTTTTCGGATGCACGGTATAAAATATATGAAAAGATAAAGTAATACTGAAGGAGAAGTGGGCACTGGAATAAGGATTCAACACTTGTACAACAGATAGGACATATAATCCATTACTGGTCAACAGACCTTTTCCAGTCATGCTGCTTCGCAAGAAGCCAGCTGGTGTACACACAGGCCGACTAATGCCTCATGTACACAATTGGATTGTTGGCCAACAAAACCCTGGAATTTTGTCCAAAGGGTGTTGGCCCAAACTTGTCTTGCATACACACACACACACTTGTTGGCCAACAATTACAAAACATAGTGATGTACTACATGGTTTTTCAGCTCGTTAGTGCCACCGTTTGGGCTCCTTCTGCTAATTTCATATTAGTAGAAGTTTGGCGAGTGTTTATTTACGCTTTTCTTTTGGCGATTTTCATTTTGCGCTTTTCAGTTCGTTTGTGAACGGCCGTTCGTCAACCAGACATGTTGCGGAATTCGGAGGAGATGACGTGTTATTTATTATTGGCCTTGGAGCTATTGCTTTGACATTATTTTTCTGTTTGAATAATGTTTTGATTTAGTATATTTTCTATATTTTTGGATGCATAGCATGCATGTTCCGTTTTAAATGCTATTGCCAGATAGTATGTCTAAATTATTATTTTTTAAATGCACAATAAAAAAAAAAAATTGTGTAGAATAAATATTTGGCTATGTGTTTGTCGTTTGTATTTTTTAAAATGTAACTGCCTACTCCCAATGTAAAATTAACAAGGGACACCAACATAGTTGTATCTTTGATCTTATAAACTGCGGGATAATGGTGTTGTGGTAACTTGCCCAAAAAAATAAAATTATAATATTATTCTTGATATCATTAGAAAAAAAAAAAAAGTCTTTGAAAAATTTGTTTGCAATAACTCCATCAGTATCACCAGCAAAGCAGCGGCATTATTATCCCATTAAAGAAGAAGAGAATTGTGCGCTGTATTTAGAGATTTCATAATTTGCCGCGTCACAAATGTTAATTCTCCATTACGAACGCTAGTTTACAAGAGCGACCGCTTCTGTCTCGTCCTTGCTTCCGAGCATGCGTGTTTGTACTTTGGTCTGATGAATTTGTGTACACACGATCGGAAAATCCGACAACACGCACTTGTCCGTGGAAAATTTGAGAACCTGCCAGCCAAGATTTGTTGGCGGAAAGTTCGACAACAATTGTGCGATGGAGCATACACAGGGTCGGATTTACCGCCAACATCGGAAACTCTGAGCGAGTGTACAAGGCTTTAGACCAGTGATGGCGAACCTTGGCACCCCAGATGTTTTGGAACTACATTTCCCATGATGCTCATGCACTCTGCAGTGTAGTGGAGCATCATGGGAAATGTCGTTTCAAAACATCAGGAGTGCCAAGGTTCGCCATCACTGCTTTAGACCATTCTGAGTGAAAGGCACCAAGTGAGGAGGGTCTGGTTGGAGCTGCAGTGGTTTTGGCCTGGAACGGTAAAGTTTTGCCAATGCAGATGTCAATGGAGTACAGTCTTCTTGTTTGGGAATGGCTCATTTCCAACTCCAATGACACAGCAGCAAAAGCAGGATGACCCCCCCCCCCCCAAAGGTTCACACACAACAATGGAAACCTGTCAGAGGTTGTAACTCTTTCCCACTTTTATAAGAGGTTGAAAAGGCTTTGGCAGGAGTTCCACTTTATATATCAAATTTGCATGGAACAATGATTTCAGGAACTAAAGATGTCTTCTTCTTCCAAATACTTAATGACAAAATTTGTCTCATCGAAATGTAAACACACAGCAGGATGACACTAGCAGTCCTCATCTTTTTTTTTTTTGAAGCAAAATAAAAAACTCCAGAAAAATTAAAGGATTTTAAAAAGTGTTTTTGTTTTTTTTTTTGTAATTCTAGGTTTTTTTTCTGTATAATTGTACAACAGTTCAAAATGACAGTTTGCATAATAATCTAATTCTATTAACAGCCATTCAAAAAATTGAACTACTTTTTCCCAACACTTGCCATCCGGAACAAAATGAAGAAAAAAAAAAAAAAATTTTGATCGACCCTTTCATTGCCCGGGTGTTTCTAGCAGCAGGCTAGCAGGGGCAAAGAAAGGGTTAACTTTAAAGGGGGACGGGACAAAAAAAAAAAAAAGGGGGGGAGCAGGGTGGGAAAGAATAGAGGCAAGAAGAGAACACCTTTCAAAAGGATGTGTTTTTTGTTGGTTATTCTGGCAGTAGTCTGAGTTTGGGAGTCAGAAAAAGGAGAAAAAAAAAAAGGGGGGGGGGGGGATTGGGGGAAAAAAAATAAAAATAACAAGACTAGGTTTGGTACAGCGAGCAGGGTAAGGAGGTGGATTTTCTTCACATTCCTCAAAAGCTACTTGTGTTTCTTTGCAGCATCAATTTTCCGTCACTCCACCACATGCTCAAGCTTTTCTAGGACAAAAAAAAACAGGCTTCTGATGCTTATGTGTCATGAAAGTCCTTTAGCAAAGTTCTTCTGCGCTGCTCAGCTATATGCATCTGGTTCTCCAAGTCCTGGGGGGAGGGGAAGAAAGGAGAGAGTGATGGTTCACTGTTAAACCACTGAAGATACACTACCAACCATTGATATCAACCTATTTTAATGAATCGGGCTTAGTCACAACTGCCCCCCACCCCCAAAATGACACCAAACAATATCCTTATTCTCCACTAATAATCCATATATTAAAGTATTGGGACGCCTGCCTTTACACGCACATGAACTTTAAATGGCATCCCAGTCTTAGTCCGGAGGGTTCAATATTGGGTTGGCCCACCCTTTGCAGCTATAACAGCTTCAACTTTTCTGGGAAGGCCGTCCACAAGGTTTAGGAGTGTGTCTATGGGAATGTTTGACCATTCTTCCAGAAAAGCATTTGTGAGGTCAGGCACGGATGTTGGACAAGAAGGCCTGGCTCGCAGTCTCCGCTCTAATTCATCCCCAAAGGTGTTCTATTGGGTTGAGGTCAGGGCTCTGTGCAGGCCCAGTCAAGTTCCTCCACCCCAAACTCACTCATCTATGTCTGGTAAAACTTCCTTGCTCCATAGAGGTGAAGGGAGCGTCCGATCAGGTCCGTCTAAAAAACAGACAGGTGAAGCTGATCGGACAGCAGCGGAGTTCCACTGGTTTTTGCTTTTTATTAAAAGTCAGCAGCTACAAAAAGTATGGCTGCTGACTTTTAATAAACACTCACCTGTCCCATGGTCCAGTGATGTGGCTGCCAGAAGCCTCCCTTCTCTCCCCCTCCTCTTCGTGGTGCCGACATTGTGAGTGTGGGTGCCCGGCTGTGAAAGTTTGCAGCTCCACAACCAGGCACAAGCCCCGCTGCGCCCCGTCAATGGCCAGGCAATGTTCTGGGACCTGTGACGTGTCCCAGAACATTGCCGGGAGGGGGTCACCTAGGCGGCCAGAAGTCAGGAAGTCCCACTCCAAACCAGGTACCCCCCCCCCCCCCCCCCAAAAAAAATGACATGCCGACTGTGGCATGTCAGGGGATGAAGAGTACTTAAATCAGAAGTTCCACTTCTGAGTGGAACTCTGCTTTAAGAGTTTACTTTTTCCTGTCACATTTTCTAACTATAAAGCCCTCTTCAGTGTGGCGGGGAGTCCTCCAGCTTACAATGTCATGAAGAACTCACCTCTTCATGACACTGTACTGTACTGAAGCACTCAGGAGAGGTTTAGCTCTGCAGGACGGTAGGGGGATACCTTATTTACCATAATGGAAAAGTCAAGATCCTAGTGTGAGTGTTTCTGAAGAGCTCCGATAGCACTGAAAGGAGGGTTTTCAAGCTTAGGTACATACCTGTAGAACCAGCAAATGATGCCTTCATATATCTGCAGGGAACATAGCCTAGATGCTAAGGGAAACACCGCACATCCAGATGTCCACAGCCCATAAGTTTCTAACAAAACCAGGCCCCTGACATGTTTCACTCTGCCCACCGGAGCTCAATGACTATGATTGAGCTCCGGTGGGTGGAGCAAAACATGTCAGGGGCCGTGGCTTTGGTGGAAACTTCTAGGCTGAGGCCATTTTCAAGCCTGCACTAGGTCGGCTGGATAGGAGTGTGGCGCGTCTGATTTTGTACATGTGTCGCTTCAGATGAGCGCCTTTGGCGGCCTGCACCTTTCTTCCTGGTGGCTGCAGGAGTTCGGCTTCCCTAGCTTGTGCGGCATTCAAGGTCTAGCACATGGGTACACAAACAGTTGCCCTCCAGCTGTTTCGGAATTACAAGTCCCATGAGGAATTGCAAGGATAATAGTTACAAGCATGACACCCAAGAACAGGGGCATGATCAGACTTGTAGTTCTGCAACAGCTGGAGGGCCACAGGTTGAGCAGCCATGGTTTAGCACCAAGGTCGTAGATGCCAAGGGTGTGCGTTTTTCACCCTGACACCAGAGTAGTACCAGGCTATACCATTCCTTATTTTTGGCAACCTGAGAATTCCTTTTGCTAACCGGTTTGTAAATACAAGAGACACTCCCAAACACACCCACTGCAAGCTTCTTCTTGCCACACACCCACCACACTATGTAAGAGGCTGCCTGGATTCTAGCTTCTGTGGATAGAAAAGAAATTCAGATCTGGGGCCCAATCACATGGTATGCATTGCTGCAACGCACGTGTTAACATTCACTTCTGCAAGGCACCTGCCCTTTGTGCAATGCATGTCATTGTGACTGTTACTTCCATTTCCCGGCACATTGTACCACTGTGGCACACTCTAATGCAAATACTGTGTGATGTGGTGTGTTGTACTACCAAAATTGAGTCATGTAAATTTTTTCATTCTTTGTGGTGCACAGGCAGCCTATTCAGAGAGTGTGAATGGGCATTAAAGGTAAACTCAGTGATCTTTCAGACTGTATTAAAGTTTCAGCGTTTCTTGCATGCACCAGTGATTTCACCAGCTGCCTGGAAAAATCTTTAGTATTGGGGAAGGGACACACATCTGGTCAGTAATTTGAGCTTGGAAATGTCTTTGGGTTTGATTGACATACGTCGCCCTTCCAGAGCTCCTTGCTCCAAAGACCAGTTATAGGTGGAGGCAGTGGCCGGCCATCTGTATGTACTGTTAATATATTGGTAAGGCAATGCACCGACACCTTTGTGCTGGGTGTCCAGTGCGCCCCTGTGCCTTTAAGGAGGGGTGGGCTCCTCCTTCCAGGCTCACTGCCCTCTGCCTATCCATTATAATGCATGTGCTTCCATTGTGGAGACTCTGAGAAGTTTACAGTTAGGGACTACAGAAAATGGGGTGCCTTGGCTGGGCCTGTAGCGTACGCATATATTTGCAAGTGTGCGCAGACTAAACCAATTTTTAACGCATATTCTTAGGTCAATTAGGTTGGTGGCAGGCTGGTCAGCAAGTCAAGCTCTGAAATGACTTTGCTTTCATTTGACATGTGTCATCCTTCCAGTGCAAAGACCAGTTATAGGTGGGGGGCAGTGGCCACTTGTTTCTAAAAAGGGACACACATCTGTTTTACCTGAAACTGGACCATAAGGTGGGACTGTCCTCCCTAAATAACCAGCCGTATAAAAGGAATTCTAAATGCTTGTTATTAATCAATAAGGCCATGAAGGTGTAAAATAAAAGTTGTACTACTTCACAGAAAAAAATAAAAAATAAAAGATATAACTTAGTACTTACCCCTCTATCATAACTGTCTGCTCGCTCCACTTTCCATGAAAGGTTTTCAATCTCCGCCTCAAGCTGTGCCTGCTGATACTCAAACTACAAAAGAAATTACAAAGTGTTAGATAGACAGCGCTGACTGTATTATTAAATGTGAATTGTGTCTGCAACAGAGGAAAGGTGCCAAGACACAGCAAGGACGATCAGAAGCGATGTATTACTGTCTGCAGTGACAAGAAATATAAATAAAAAGGTGTGAATAAACTCTAAGCAAACCATTACAGTAACATCTGCAGCCTATCAGTTCATCTGACATTTGCTACATCACCGAGAATGCTGCCTATCCAATCACAAGAGATCACCGACATTACTATGAGAGCGGAGCCTATCAAATCAGTGGCGATCAGTGACATCACTAATGATGTAATCCATCAAGAAATGAGTGACAATGAGAGAATGGCAGCACATCTGTTCAGTATCATCACTGAGAATGCACACCATCCACTCACTAAAGATCACCGAGAATGAAGCCTATCCATTCAGAGGCACTGGTGACATCACAGAAGGAAGCCCATCAATTCACTAGACAAAAGTCACATGACACAGTGCAGCCTATCAAGTCACTGCAGAATAATGACATCTCTGGGATGATGTAGCCTATCCATATCATAGACATCAGATATATCTCTGGGATGATGCAGCCTATCCATATCCTAGACATCAGATACATCTCTGAGATGATGCAGCCTATCCATATTCTATTGATCATAGACATCTCCGGGATGATGCAGCCTATCCATATCCCAGACACATCTCTGGGATGATGCAGCCTATCCATATCCTAGAGACCAGAGACATCTCTGGGTTGATGCAATCTATTCATATCCTAGAGATCAGAGATATCTCTGGGATGACGCAGCCTATTCATATCATAGACATCTCTGGGATGATGCAGCCTATCCATATCCTAGACATCTCTGGGATGATGCAGCCTATCCATATCCTAGACATCATAGACATCTCTGGGATGATGCAGCCTATCCATATCCTAGAGATCAGCGATATCTCTGGGATGATGCAGCCTATCCATATCCTAGACATCAGAGAGATCTCTGGGATGATGCAGCCTATCCATATTCTATTGATCATAGACATCTCCGGGATGATCCAGCCTATCCATATCCCAGACACATCTCTGGGATGATGCAGCCTATCCATATCCTAGAGACCAGAGACATCTCTGGGTTGATGCAATCTATTCATATCCTACAGATCAGAGATATCTCTGGGATGACGCAGCCTATTCATATCATAGACATCTCTGGGATGATGCAGCCTATCCATATCCTAGACATCATAGACATCTCTGGGATGATGCAGCCTATCCATATCCTAGACATCAGAGAGATCTCTGGGATGATGCAGCCTATCCATATCCTAGACATCAGAGAGATCTCTGGGATGATGCAGCCTATCCATATCCTAGCATTCAGTGACATTACAGTCAAACATTATACTAAAAACGTAGACAACTGCTGCTTTCGTTTTACGATATGACAGATCTATATACTTACAAGCTTCTTTCTGGGGCCTGACTCCATGTAGTAAGCATAGGGATATGTGTATTGCAGAGTGTATCGGCACTGGGAAGGAAAAGGGAAAATATCAGTTGCAAGTCCTTCTACTGATCTTCAATACTAAACACAGATTCATGTACTTATCTATCTTACAAACCCACATTGATTTAAAAGGAGCTATTCCACACAATACTGGTCCTCTACTTTTAGGTAGAGAATGGAGAGATAGAGATGAACTTCAAGCAAGCAGCCTAATATAGACATGAAATGTATAAATATAAAATGCTTTACTCTGTAAAACATTTCAGCCATTCTTTGGATCCAGGCACCATACATGTCACAGCATCACCAGGTGGTCTGTGAACCCATTTTTCTCTACTGCAGTTAAGCAGCCTGGCCTGCTCAAGAACACCCCCCCCCCCCCCCCCACCTGCTGATTTAACAATGATAGGGCATTGATATGGAAGCAGCACACCTATGAAGTCATTCCTGTACTCTCTTGAGCAAGTTTACATTGGTTTTACACCCACAGCTTTCTGAGTACCTGAACAGTGACAGCACCTGATAGGATGCATTCACCTATTGCCCAATACCTTCCCACCCTGCTCAGTTGATTTTAAATTAAACATTTAACAAGCCAGGGTGGTGCTTGTAGGGTCACACTGCTGACATTTCAGCCGATTTAAGCCCCTTTCAGACTTGTGCAACCTGAAAGTCAAGCAATTTTGCCACGACTGGAAGCAATGCCTGTGTAGTGTTGAGGTCTATGAACCTCAAGTCGCCTCAAAATCAGACCAAAGTAGTGCAGGGATTACTTAGAAGGTCACACAGATATGAACGGTACTCATTGGAAGTACGTTTTGTCATATGACTTTGCAGTCCCAAGTCGCACAAGTGTGAAAGGGGCCTCAGCAGGAATTGGCCAAAATTGAATACACCGGAGGCCAGTCTAAGCTGTTCACTACAAATGGCATGAGAAGCAGGGTGGACTGCATAGAGGCTGAAACAATCAAGGCTCTTCATCCTCTTCTACAACCTAAATTACACTCGCTGGTATCACTCAATGCGATCAGCAATGAAAATTTGGATTGATGCGATAAAATACATATAAATCACAGAAGTTACTTGCACTCATTTTGCAAATAAATATCACTGAATCAGTGCATCTGCCATATATCTCATTACCAAGAGAGGTCAGTATTACACTGTCATATACAGAAACTATTATATTTGCCAAAAAACTAATTATATCTATAGAGATCTCTCTCTCTACATCTATCCATCGATCTATCGAATATATATATATATATATATATATATATATATATATATATATATATATATATAGATAGATAGATAGATAGATAGATAGATAGATAGATAGATAGATAGATAGATAGATAGATAGAGAGCGCGCGAGAGAGCGCGCGAGAGAGCGCGCGAGAGAGCGCGCGAGAGAGAGCGCGAGAGAGA
This sequence comes from Lithobates pipiens, assembly GCF_037356315.1. Taxonomy (NCBI): domain Eukaryota; kingdom Metazoa; phylum Chordata; class Amphibia; order Anura; family Ranidae; genus Lithobates; species Lithobates pipiens. The sequence continues at coordinate 56,794,511 of NW_027507785.1, forward strand.
GCGCGAGAGAGAGCGCGAGAGAGAGCGCGAGAGAGAGCGAGAGAGAGAGCGAGAGAGAGAGCGAGAGAGAGAGCGAGAGAGCGAGAGAGAGCGAGAGAGAGAGCGATCTCTATCTATACACACACACACACACCGTATTTACCAGCGTATAACACGCACCTTCAAATTTAAGAGGGAAGTTTCAGGGGAAAAACTTTTTTTAAATAAACTACTTTGAAGCAAAATAATGGTCAGTGCCCATCTGAAGCCTCACCATTGCCCATCACGGCAGCCTTGCCCATCATTGCAGCCAGATTAGTGCCCATCTGCAGCCTTGCCCATCATTGCAGCATGATCAGTAACCATTTGCAGCCTTACCAATCATTGCCCATCTGCAGCATGATCAGTGCCCATCTGCAGCCTTGCCAATCATTGCAGTCTGATCAGTGCCCATGTGCAGTCTTGGCCCTCTTTGCCGCATGATCAGTGCTCATCTGCAGACTTGTCCCTCTTTGCAGCACGATCAGTGCGCATCTGCAGCCTTGTTATTGCCGAAATAAACAGAGCCGGATCTCCAGTGTAAGGATGAGCTCAGGCGTGTTTGCATGGTCCACGTGCAGAGCCCGCCAGGAAGTCAGCGCAGCGCTGCGCTAATCACGGGCAGTGAGACATTGCCCCGATGCGTGGCTGTAGAGATCGGGAAATGTCTCACTGCCTGCGATTAGCGCAGCGCCGACTTCCTGGCGGGCTCTGCACGTGGACCATGCGAACACTCCTGAGCTCATCCCTACTCCAGTGTACTCGACTCGGTTCGCAGTCCTGCCTCTTATGATGGACACAACACCAGTCCAATGGCGGGACGTCAATTCTAGGAGGTGGGACTGGGCGTGACTGCGAGCAGAGTTGAGTACACAGGAGATTCGTCTATTTTGTCAGCGATCGTTCCCTCATTCTCCTCCGAGGCAACCATTTATATATATATATATATTTTAATGTGAACGTGTTAACACTTGTAAATACATTATCTCGGCACAGAGATCAAAATACTCCCCTCTACAATGACTTCATCTGCTTTTTTTTCTCTCCAGAAGAGCAGAGCCATCTTTATTTAGGAGTCGGCATCTATTCTCTGGACCGAGATGCCACCTCAGAGATGACACAATATTGTAAATCCTGGTCACAGGTAAATGATTGCCGCTAAAATAGGGTACCAAGAGGGGGGTGGAGGTTCATAACAGGCAGTATGTCCATAAACAGAAAAAAAAAAAAAGGCAAGTCCGTACGTGATGTGGCTCACTTTTGTGGTAGCTCAGTATAGAAGCAAGAAGTAACTCTATATAGAGATAGGAGAAAGAGGACAAAAGAGCCAACTAAGTGTAGCAATAACAGTAATTTTAATAGAAGGCAAAAAAATTCCTCACAAAGAAGGGAGCAAAAACCATCCATATAGCGCAGTAGGACGAGCCTTAGTCAGCAGGAGTTGTGGTCTGCGTCCGGGTGGAGCAGAAGTGCCGGGTTCACAACTCTCAGGGGCACCGGAGGCTCTCTGTGCTTCCTGGTCCGTGCAACACAAAACCGGCAGATGTGATGTACGCATTTGCAGTGCATGGGCTCCTTCAGGCCTGAAGGAGCGCGTGATCCGCAAACGCATCGCCAGCTACGTCCTTGCGTCACGTCCGCCATGTGTGCGTTCCACAGACCAGGAAGTACTAAGAGCCTTCAGCCCTTCCACTCCACCAGGACGAAGACCGGAAACGCCTGCTGACTAGGACCTGTCCTACCGCGCTATATGGCTGATTTTATGCTCCCACTGTGAGCTAATATTTTTTTTACCCTCTATTTAAATTACTATTATTGCTACACTTAGTAGGTGCTTGTGTCGCCTTTCTCCTTGTAAATACTGGTGCTTGTGCAGTTCTTTGCGGTGCTCATAAATGTCTGACACAGATTAACCCCTAATCCAGCCCCTTACTTTGCGACTTTCTAAAGACTTACAACGTACAGTCTGAACACTGACTACACAATATGTTCTTGTATATTGTGACATGTCAGGAATTTATTGTGAAGTTACATAAACATTAAAGTGGGCCTTTCACCAACGATGAATTTCTCTTATTTGCTTCCTTTTAGTCTGTTAAATACACAATTGGACGCATTGTTATATCTGTTTGATAAGTTAAAAAAAATTTGTTCATCATGTCAGAAATTCTGAGCAGTCCTGTGACTTCTCCACACTTCCAGTGTTAGCTCAAAGACTATTTAATACTCCTAGTTCTTCACTTGGACTACAGAAAAATTAAATCTTTATTATGTACAGATCTGAGAGTGGGAGTGGTTGAATAGTTTAGTATAAGGAGGGCTGACAACACTTAGGCTGGCCATACATTATACAATTTTTCATTAGATTTCGCAAAACCATATAACAGGAGTATTGAATTAAAATTTACGGAGGTCCGATCAGTAAAATTTTCTTCCACCATAGGGCCACACCAATTTTTTTTTCCAGCCCTCTTTCTATATCACAATCCTTAAATTCAGTGTCCACAGTCCCCCAAGAAAATCACAGTCCCCCACTTCCAAACAATTTAACCCTTCACAATAGTGTGCTTAGGCCCCCTACACATCACCCCCTCTTTACAATAGTGTTCTGAACTCCCTTCACATAACCCCCCAGCAGAACTGTGCCCCCTTCATATCCCCCCCCCCTCCAACACCGTCCCTTTAAATCTCCCCCTCCACAGCACTGCCCCCCCTCTCACATCACAACCCCCCCACAATAGTATGCCCTGCCCTTCTCACATTAACACCCCCAACCGCTTTAAATCACACCCCCCTTTACATCTCACCCCCTCTCAAATCACCACAACCCCCACCCCCAACAATAGTCTGAGCGCAACTGCTCCCTCCATTTACATCACACCTTCCCCTCACAGCAATGCCTCTCTTCACATTTTACTGTGTCCTTATTTGGCCATCCCTGGATGGCATCATGTTCATTTGTACCCTCTCTCTGCATCAAAAGGGGGACTTCCAGTGCATTCCCTGCCCTGAACATATGTATCCCTCCTTCCCCTGTGCCCGGAGTCCATCTGCCGGCTACTGATATCTGGTGCAGCTGTGCCCTTGCACATGTGCAGGACGTCCTCGGGCGCATTCCGTTGCACCTATGTGATGTCACACACTCGAGGCGTGGCAGCGTTCTGCCGAGATGCAGCATGTAAACAGCCACGCCTCGAGCATCTGGCATGGTGTGACCTAAATGGTGTAACTGTGGCTCTGGATGGAACAGTGGCTAGGTCCGGATTTGGACCGCAGTTAGCCAATGAGTGATGCCCGCCATACAACATGAGATCAAACCTAAAAACTTTCCATTTCTATTGCAATACATAGTTGAAGGTAAATCTAAAGGAAATCGAATAAGAGCATTTTATAATGTATGGCCAAGCTTTAGGCCCCAAACATAGTGTGATTAGCCCATAACAGACACAGAAGCCGAGTGCATTTCTGGCACCTCAACCGGTATTTACGTGGCATATTGTGTAATGGGATAAAACTTGTGGAAATGTGCATGCATTGCAAACGTTTGCCTTTTTTAAAAAAAAGGCAAAGGACTTACATACTTTAAAATACACTTTAAAGTACAATCTAGAAATTCTGTCACATTTAACAATGTCCCATAAGCAGCTCAGTAGGATTTTGAGAAGGAAAGTGAAATGTCAGATGAAAAGGACGGTTCTAATTCCCAACTTACCTTTGCCAGCAGCTTGGCAGCATTCTGTAAGTACTGCCAGTCAATCCAGGTGCCGAGATTGTTCATGACCCGCTCCTGGATCTTTTCTTGGATTTGCTGGTAGGTCTGAGCTTCCAGCTGCAGACTTTTATTGTGATTCTCCCACTGACAAAAAAATAAAAAATTATAATTTTTATTTTATTTTTATTACAGGTACTTATATAGTGCTGTCAATTTACATAGCCATTTACATATATTGTACATTCACATCAGTCCCTGCCCTCGTGGAGCTTACAATCTAGAGTCTCTAACATTCATACACACACACATACATACTAGGGCCAATTTAGGCAGGAGTCAATTAACAACCTACCAGCATTTCTTGAGTGTGGGAGGAAACCCACGCAGGCACAAGGAGAAAATGCAAACTCCAGGCAGGTAGTGCAATGGTTGGGCGTTGAACCAACGACCCTAGTGCTGTATGGCAGAAGTGCTAACCACTTAGCCACATAATGCAAAGCATGTAGCATACAGATACAACATGAGTGAGGTCCTGTCATGTGCTGCCACAAGAACAGACAGGAGACTTGCCTGTCACAAGATTAGCACAACCCCAATCTGAAATACTCTACTGGGGTCCCTTGACCATGCTTAGAGCCAACAGCTACTCGCTTACCTTCATTGCCCTTCCTCAACCAGAACTTTGTCTTTTACAGACTTATTTCTCAAAATTTATGAAACACCTATAGGAAAGCAAGTCGATCTCAAGTCAATCAACTATACAAAGGAAATTTTCAGCTTTAAGCGCTGTCACACTTTGAATGATAATTGAATAGTCATGCAACACTGTACTCAATTGAAATTTTTATCTTTTTCTTTCCACACAAATAGAGCTTTCATTTGATGGTAATTAATCACCACTGGATTTTATATTTTTTGCTAAACAAAGAAAAAAAAGATAAAAAAAAAAAAAAAAAAAGTAATTTTTCTCCTTCACTGATGTTCGCTGATGATGCGCCACTGGTGGTCACCGATAGGTGATATTGATGAGGAGGCACTGATTGAAAGCACTGCTGATGTCCCTTTAACACAAGCCGGTTATCGGTTCTCTCCTCCCCTCATGCAAAGAAAAGCTGATAACTGGCTTGTGTTTACTTCTGTGATCAACTGTCATTGAATACATCTGATCACTTGGTAAAGTCAGAAGTACTTGGTGATCACAGAGCGCGGCATGTGGGTAGCACAATCACACGGAAGGACATCAATAGATGCGCACCCGCCACCCCCCCCCCCCTCTCCGCAACAACGCCCAACTGGTAGAACTTGGAGATCCTGTTAACAGAATACAAGGTGGCAGCCTTGCAAACGTAGGGCACAGTTGTCCGATGTTGAAAAGCTCAAAGCATTCACAGATCTTGTAAAGTGTGCTCTGATTGGAAAGGGTGGAACCAGATCCTTTCGACCAGGGATGTCCAACTCAATTTCTTTGTGGGTCACATCATAATTATGGTTGCCTTCAAATGGCCAGTTTTATCTGATAAGACAAGATGTCCAGAGCCCCCCCCCTTACAGATGTCAAGAGTCCCTTGCCCTCACTTACAGTACAGTGCATCCCCTCTTACCTTTTGCTGCTGCCCGTAAGAAGCTGGGGATGGAGCTTGGAAGCAGAAAGTGGATGACCCTAGGAAGGCTGGAGTCAGCTGCCAGAGTCTGCGGAATGCTGAGACCAGGGGAGGCAGAGACGAGGGGGTGCTGGGGCTGCACAGAGGCGCAGGATCTGTAGAATGCGTTCTGTCCTCCTCTCTGCTGCCAACTACTGAGGCAAGGTTGGGGGGGCGAGGGGGGTGCCCCAGCTGCAGAAGAGGTACAAGGGCCACATGAAACGGCTTGGTGGGCGACATTTGACCCACAGACACCATGTTTGACACGTGCTTTAGATCATACACTTGGATACTGGTCTGCCTGAGCCACCTAGAGGTCGTTGAAAGCGAAGCTGACACTCCCCCATTTAGGATGACAAAAAGGAATCAGTCTTCCTGAGAAAGGCAGGGGCTGAAAAACGGACAGCCTGAACCACATCCAGACAAGTCTTTTGGGGAGTGACAGGATATGGACGTAGGGAGCTACATGGGACAGTGCCGACAGCCAAAACACTAGTCCAGTCCCAACTGCAGGAAGGAGAGGATTTGTCCCACAGAGAAACTCCTGGAGTGCAAGCCCTGAAACACACCAAGTTTAGTATGATTTTTGTGTCTCGTTACGGACCTTGCCAGAAGTAAAATTCTTAGCTTCTAGCAAGCTCCTCCTCCCCAGACTCCTCTGACAACCAAGTCCCCCATGCCAACTGGATGCCCAGGCTGACAGGCTGCCACCAGTCGCAAGGATTATTCCAAAAAAGATGGGTAGAAAGAATTTTCAAAACTTCAAAAGACAGATTCCTGAGCCACCAGGAAAAGGACAACCTGGTCTTTGGTGACAGATGAATCCGTACAGAGACTGGGTTGATTTGTCCCATTATCACAGAATGCTGCATTGCAGAGGTCTTGAGTAAACTTGGAAAAATTTAAACTCATGCAAAAACCGAGAAAGTCAGAAATCTGTGCCTGGAAAGTCTGAAGTTTCGTCTGTGTGGTGACACAGGAAGGTTGGCGGTAAGAAATTGAGGTAGGTGGAAGAGGAACAGGGAGTGAAACTCCAATTTGAAATCCTGTGATACAACCTCCTGCACTCAAGTGTCTGGGATGCAAACTGTCCATAAAGGTTCATAAACGTCCTCCAGCGTGTATGAAGAGAATGTGTTCCTCAAAAGCCATGCAACTTGAAGGTCATGTGGTTCAAATGCTTCTTGAACAAAGGTTCCACAGTCTAGTTCTAGCCAAGTGTCACAACTCAATTTAAATGCTATAGCCATCTCAATGCATGCAATATGCAAGGGGTCAACCGCAGTAGTAGTTCGATCTCCTGGAAAAGATTTTGACCAGGCATGGTTAGTCACAGCCAGGATTGGTTGAAGGGCAGGGACCATCAGTGAGAATAGGGTTCCAGAAAGAGCTTTTAACCACTTATCCATTTTGGAGAAACCAGTGTCCCCCTCCTGGCTGTGTATGTATCACAGAAGTGGTTGAACAGAATTATAAATCATTTGGCAGATAAGGCAGTTTAAATGTGTATTTAGTAGCTTGAAGTTCTACTTTAGGTACTTGCAATTTTAAATTGTGTAACGGAACTACTAAAAACCACTTATGAGCGATCTAACATCACAAAAGTGGGTGGCCTTCTCTTACCCTCTCGAAGTAGAAGAGATATTTCTTGAGGGCTTCTCTAGCCTGGGCCTGCTGACTCTGGTTTACAATATCGGGATTCTCTTTGTACCGGCTGCATTCATAATACTCGCTACCGTGTGTTTTCCAGTCGCCAAGGCACATCCAGCAAAAGTCTGAAAAACACAAAGCAAAGTTACACTTAAATTCTCCAACAAAACATTGAGCATTTAGGGAGATTTATAAAAAAAAAAAAAAAAAAAAAAAAAAACACACAAAAAATAAAAACCATGCAACATTTAGGGCTCATTTACACATGCTTTGACTTTAAAACACACATTGAAGTGCCTACCGCCTCAACTTGCATTTTGCTTCTATGACGCTTCAATGATGATGATGCAATAAACAGTCAACAAAAAGTCCTTTGCTTATTAGTAACCCCCAGCTCTGCCGATGCACCACTCAGTAGTAACCCCCAGCTCTGCCGATGCACCACTCAGTAGTAACCCCCAGCTCTGCCGATGCACCACTCAGTAGTAACCCCCAGCTCTGCCGATGCACCACTCAGTAGTAACCCCCAGCTCTGCCGATGCACCACTCAGTAGTAACCCCCAGCTCTGCCGATGCACCACTCAGTAGTAACCCCCAGCTCTGCCGATGCACCACTCAGTAGTAACCCCCAGCTCTGCCGATGCTCCACTCAGTAGTAACCCCCAGCTCTGCCGATGCTCCACTCAGTAGAAACCCCCAGCTCTGCCGATCCTCCACGCAGTAGTAACCCCCAGCTCTGCCGATCCTCCACGCAGTAGTAACCCCCAGCTCTGCCGATCCTCCACGCAGTAGTAACCCCCAGCTCTGCCGATCCTCCACGCAGTAGTAACCCCCAGCTCTGCCGATCCTCCACGCAGTAGTAACCCCCAGCTCTGCCGATCCTCCACGCAGTAGTAACCCCCAGCTCTGCCGATCCTCCACGCAGTAGTAACCCCCAGCTCTGCCGATCCTCCACGCAGTAGTAACCCCCAGCTCTGCCGATCCTCCACGCAGTAGTAACCCCCAGCTCTGCCGATCCTCCACGCAGTAGTAACCCCCAGCTCTGCCGATCCTCCACGCAGTAGTAACCCCCAGCTCTGCCGATCCTCCACGCAGTAGTAACCCCCCAGCTCTGCCGATCCTCCACGCAGTAGTAACCCCCAGCTCTGCCGATCCTCCACGCAGTAGTAACCCCCAGCTCTGCCGATCCTCCACGCAGTAGTAACCCCCAGCTCTGCCGATCCTCCACGCAGTAGTAACCCCCAGCTCTGCCGATCCTCCACGCAGTAGTAACCCCCAGCTCTGCCGATCCTCCACGCAGTAGTAACCCCCAGCTCTGCCGATCCTCCACGCAGTAGTAACCCCCAGCTCTGCCGATCCTCCACGCAGTAGTAACCCCCAGCTCTGCCGATCCTCCACGCAGTAGTAACCCCCAGCTCTGCCGATCCTCCACGCAGTAGTAACCCCCAGCTCTGCCGATCCTCCACGCAGTAGTAACCCCCAGCTCTGCCGATCCTCCACGCAGTAGTAACCCCCAGCTCTGCCGATCCTCCACGCAGTAGTAACCCCCAGCTCTGCCGATCCTCCACGCAGTAGTAACCCCCAGCTCTGCCGATCCTCCACGCAGTAGTAACCCCCAGCTCTGCCGATCCTCCACGCAGTAGTAACCCCCAGCTCTGCCGATCCTCCACGCAGTAGTAACCCCCAGCTCTGCCGATCCTCCACGCAGTAGTAACCCCCAGCTCTGCCGATCCTCCACGCAGTAGTAACCCCCAGCTCTGCCGATCCTCCACGCAGTAGTAACCCCCAGCTCTGCCGATCCTCCACGCAGTAGTAACCCCCAGCTCTGCCGATCCTCCACGCAGTAGTAACCCCCAGCTCTGCCGATCCTCCACGCAGTAGTAACCCCCAGCTCTGCCGATCCTCCACGCAGTAGTAACCCCCAGCTCTGCCGATCCTCCACGCAGTAGTAACCCCCAGCTCTGCCGATCCTCCACGCAGTAGTAACCCCCAGCTCTGCCGATCCTCCACGCAGTAGTAACCCCCAGCTCTGCTGATCCTCCTTTTTCTTCGGTCATCTCTCACCTCCCACGCTGCTCACATGTGACATGTTCTAGTTTTTCCTGCTCCAGTCCCCCAACTCTGCTGATCCTCGCCCGCTCAGTCCTCTCTCTCCGGTCCCCCCCCCCCCCTTACCTTCTGCTATAGCGTTCGCATGTTAGCTGCTCTGCCCCAGTCCAGACCCCGCTCACCTGCATGCTGCTCCACGCGACACACCAGATGTGACATCTTCATCAGACACTTCCAGAATGTATACACATGAACAAGAGGAGACTGCTGAAGACGTCTTTCTGGGTCACTTATTGGTTGCAATACCTCCCAAACAAAGCGAAAGTAACGCTGAATAAAACTCTAGGTGCTGTAAGTGAGCATTGCCATGGGACTTATATAGAGGCTTTGGAGATGCTTTGAAGCACCAAGAAAGCAACATGGGGTATAATTTTTTAAACAAAGCAAACATGTGAACTGGAATGTAAGGTAAACATTTTATTTAGTGACAGGTGCTTTGGTTGGCATTCAAAGTGCTTTAAAAAAATGCCACATTTTTAAAGGAAGTGTAAACAAGCCCTAAGTGTTCAGACATACATTCACTGTATACACATCAGTTTGCACCAATGTATTTTCACTGTTATTAAATATTGTCCCCTTTCACTTAAAAAAAAAATGTTTAGAAGTTGCAGTTTTTTCTTTGTGGTCGGGAACACATGTACTGCACTTTTCTCCCCTTTTTTGCTAGCTATTATATATGTTTTCTGCATAATTGGCAATGATCATGTAACTAGAGAGACATTGTCACTCTGCCCATGTAGGGTATAGTGACCATGCCTCCTGACATCCCCCCACCTCTAGCACGTTCTACTCACCCATCTGTGCTTCCTTACCGGACCTTAATAGCCCCCTGAACTCATAAGTAAAAGACAGATCAGTTAAGATGCTTACCATGCTTGCATTTCGAACATTGCTGTAAGAAACAAACAGACAAAGAATCTCTTAAGTAATCTTACTACAAAGGTGAGTTGGTTCTAAATACAGCAGATGAAAAATTTATGAAAGTATGCTGGGTGTTCAAAGTACATCTAAAGAAAAAAAATTAATTTTTTATTTTTTTACAGTAGCAAGCCAAGTCATTTTCTTTGCCATTTTTCTCCCAATTAGAAGATGTCCTATCATGTCCTGTCGGCACAACAGGAAGTGGGATGTAATCTCTTAAAACTGATGGACAGTTGACACCAGAACAAGTGTCACTAGAAAGTTTCCAATTTATAATCCTGTTCCAGTAAAAACTTAAAGCGAGGCTCCAGTCAAAAGGGGAAGCTCCGCTTGTTAGCATCCTTACCTTCTCCACTGCCACGTAGCGCTTTTTAGGGGGTGACCTGAGACAGAAGTACGCCCTCCGCCCCCCCCCCCTCCAGTATTCTGGGACACATCACAGGTATCAGAAGACTACGGGGACCATTCACAAGGGGCAACGCGACTCACAAACGCGCAGTAGGAACCTGGCTGCAAAGCCTGTTTCACTAACTAAAGATGTAGACATCAGCACCCGAAGCCGATTTAAGAATTGGCTCGGGTGAAGACATTGCTGGATCCCTGGACAGGCAAGTCTCCTTATGTTACAAGTCAGCAGCTACATTATTTGTAGCTGCTGACCTAATTTTTTTCTGAAGGAGCCCGGAGCTCTTCTTTAAAGTTGTGGAATTTTCCATCACTTTCTGTCAAGATCAGGGTTGATTTTTTACCTTCATGATTAAAAGAACTGTTATCCAAATGAATGAAAGGCGTGGACCATGGACAGCAAGGCTGGGAAAGAGAGCTAGATGTTGCTGGCTATTTATCATCCATGAAGGCAGGCTCTATCTGGCTAGGGAAGAGGAAGCTGTACAACGCTAAGACCCCATTCACACCTGAGCATTTAGTAGCTTGAAGCCTGAAGCTAAAAAACGCTAGAGGGGAAAAATTTCTATTATTCTCAATGGAGATGGTTCCCATCTGCACTCCATGTCGCCTGAAGCCGAACGCTTGAAGCTCAAACAAGTTCCGGACCCTTTTTTGTCTCTCGAATTGAGCAGATTTGGGCGTTTTTCTTCTTTTAACATTGGTGACCTTTTGCCCTGCACAAAAACGCGGCGAATCGCGGTAAAAAACACCGCAAAAAAAAAAAAAACCTCTTGAAAACGCTATGCTCAGGTGTGAATGCAGCCTAAAAGGTGAGGCTGGAGCTCAGCTTTAAATGTTTTATAACTGGTCAAGCGTAATCCTTCTCCACTTTTACCCATAAAGTTTGGACTGGAGTTTGAAAAACTTGAAAAGGCGGGACATCAAAATGTTTTCAAGAGCAACAAACAGGACAGCAGAAATCTGGATTAAAGCTACAGGCAACAATTATGGTTTCAGTCAGTTTTTATTAGCGCTGCACCAATACTAGTGCATAAAGTAAGCATTTGCACGAGTACTTCTGTCAAATGAAGTTGCAAGCCGGTTTAAAAATCGGGAGGTCCAAATCGCACTGATCTGCAGCTTTGAAATCGTGCTGAAGTCGTGCGATTTCAAAGCCTCACTGGTGTGAACCAGGGCTACTTCAGCGCAATTTTAAAGCCGTAGAAGAACTGTTCTTCACTACTATAATGAAACCATAATCATTTTTCATTAATTTTGGAGAGTAAAAGAAGAAATGGACTTTAAAAGGCACATACAAAAATAACAAATTAATAGTTCACAACTCATATATACAAATACACATTGATCAAAACACAATTTAATACGGAAAAACAGAAAGAAACATTTTACTCTCCAAAATTATTAGGATCTGGCACTTTTTCCATTTTGGGGTGCTCCGATTGCCACCCAAGGGCCTAGCAATCTTATTTTTTATTAGTCAAAAAAACCTGTCACATGACAATAAATAGGTATCGGTAATTGGTATAGCCAAGTACTTGGGGGGGGAAAAAAAAAAAAAAAAAAAAGGATAGTTACTTATACTCGGTCTTAAGAAAAAAACTGGTAACGCACGTTCTGTTAAAAGACAAAAAAAATTTATGGACTCCAATATACCATGCACATTATAACTTTTTGGTGTGTTACTCATTTGTTTCTTGTTGGTAATGGTTTACCTTTATAGCCCTACTGTTTACCTGTTCTGATTTCGTAAGCTTGTATGTGTAATTTTTTTAGCTTGCCCAAGTAGCTGAGAAATAAAACATTGTCATGGGAATGTCTAAAAAATACTAACAGAAGGTCAAATGAATCAGTTAACATGGTGAATCCTTGCTTTAGCTATGGTATACTCACCATGTGATTACACCCTCCATTTTTTTCAATACAAATATTGCACTTGGGACACTGGAAGTGGAACAGAAAAACATAAATACATATCGCTGAAAACACTTTAAAGGCCTCATACACACGATCGGACTTTGTACAAACTTTCCCGTGGATTTTTGTACAAAGGACTTCAGCCGTGAACTTGTATTGCATACACACAATCTGACCTTTTCAGCCAACTTTCACCAAATCACGTGTTTTTTTCTGCTCTTTACTGCCACCTTTGGTCAATGTCTGTATTGTTGTCTGATCTTTTGGCATTTGGTTCTGAGCATGCGTGTTTGTACTTTGTACAAAAGTCCTATGGTTTTCTGTACACACGATCGGACTTTGCTCCATCGGACTTTTGTTGCCAGAATGTTCGTCCATTCGCACAGCCAACAAAAGCCAGATGAAAACCGAAAAAGTTTGTCCGATGGAGTGTACACACGGTCGGATGTTGCCTTAAAACAGCTAATTTGCATGTTTGTTGTCAAAAAGTCAGATCATGTGTATGGGCCTTAAGACACTCTGTACAAGAAAGACATTAAAATTGCTCGTAAGGTTAGAAATCCCAACTCCAAGGCCGGCATCCCCCCCCCCCCTTTTCTTTTAAAGACACATGTTATGACCACACACGGTACCAGATTTTTTTTATTTTAGTAGTCGGGAAGCAAAAATAATGACATTGCATCATCAAAATTCAAGATTTGTGTCTCTTAAGACCCCGTGCTCCTGATCTGACATTGCTCACAGCTGCTGCAAATGGCATCCTCTCAGCTACAGTGCCAAGCTGACGTATCTAAAGTGCAGGAAGGTAAGAACTATTCCTATAGCCATGGCACACAGCCTGACTTGCACTGCAGCAGAAGTGGAGGTAGAGCTAAAAAGCGACCAGACTCCTTGATCCTTTTTCTAGTTAAACATAAACCTGGCTGATAACGCCGTTGGACTAAAGTACAACCCTTCCTCCCCACCCCCTTGTGGTATGAAGATGAGAAGGGGTGTTCGGTAGTCCAGCAGCGTCAGGCAGGGCTGACAACACAGCTTGAAATTTTAGTGCAGCAGAAACGTGTTTGTCAGCTCATTACAAAATGTTAAAGTGGATCTAAAGGCTCAAGGTTTTTTTATTCTATGCATGAAGGTAAAAAAAACCTTCTCTGTGCAGAAGCCCCCTCTCTAATCTTATGTCCGCCGTGACGGGGTATCTCTGGCATCTCCACCATATGAAAGCAATTTTACCTTGCCTGCTTGGCTCCCGCTGCGGTCAATCACAGCCGCTGAGCCAATCAGGAGAGAGGGGGCGGGGCCAAGCCACAGGTGTGTGTGTATGGACACACCCAGCAGCAGCTTGGAAGCAAGCCTGCTTGGGTGCCCCCACTGAAAGCTGCTTGGTCTGGGGGCACTCGGCAGGGGCCAGGAGCGCCAATGAGGGACCCGAGAAAAGGATGATCGGGACTGCACAGGGCAAGTTATAACATGTTTGTTATTTTAAAAAAGGAGAAACACTTCAGTCACACCTGGGCTTTTTGGGACCAAGGCAGAATTGCTGCCCACGATCTCAAAACGCACTACAATGACAAAACAAATATTCAAGTGCCAATATTTTCAATCGCACCTGACACGAGGTGCAGTTTTTCTGCAATTTATTGCGATGCAATTGGGGCAAATTGCATTACGTGAAGCTTGTTGCCCAAAAAAGCCTTTGGGTGACAAGCTTAGTGCGATTCCACAAGACAATGGCGGCCAATGAAAATAATGGCACCCAAACCTGCGTTTTGCCATTATAGTGCATTTTGAGATTGTGGGCAGAATGGAGGAGATTCTGCCACAATATTAAAACACACAGGTGTGAATGGAGCCTAAGAGTTCCCCGGATTTTTGACAGACCGAGTATTTTTCTGCCTTTGCAGCGCTAAAACATGGGGTATGTGCATGTGTTAAAGATGTACTAAATATGGTGTCCTTACTTTGCGCAGACATACATACTGAAGTCTGGCACCAGCCAAAACCAGAATGGGGAAGGTTTAGAACCCTTGTAAGGTTAGGGTGGTCAATAGGTGATAATAATACACCTTACTTCCTGTCCATGTGATGTGATACCAGAACAGGAAGTGAGGGGGGAAGTGGCCCTTACTTCCTGACCATGTGATATGATACCAGAACAGGAAGTGAGGGGGGAGTGGCCCTTACTTCCTTGTCCATGTGATATGATACCAGAACAGGAAGTGAGGGGGGGGGTGGCCCTTACTTCCTGTCCATGCAATATGATACCAGAACAGGAAGTGAGGGGGGGGGGGGGGGAGTGGCCCTTACTTTCTGTCCATGTGATATGATACCAGAACAGGAAGGAAGAGGAAATGAGCCATGAATAATAACCAGACAGAGGTTCTATCCTTTCCCCACATGAGAGAAATGTGAGGGAGGCTATTGCCGACCTCCTTTTAAAAATGTCAGCTTCCTGGCTGTTACTTTGACCTAGTATATATATATATATATATATATATATATATATATATATATATATATATATATATATATATATATATCTAAAATCTATATACCTGGCCCAGGTTAAATCACTGCGGACAGGCAAAATAGCATTTTCATTAGAGGTCAGCAATAGCAACATCAAAGCACTAAGTATATTAGTCAAGATGACCAATCACTGACCCAGCCTGAAAGCACCACAAAAACGTATCAACTGTCTAAAATCTCCCAACATGTCTTACATCTTTAGTGTGAGCACTGATGTAGTTAGCAGTTTCTGAGTCGTCCGCACACTTAGTCAACCATTTCCGGATGGTGGCGCAATCTGTGGGAGCGTGATACATTTGGCGGCAGCGAAAGCTGGAAAAAAAAAATATATATACTTTGATGGGTGAAAGTTGAGTCACTGCTTTGGTGAAATATAAAAGATTCCATAAATAAATGCCCCATTAATAACCAGTATATGATTCACAGGTATACTTAAAAATGAATTATACATCGTGATATTATTGTGAAATTGAACTCCAAAATCTAAAAACAGCTGACAGGTAGGGGTTTTTATGACAAAGGAGATCATATTGGTCCCTTCTGTCATAAATGCTTCTCAGCGGTAATGTACAATGATGCATGTGCAGCCTAGCGTACAATTACAGCACCTTCTCTAAGCTGTGATGGATTTGACTCCTATGCACATGCGGGGGAGTGACGTCATTGTGGATTGGCTTCTGAAGTGGCAGAACCCACAAGGAAGACCTGTAGAAGATGGATGCACCTATGACAGTGGAGAGTGCTGATAGAGCAACGCTTGGCAGGTAATTCTGCCTGCATTCACTATATATAGTCTCCCACAGTACACAGAACATGGAAATGCAATTATTTTAGTAAATATAAACTGCTAAATACCTTTTCTCATCAGCAGTATATAGCAGCCTTGTGACTTCTATAAGTGTCTGGTTAAAGCTTGTAGTTTTCATTCTACTCCGACTGTTCTATGAGGCTGAACGACCCCTGACCCTGTCTGGACAGTGCCAATTGGCTCTGTGCTTCTCACATGCACCCTCCCCCCCAAAAAAAAAAAAAACCCTCTATAGCAATAGACACTAAACTGAGCATGTGCAGAGTACCCCCAAGGCTCTGTATTATAAAGAGATGAAGTGGAGACAGTAAAAGAAGGGGAAGATCTGAGAAGACAGGTTTAAACAGCCTTTTTACACAATGCAGAGGATTAATCCCTTAGGTTTCACAGTGCGTACAAGCACGCTTTACTGCATATACAGACTGATTTTACTGTTGTGGGTTTAGTAAAGTCTATTAAAAAAAAAAAAAAAAAAAAAACAGGAGTTTAATTGCGCTTTAGGCTCGGTTCACACTAGTGCAACTTCCATGCGACTTTACACTCTCTGGCACAAAGCTGAATCAAACGAGCGCAGGAAGCTTTCCAAAGTCACTTTAAGGGTTCTAAAAGTGTGGAGACGGGTATTCGGGACCACTTCGATTGGCTGCCACAGCAGTCACATGATCGGAAACCTCCCGATCACTAGTATGCATCAGGAGTTTCCGGGACCCACTGGCTCCCGTGCTGGGAGCGCACTCAGCACTATAAATGGATTACACTGGGCCGCATATAAATGCGACCACTCAGCGTTAAGGCCCACACGCCAAGAGGCCGCATATATGTTTGCAGCCGGCGTGAAGAGGTTAAGCTTCATAGATTGGAATGGGTCCAGTTGAAGTCAATGGGCTGCGACTTGGCATGCGACTTTATGTGTAACAAAAGTTGCACTATTGTGAACGGAGCCTTAAGGGGAACGTAGAGTCTTTTGTGATTATTTTTATATAAACTGTTTTTTTTTTCCTGTTGTGCTATTCCAGTCTTTGAGCCAAATAGATTTTCTTATAGTAACCCAAGCCTCTGTGTGGTGCATTTTAAAAAATTCTTCCGCAGTTTCCCAAGGATAAGTAACATTGCAGTGGCGCAACGAAAACTAAAATTTAACAGACCAGATGATACGGTCGTTTATGGCGGTACAGCAAGTGAAGTTCGGCTTTTCAAGCAAACCTGTGCAACGCCTGTATGTGCTGCTGTAGGAAGAAGCAAATTGGTGATCCACTCTGCAAAAGCCCAAATATGTTATAATAAGAACGCTATAAATTGACTTCTTTCAGGACTAGGGTTCCTAATTTTTTTGGGTTAGCGTCAAGGAAAAATGTGCAGCTTGTTTACAGACAGGTCACATGGACTTGGCACTTTTACTGTTGAACACGCATATGGCAGGTCAGCAAGTCTGGGAATGACACCAATATGTAAAACTAGGACTGACCTATATAAATCCTCCAAGCACAGCAAGAGCCATCCTGCGTGATGAAACCACATTCTCTGTTGTATCCACTATAGTAGCCAATATATAATCTAGAAAAGTCAATGACTCTTTTGTGACATGAATAATAAAAACATTAATCTCATTAAAGGAAAATAGGGCCAAAGCTCTTTTGGTCATGCTTCATCTATGGGCGAGCACTTAGTACTGCACTCCTGAGAGACAAATTCAGCCGACAGCAGGCCGAAGCCAGCATTCAGCTGATGTTACAGAGCAAGTCCAGGCTCTGCAGGGATCCACCCAGATGCCTGACCGGCAAGCTGGCTCAGCCTCTCAGAGGCTTAGCCAGCTGCTCCAATTTCCTCCACAGCCCAGCACTCCAGTGAGTGCTGGAGGGAAAGAGCAGAGAACTGGTGACTGACAGTCACCGCCTCTCTGCTCAATGTAGACAGCGGAGTTATCAAAGGTCTTTGATCGCTCAGTTTTCAGTGTAAAGCTGGCAGGGAAGAGATGCATCAGATCGATCCTGCAGCCATCTAGGTGAGAATGTAAGTTTGTGTTTTTTTTGTAACCCGCACTTCTCTTTTAACCACTCTTATTCTAATCTCCCCTCAACCATGTAAGGCCTGATTCACACCTATGCCCTTTTTAGTGCCTTTTGCTGATTTGCACTACAGTCCATTTAACATGGTTTCCTATGGAACACGTTCTGTAGAGCAAATCTACAAAATGCAAAAAGCACTAAATGCATAGGTGTGAATCAGGCCTGAGATGAAAACTGGTTCATTACTACAGCAGGCAAACCTACAAATAGAACTAGAGTCAATATGAAGAAAATAACTATTCAGTAATTCAATATACATCAAAAACTGAGACAGATAAAATGATAAATTATGATATAGAAGACTACGTATTAGAGATTGACCTGTGCTGTGACCACTCACCAGAAGACCTCGCTGCACCTGTTGCACTGCACTCGCCGAGCCTTTGGCTCCTGAACCTGTATGACCATAGGACAGTCTGCACCGGGGCAAAGCTGTAACTGATAGTGGCTCTGTGGGAGAAAGAAAAATGAATGCTTAGTGTTGAATCTATGATGTGGAAAACGAATAAGAAGGAAGGGAGAGGGGGGCGAGAGAGGAGGGGGGCGAGAGGGAGTGAGGGGCGAGAGGGAGGGAATACCTCCACATAGTCCCTGAAGAGATAGCGTTTATATTTGTCTTTTAGCTCCTCATTAGGCAGTAAAGGAAACACAAAATCTTCTGGTGCTCGGAGCAGGCAGTCTTGGGCCATGCAGGAAATCCCTAGGAGAAAACAAGTAGAGAAACAATTAAAAAAAAAACTAAAAGCTCACAAAACCAGCCCACCAGCTTAAAGTGGAACTTCACCCAAAAAAAGGGAAATTTCCACTTGTTGGCATCCTCCTCCCATCCGCTGCCACATCTGGCACTTTTTTTTGGGGGGGGGGGAGTGAGTACCTTGTTTTGACAGGTATCTGCATCTGAAGTTCGCCCCTTCTTCCCCTGCAGTCTTGTGGGACACATCACAGGTCCCAGAAGACTACCGGACCATTTACAAGGCGCAGCGCAACTCGCACATGCAGAGTAGGAAACCGGCTGTGAAGCTGCAAAACTTCACTTCCCATTTCCCTTACTTTGGATGCCTGAGCCTGCACCCGAAGCCGACTGAAGCATGGAGCTCCTCTTAGGATTGGCAAACTTACCCACACCGACCCCGTCTTTCACCAGAACTATGCAGTGCTGCTCCCAACAGCTGCGGCAGAACGGATGCTGACAGGCCAGGGACAGCAGATTCTCCTTCCGGACAAACTGCATGCAAACCGCGCAGTGATGAGAGGAATGTGCCATTACCTGGAGACACAGAAAAAAAAAGAGACTTTCCACAATGCAGTCTTAGCATGTCACAATTACACATAGCAATCTAGAAAACAAAAGGTTTTCAGTCGCACAGACACCGCTGTATCGAATACTAGTACCTTAATATGTTTTCAAACCCTTTTTATTCGTCTTTTTACTATACATCATATTCCTGGAGCACATCCCCTCAGCGGGTCTCCAGTTTTTTTTTTTTTTAAACAAGGGGCCAGTTTACTGTCCTTCAGACTATAAGGGTGCCCCCACGTTGGTGCCAACGTGGGATCAAGGGTGCTCATATAGCACCAAATTATAATAATATATGTTTTCTTTAATCAGCTGCAATTTACTACCACTTTAAACCAATCAGAATCTCTCTGATTTGTCCCGGAAGCCCCTCGGAAAGAAGGGGGATGAAGAGCAGGGATTTCATATCACTGGCTGCACTGACAGCTCATCACCCACAGAAGTACAGCGTGGTCCGGGGGTGGTAGGTTTGGTAAGGGGGTGCAGAGGAGGAAGTGTAGGGCGCTAGTTCAACTTTTCTTTTTTTTTTTCTGAAAAGATGAACTTGCACTTTAATTACTTGGTATAATTCTGAAAATGTGTCTGCTTAAACAGCCAGCTGTGAAACACGCCCTAGATTCCATAAAGAGAACGAGTTCACAATAACGATAAAGGCCACCTGTGGTGAACCTGCAGCTGAAACAACAGCCAGGCTCCAGAAAACAAGAGACACCAAGAACAGAGCACTTACATGTTTAGAAGATGATGGCTGAACCGTGGCGTCAACCAACAACTGTGCATAATTCATTTTATGCCTAGAATGAAGAAAAACAATGAAGTCACTAGCAAGTTCACAACACCGAAGAGGTTTTATTTATATAAAAAAAAAACAAAAAAAAAACAAAAAAAAAAAACTAAAAAACGAACATCTCTGCAATGCATTCACACTTCCCCAACTTAAAACATTGTGAAAATTATTTGGGAGCTGACAACACCGTGTGCTTAAATCCCAAGCAGCGTTTTCAGCCCTGCCTGGACTACAGAATAGGGATCAACAGATATCGTTTTTTCGGTGCCGATACCAATATTTCGACCAACTCTCAGGCCAACAGCCGATATTATGTGCCGATATTCTGTACATTTAAAAATATATATGAGGAGTTCCCACCATCCCTGTGCTGAGTTCCCGTCTCTGTGCACCCGCTGTGCCCGTTATGAGGGGTTCCCAACATCCCTGTGCTGAGTGTTCCCGGGTCTGTACACCCGCTGTGCCCATTATGAGGGGTTCTCACCATCCCTGTGCTGAGTGTTCCCGGGTCTGTACACCCGCTGTGCCCATTATGAGGGGTTCTCACCATCCCTGTGCTGAGTTCCCGGGTCTGTACACCCGCTGTGCCCATTATGAGGGGTTCTCACCATCCCTGTGCTGAGTTCCCGGGTCTGTACACCCGCTGTGCCCAAATATATAAAAAATAAAAAATTATATATATATATATATATATATATATATCACTTATTGCTGTCACAAGGAATGTAAATAACCATATTGACAGTAATAGGCAGTAACAAGTACACTTTATAGAGGGGTTGAGGGTCTATAAGACCCCAAACCCCTCCTCTGCATTTGAAAGGATTCAAAAACGTCAAGATCATCGTTTTTGAATACTTTCTATATTTTAAAACTGGCGCCTTTAGGATACCAGTAATGCGGAAGTGATGTCGTCGCTTCCGGGTTACTATATCCGAGACCCGAACGAAGCAATCGGCTTTACTCGGGTCTTCGGCTAGCCAGTGGACGGGGTAAAACACTAGGGGTGTTGCTTGTAATAAAAGCCGCGCAGCTGCTGAGCTGCATCGGTCATCATTACAATAAAGCCAACCGTCCTCTCTAAAGTTGCGTACCGGAGCAACGCCTGCAGCTGCACGCATCGTCCCGGTAAAACCTCTTGAAGCATTATTGATAACATTGAGTAGGTTTGTGAAAGATACTTTACAAACGTGAATAAATTGGCCGCACTGATAATCGGTCGTTCCCTACTACAGAACACCTCTTCTTACCACAGCTTGAAATAAAAAAATAAAAACTAGTGACAGTAGGCAAAGTGCTGAGGAAGAGGTTAAATACCCATATTATTTAAGGCCATTTACACTGTACGGCTGCATTGCAATACAATGCATTATGGTATGGCAGCCAATGAATCATAATGTATTTTGAAGGTATTATGATATTACAGAAGCTTATCAGTGTACGGAGTGAGTGTTGACAAAAAGCTTCTCCCTTAATCCACTTTTAAAAAAAAGTAATAGAATACATGAAAATCAACGTAACTGCACCTGGTAAAAGCCATTATGACATTTCAGATGGAGCTAGTCTGCTGTGTCATCTTGTACATGAATTGTAATGGATAGGGGCACAGTGATTCTTATGCAATGTAACTTTAGAAGAAGGAGAGACACTTACCGTTCTAGAATTTCTGAGACTTGCCAATGAAAATGAACTAGGATGAGTTTCGCCACAGAATGAGAGACCTGCAGAACGGAAGACGTTAGAATGTTAGTATAACGCATACATAAAGATTGCAATGGCAGGCACATTAAGAGTCCATAATCAGCATAAAAAAGTCTATTAGTAGTCCAATAACATAATATTGTATTAAAGCGGTGTTCCCACTATAAAAATAAATAAATAAATACATTAAAAAAGTCAGCAGCTACAAATACTGCAGCTGCTGACTTTTAACAATCGGACAACTTACCTGTCCCAGAGTCCAGCGATCCGTTGCACCCCTAATTGAGTGCATACTATACTGTACATGAACAGACTTTTCAGTAAGCCAACATTTCTGGATTAAAAACACTTTTTTTTTTTTTTTTTTTTTTTTTTTTTTATTGGTCTTAAAGTGGTTGTAAACCCTTACAAACCACTTTGGCCTACAGGTAAGCCTAGATTAAGGCTTACCTGTAGGTCCAAGAAATAGCTCCTAAACCTACACGGTTTAGGAGATATTTACCTGAAGACAGCCACCGCTGAAGACAGCCGGCACGCAGGCGCACTGGGTAAGCCGCAGATCGCGGCGATATGCTTGCGAGTATCGGCTCCCATGCGCGGGAGTGATGTCATCGCTGCTCTGGCGAATCACAGCGCCGGAGCAGCAAGACCCACCAAGAAAATGGAGGCTCCGGACTTCAGGGGACAGCGGCGACTTCGCTGGCTCCTGTGTCAGGTAAGTGACACATAATGGGGTAGTATGCGATGCATAGTAGTCCATTATGCTTTACCTTTACAGGGAATCAAAGAGGAAGTAAACCCATCAGGTTTAAAAGCGCATTGTGCTCAGTTTGCTTTGGAGTACCAAATGCAATTAAAACAGATTGGGGAAAGAACACAATCATGCGACCCGTGAATCATGCGGCCAGCGTGTGCTCCAAATACAGAGTTTTCTATGTATCATTACGTTGAGGGAACTCCATGTGACAGCACAGGTTCTACACTGCAGCCTGAATGTTATAAAACAGGAACTATCCGCAGTGTGGGGTAATACTACAGTGTTCAATCATGTGATGGGCGCTGGGGTGAGGAATTTCAGGCATGACGAGTAGTGGGGGTGGAGGGGAACAGTGTTGGCAAGGAGGGGTGCTGGTGAGTTAGCGGTTGCAGGTGAGGGTTGCGGACATGTTGGCGAATGGTGGCTTGCGCTGCTGTCAATCACATCCAATGACGCAATCACATACAATTGCTTCTCACCATGCGAGGGAGCTCACATGAACGTGAGAAGTACCTGCGGGGGGGAAGCAGAGACAGCCGCCGAGGGACCCCAGAAGAGCAGGTTCGGGGCCACCCTGTG